>NC_135618.1:3882327-4190196 GCF_053574225.1 Canis aureus
TACCATCATCTTTGTGAACCACATATCGATGCTACTGATACTCATTTGTGTTACAAACCTCTATGGTTGAAGAGGGGAAGAAATGGCACAGTGTTAGATACATGCAGTTTTGTGAAACACTGATTAACCCAATAAATATGTCCCAAAGGGGTGGATCCTTTGAAAATGACTGTTTCATTAAATTCTATACTTTGTATTCTGATAGATCACTTCGCTATCCGGAGAAGACATACTAATTAAAATAAGAACTATTTCTTCCCTTTAACAAGTTAAGTGTCTTTTTTGAAAAATAGATTTTCTTTGGGCAAACCTTTACATTACATTACCTTTTTTAATTAGAGAAACTGAGTGATAATGAAATGTGATACTAACAATGCAAGTATTGAGAGAGTTTATTCTTGGAATCATGGTGTCTTAGAATATGAGAATGAGAAACAACTTTAATTGAATAAATATTTTTTTAAGATATGTTTGAGGCCAGTTCCTGGGTTAGGTGTTAATTTTCATGGATGAAGATGAGGAGTCTCTGCCCCCTTTCAATTCCAGAATCAAGAGAGGGAAGTCAAACAAATAACCAGGCAGTACGCAACATAATGTGATGCCTTTATATCACAAAGAAATGGAAGGTATCGACATGTAATGGAGACACTTGACCCAGGCTTGTGAGTAGATAGTGGTAAGAAATTATTTCCCAGAGAAAATTGCTTTAAGTTGGAATAAACAGAAAACAGCAACAAAAAGAGAGATAGGAGAGATGTTCTAAGTAAAGAAATATAATAGGCAAGGCCTGAATATGAAGGAAATCGTATTTAGGGAAACTCAAATGAATTCTCTGGTGAGGAAGGCAGAATCAGAGTAGAGTCTAAAGGGAAAAAAAAAAAAGAGCCATATAATACAGATATTTTTAAGCCTATGTTTTTAGATCATTTTTAGATCAAGGTGAGTATTGTAGGATTTTAATCCAAAGCTAGATGTGTTGTAGCAACTCCTTTGAGGCTAAAGATATGACTGTTGTCTACAATTTAGAGTTTAGCAGTCAATACTCAGTAGCAAATAGTTTTTCTTTCACTGTCACTCTCTTCCATTTTATCATCCCTTCTTCACTTTTCTGTCTTTGGTCTCTTTTTTCTCTTTCATATAGAATTTTGACAGTTTTCTAATGGGTAAGTTAAAACAATTGATGACCTAGATCAAAATACATGTTAATTAAATGACAAATGCAAATCTTTCAATGGTTACTACTGCATCTAACCAAATACATTAATGAGTAAAAAGTGATTAAGGTATTAAATCTTTTTAGGGCAGCCCTGGGTGGCTCAGTGGTTTAGCGCCGCCTTCAGCCCAGGGCCTGATCCTAGAGACCTGGGATGGAGTCCCACGTCAGGCTCCCTGCATGGAGCCTGCTTCTCCCTCTGCCTGTGTCTCTGCCTCTCTCTGTCTCTCGTGAATAAATAAATAAAAAATCTTTTAAAAAAGTGTAAATCTTTTTAATCTTTCTACAACTTAAAATACAAAAATTTGATTTGTTATAAATACTGGCCACAAAGTAAGACTCACTATGGCAGATGTTATAACTAATTTTGGATATGGACAAAATGAGTTGATAAATCAAATCTTACATATGGTTTACATAAAGAAAAATAAACCCCAATTAAATATATGTTGGTAAAATAAAAAATAGAAATTGTTTAATAATACTTAGTAAGAAATTGATCAAGAAGTTAAATTGGCTTAATGAGTTGACTAGTAAAATACTCAATAGAAAATTAATCACTGTCTACAATTTTTCAATTAAACTGTTTGCATTTTCTGCTTCCAGACAGGATGAGACTAGATTTATCTTGCTGCCTGAAACAAAAGTACACAGAATATGTGAAACAATGTCTTTTAAGAAACTAGACATAAGGCAATGAGTGACAGTGATCACTGGGTGATGGAAAACAGTTTAGACACAGTGATTACTGCTATGAGGTAGTTTCTAGGATATGGAATAGAAATGAACCCATGCAAAGTCTAAACCTGAGCCAAAGAGATGGAACTGAGAATCTGTGGAGATAAAGATAGCTAGAGTTTGAAGAGCAGCAGGAAAAAAACCCCAAAACCCCCAAAACAACCAGCTGCATAGAAAGAGAACATGGGAGATAGGAAGAACCCTCTCAGGTTGTCCACTGAATACTGATGTACATGTTAGTCTTGGAAAAGAACCACAGAAAAGGATTATGTGTTAGTAGCACCTGGGCCTAACACAGAGTTGGGAAGACTGCCTGTTTTGCCAGACAGAAAGAGAAATTTCATGACTGAAAGGTATTGGGTAGAGCATATAAATGGGTCTTTCCTTGGTGGAAGGAATAATTAGATCTATATTAAACACTACTCCAGTTCCTAAGTCCTAAAAGCAAGCCCCAGAAGAATGAAGCTGCTTAAGATAGCCTTAAAACTTTCAGAACAAATTTCAAAAATACTTTAAAAACTCTCAATCCAAATTAAAATATACATATACCATTCAATAAAAAAAATTACCAAACATCCAAAGAATCAAGAAAATATTAACCATAATGTAGTGGAAATCAGTAAATTTAAACTGCTTCAGAACTAATAAAAATGTTACAATTAGTAAACAAGAGCATTAAAACAGAACTACATTTTATATGCTCAGAATCTTTTTTTTTTTTTTTAAGATGGTATTTATTTATTCATGAGAGACAGAGAGGCAGAGACACAGGCAGAGGGAGAAGCAGGCTCCATGCAGGGAGCCCGACGTGGGACTCGATTCCAGGTCCCCAGGATCAGGCCTTGGGCTGATGTAGGACTTGATTCCAGAACTCTGGGATCACGCCCTGAGTAGAAGGCAGATGCCCAACCACTGAGCCACCCAGGCGTTCCCAATATATGCTCAGAATCTTAGGTAGTTGTGTGAAACATATAAAAGAACCCCAAATCAGTGTTTTAGGGATGAACATTAGACATTAATAATGAAAATATCTCTGCAAATTCTTTTTTTTTTTTGAAGATTTTATTTATTCATGAGAGATACAGAGAAAGAAGCAGAGACATAGAGCGAGAAGAAGTCTTCCTGTGGGGAACATGATGCAGGACTTGATCCCAGGGCTCTAGGGTCACAATCTGAGCCAAAGGCAGATGCTCAACCATCGAGCCACTCAGGTGTCCCAGTATCTCTACAAATTTTCCAAATATTTAGAAACAAAATAATACACTGCTAAATAACCAATAGTCAAAAAAATTAAAAGGGAAATCAGAAAATATTTTGAACATAATGAAAATGAAAAAAATTACATATAAAATGTTTCATACATCTAAGGCAGTACATAGAAGAAATATTACTACATACCTATTTTAGGGGGAAATAATTTATCAACTGCACCTAAAAAAATTGAAAACTAGAAAATGAAAAGCAAATCTAAGGTAAGTAAAAGGAAGGATTAATAAAGATCAGATTGAATTAAATTAAATGAAAGGTAAAAAATAAAATATGAAACCAAAAACTAATTTGTTGAAAGCTCAATGAAGTTTATATACCTCTTGCCAAATAAATAAGGGAAAATGGAGGGGAGAAGAAATAAACCAATATCTTGAGTTATATATTCCATAGATATTAAATGAATACACGATAATATTATGAACAACTTTATTCATATAAATTTGTCAACATAGATTAAATGAACAAACGTTATGAAAGGCACAAACCACCAAAATTTACTTAAGAAAAATATAAAACCTAAATATTTGTATATCCACCAGAGAGACTGAAACTAGAATTGAAAACAGTTCTGCAAAGAAAAATTCAGTTCTAAATTACTTTGTTAATTTATGGAAGGAAATATAAATGTTACACCAATTCTGGCAATTTGAAAAAGGGAATACTTTGATAGTATAGCAGTCAGCATTACTGTAATAATCTTACAAAGATATTACAAGAAAATAAAACTATAGATCAATATCCCACATGCACTTAGAATGTAAAAATTCTACAGATAAGTTTTGCAAGATAAACCCAAAATATTAAAAAAAAGGATATGATATAATGGCCAGGAGTACATTTATCCCAAGGATGGAAACTGAAAGAATGAAAAAATGATCAGAGCCCACTGGAAAGTGGTATACCATTAAGTACACCAACATATGTACAGTAGGAGGATCAAAAGGAGAGAATAGATAGAAAAAAAAAAAAGAATGCCTGAAAACTTTCAAATTTTATGAAAAACATTGACCTGTGCTTTCAAGAATCTCAATAAACTCCAAGTAGGATGAAAGGAATGAGATTGACACTGGGACACATCAGAGTAAAAATATTGAAACTCATTTACTGTAAGTTCTATTTTTTTAGTGAATTCCACAGGCCTATCTATTCTTATATATAGTATATAGATTTTACAAGGTAACAGGGTACACAGTCTATACACAAAAGTATACAAGATTGATTTATAAAAATAAATTGTATTTCTCTATAAAAGAAATAAATAATCCAAAGATGAAATTAAGAAATTAAGGGTATTTATAATAGCACCAGAATTAGTAAAAATACTTAGGTTTAATAAAGAATTGCAAAGCTTACACTTGGGAAAATACGAAACACTCTTGAAATATATTCTAAAACTTAAAGGGAGGTTAAAAAATTTAGATAGGTAAAACAGCTTTATAAAAGAATAGCACATTGGGAGACCTAAAAATACATGATTTCAGGACTTATTTTAAATGCATGACATATTAACTGTTGGTGAGAATGTAGAGGAATTGTAACTCTCATGCACTGCTGGTGACAATGAAAATGATACTGTCACTTTAGAAAGAAGTTTGAGCAGATTCTTTAAATTAAATATATCCTTACCATATGATCCAGCCATTTCAACCCTAGTAATCTATACAAAAGAGATGAAAACATATGCCCATACCAGGCTTGTATATTAATATTCACAGCACCTTTATTTGTAGCAGCCAAAATTGATAATTCAGATGTCCAAGGATAGGGAATGGAGAAACCATGGTAAATTTATACAATGGACTATTACTCTGGAATAAAAAGGAATATACTGTGGATATACATAACAGCATGAATCTCAAGATATTTTTGTGTAAAATTAGCACAACCATTGAAGTACAATTGTATGATGCTATTAATGCAAACTTTGAGGAAATTCAAACAAATTGAGAATGACATAAAAAATCAGTAGTTACTGTGTCTTAATGGGAAGAGGGTGAGGGCAGAAATGTATTTACTGGAGGATAGGAATATAAAGGGGAATAAACATTTCAAGGGTGAAAAAAAAAAACATTTCAAGGGTGATGGATCTGTTCATGTGTTTATTGCTGAGATGGTTTCACAAATTATGTATATTTCAAAATTATCAAATCGTACACATTAAATATGTGCAGTTTATTGTATATCAGCTATATCTTAATGCAGTTGTTTAAAAAGCATTTGCATTTAAAACTTTCTCAAAGAAAAAAAAAACAATGAAATCAAATATCACTTTAAAATTGGCAGTTTTACATATCTACTGAGTCATTTTTTTTTACTGAGTCATTTCTGAAGAAGAGTGACATCAGAATAACACTTCAGATTTTCTTTTTTTTTTTAAGGCAAAATTAATTATAGAGAGATCACTTCAAAGCCTTTTGCACTAGTTTCAGGTGAGAAATGATGGTGCGTTGAATTAATGATGTTTTCAGGGGTTTAGAGATATGCGGATGGTATCCAGAAATTTTTAGAAGGGAAAAATAGATGATACTGGGAACTAATGTGTGAGGAATGGATATGAAGAACTCCAGGAACTTTCAAATTTCTCATTTGGGGAACTGAGCAGGCGGTGGTGTGCATTAAAAACACTGTTGCTTTCATAGAAAAGCATTACTCTGTTTTAGTCAAGGAAATGGAGAGATTTTAGTGGCAAATTTGAAGGATCGATGTGATGTTGGGTGAGATTATAATCAGTTGAGAGTTTGAAACAGATGATGATGGATAACCATAGATGCTCATTGCCTGAGTTGTGAAAAGATAACAAAGCTACGAGTAGAGTGTGCTTACAGCAAGATTTCCACAACAGTCATTCCAGAAATCCCCAGTAGTTAGGTACAGAGTCACAGAATTGGTTGTCTAGTCTCTAGGTTCTTGTACATCATCTAATATGTATCTTACCGAATGTGGGCCTCTACTCTAAAATATCGCCACTAAGTGATGATTACACTTCTGTGTGAAAATACATTGGGTGACTGGGTGGCTCAGGCAGTTAAGCCTCTGGCTCTTGATTTCAGCTCAAGTCACAATCTCAGGTTTGGGAGATGCAGCCCTATATCTGTCTCTGGGCTCAGTGCAGTCTGCTTGGGATGACCCCTTCCTCTCTCTCTGCTCCTCCCCCCACTCGTTAGATAGATGATGATAGATAGATAGATAGATAGATAGATAGATAGATAAAATCTTTTTAAAAAGGAAAAGACAATATACAGTGACAGGAACAGCTTCTCTGGAAATAGCAGTTTGTCTCAAACTGCTGCTAAAAGTATTGAAAGATCCAATTTGTATATTAAATCACAAATATACCACCTGGGGACCCCTGGATGGTTCAGTGGTTGAGCGCCTGCCTTTGGCTCACAGTGTGATCCTGGGATCCAGGATTGAGTCCCACATTGGGCTCCCTGCATGGAGCCTGCTTCTCATTCTGCTTCTGTCTCTGCCTCTCTCTCTCTCTCTTTGTGTCTTTCATGATAAATAAGTAAAATCTTTTTTAAATAAATTAATATAATATATAATTATATATAATATATTATATTATATATTATATATTAATATACCATATATTATAATTATATATTAACATATAATATATATTATTATATATTAATTAATATATCACATATATTCATAATATATAATATATAAAATATATAATATAATCATATATATAATATATATAATTTATATATAAATATATAAATAAATAAATAAATAAATAAGTAAAATCTTTTTTTAATCTTTTTTTAAAAAGTACACCACCTCATTAATTCAGATCCGATATTGCAGTTCCATTCATTTGAGGTACTACATGGAGCATTATGATTGGATAGAATAAAGAATAAGAAATTGTACCTGTCCTTAACTGGCTCAAAACCTACTGAATTCCTTATTGATTCTTTTCTGTCCATCAGCACAAAATTTAAGGTATATTTATTCTATTTATTACCTCTTCAAATATTTTATAACAATGCTCAAATTCTTAAACTAAATGTTTGCAGTTTTTCAACTTTTCTTGAAACAACAGGTCTTGAATTCAACCTGATATTTATTATATAGATATGCCTTCAGTTTATTAATGTTCTCCTAGTGTCAGGAAGATCTGATTACCAGTTCAAATAGGACTTACAAATATTAATGCAATCTAACATGGTTTCAGATCATGTGGCCAGCACAATCATTGTGTCACATTTGACCCTTTAAGCAAATGAATATGGAGTGATGGAGAAACATTTGCTTTATTATTTAGTGTTCTTACTTACACTCAGCAGAATAGACTCAAATTTAAGCTTAGTATTTAGGGATATATAGAAAAGTCACTGAATTATGGGAAGGCTGAAAAAATAAACTCCAGACTGAGCTTCCTGGGATGACTTTTAATAAGTGCACTAGCCCTCCAAAGGCTGCCACCATTACCACAATTAAGAAGCTGTAGCTCAGGAGGCAACCATAGAACTGTCACAGCTACTAGTGACAGAAATACATAACTTCAGCCACAATTCAGATAATCCTAAATTAGGAGCTTCTCCACCAGCTACCGATTTCAGAATATGCTTTCACTGGTATAATCAGTATGAGAAAAAAAAAAAAATGGATGGCTCTGGTTTGGCATATAAGAAGCTGGGTATTACCACTCCACCCTAACAACAAGTAAAAAGATGAACAAACTTGAAAATCAACAACTCTTCCTACATCCTTCAGATGAGTGAGGTCCCAGGGCAAACCGCTAACCCCCAAATTGGAGAGACCAAATGATGAGTACCGAGAATCAAAACTCACAGAGCATAAACCCACAGCATAAATATTAATAGATTTCAGAGCTGAGATAAGGAAACTTGAACTATAATTGGTGAATTTCTAGGTGCTTAGTGTAGAAAAGTCCAAGAGATAAAAATTATAGAGGAGCTCCGTCATTAGGGGTTCCCATACTTTTGTGAATTTTACATGTAGGAGCTCAACCAGGTTCTCAAAGGAATGTCAAAGAAAAAATCCCCTGTGCTTCCATCAGAGGGAGGGGAAATGGAACTATTTAAAGAGTCAAACCATCCTGGGGTTTTATCAGAGCCTAATGGAACTAGATGAAGAGAAATACCCAATTCTGACCATTCTATTCATTTTATTCCTCATAAGGATGTGGTAACTGGGAAGCAAATAGGAAGTTCACAACCCAGAAGCGAAGTTCGCAGCCCAGCTCAGTCACTAAAAGACTGAGACCTACTCATAGGGCTATATAATCCTTTCCTTTCCCCAATACTTCACCACCCTATTACTAAAGATCCAGTTATAGCAGTTTTGTTTACCCATACCATCATGTCCAGCTCTCATGAAAATAATACAAGACATACTAAAAGGCAAAAACACAGTTTGAAGAGATAGATTGAGCATCAGAACCAGACTCAGGTATGAAATGGATTATAGAATTATCAGACCGGAAATATAAAACTGTGATTAAGATGCTAAGGGCACTAACAGATAAATGAGACAGCCTGCCAAGAACAGACAGATAATGTTAGTAGACAAAGGAATGTCAAAGAATGAATAACAATAACAACAACAACAAAGCTAGGGATTAAAAAAGACTGTCATAAAAATGAGGAATATCTCTGGCAAGATTATTATTATAATGCATGTAGCCACAAAAGTACTATGAACTTAAGGATATGGTGAAAAGCAAGTAGAGAGAGAGAAAGAGAGAGAGAGAGGAGTCGAATATCCAAGAACCCTGGGGCAACTACAAAAGGTATAACATACATATAATGGGGATTTCAGAAGGAGGAGAGAGACAAAGAAACAAAAGAAACATTTGAAACAATGATGACTAAGAATTTCTTCTAAATTAATGTCTGACACCACACTGCAGACCCAGGAAGTTCAAAGAACACCAAACACAAGGAGGGCCAGAAAGCTACCACTAGACATAATCATTTTCAAACTGCAGAAAAAACAATGATGAAAACATCCTGAAAGAAGTCAGAGGGAAAAGACGCATTGCTTACAAAGGACCAAAGATAACAATTGTATCTAATTTCACAGAATCCACATGACGGTTAGTGTTATGTGTCAATTTGACTTAATCGTGTGGTGCCCTGGCTTTTGGGGTAGACCAAGCAAAGCAGTTTGCTCTTCCCAATGTTGATGGGCATTGTCCAACCAACTGAGGGCCTGAATAATGACAACAACAAAAAAGTTGGAGGAAGAATTTAGCCCTTCTCACTGTTTTGCTTAAACTGTAACATTGATCCTGTCTTGCCCTCTGCACTCCTGGTTCTCAGGCCTTCATATCCAGACTGGAATCTAAATCATCATCTTGCCTCGTTCTCAGACATCTGGACTTGGACTGACTTACACCACCGGCTTTCCTGGGTTTTCAGCCTGCAGGTGACAGATCTTGGGACTTTTCAGTCACCAGAATTATGTGAGCCAATTCTTTACAAGGCCCTTGTATTTATACAAGAGACTCTTTTATGTAATATGTATAGATATGTACCTCATTTGTTGTGTTTCTCTAGAAAGCCTTGACTATACACTATGAAAGCAAGAAGAGAGTGAAGTGAAATATTTACAGTGTCGAGAGAAAGAAACTCATCAACCTAGAATTCTGTTCTCTGTAAAATTATCCTTCAAAAGTGAAAGAGAAATAATTTTTTTCATACAAACAAAAGTTGAAAGAATTTGTTGTCAATAAACTTCCCTTGCCAGAAATGTGAAAAAGAATTTCCATGGGGCATCTGGGTGGCTCAGTGGTTGAGCGTCTGCCTTTGGTTCAGGTCATGACCTGGGATCCCCGGATCAAGTCCCACATTGGGCTCCCTGCATGGAGCCTGCTTCTCCCTCTGCCTGTGTCTCTGCCTCTCTCTATGTGTGTGTCTCAATGAATGAATGAATGAATGAATGAATGAATAAATATTTTATAAAAATAAGTTCTTCAAAGAGAAAAAATTCTGAAATTTAGATGTACGTAAGAAAGGAAGTGTATCATTTTAATTTAAGGTTCTGCACAGTGAAGTGTATCATTTTACTGAAGGTAAAAATAAAAACTTCTATTTTTACATATTCTTAATTGTTCTGACAGATAACTGTTCAAAATAATAGTAACAATGTATTATGTATGCTTATATATAAGTGAAATAAAAGACAATGATGATTAAAAGGACAGGAGCAAGAGATTAGGACTATTTTGTTATTATAAGGCACACACTACCTGTGAAGTAGTATAGTGTTATATGAAAGTGGACTTGGATTATCTGTAGGTGTATATTACATATGTATTTTTAATATTTTTTTAAATTCAATTTGCCAGCATATAGTATAAAACCCAGTGCTCATCCCATCAAGTGCCCTCCTCAGTGATGGTGACCCAGTTACCCCATCTCCCCACCAACCTCCTCTTCTACTACCCTTTGTTTGTTTTCCTGAATTAGGATTCTTTCATAGTTTTTCTCCCTCTCTAATTTTCTCCACTCAGTTCCCCTCTTTTCCCTTATAATCCCTTTCACTATTTCTTATATTCCCCATATGAGTGAAACCATATGATTGTCCTTCTCCGATTTACTTCACTCAACATAATACCCTCCAGTTCCATCCGTGCTGAAGTAGATAGTGGGTATTCATCCTTTCTGATGCTAATATTCCATTGCATATATAGACTACATCTTCTTTATCCATTCATCTGTCGAAAGGACATTGTGGCTCCTTCCACAGTTTGGCTATTGTGGACACTGTTGCTATAAACATCGGGATGCAAGTGTCCCAGCATTTCACTACATCTGTATCTTTGGGATAAATCCCTAGTAGTTCAATTGCTGGGTGATCAAGTAGCTTTATTTTTAACTCTGAGGAACTTCCACACTGTTTTCCAAAGTGGCTGCAGCAGTTCACATTCCCACCAACAGTACAAGAGGGTTCCCCTTTCTCCACATCCTCACCAACATTTGTTGTTTCCTTTCTTAATTTTAGCCATTCTGACAGGTGTTGAGGTGGTAGAAATGTCTGTTCATGTCTTCTGCCCATTTCATGACTGGATTGTTTGTTTCTTAGGTGTTGAATTTGGTAAATTCTTTATAGATCTTGGAAGCTAGCCCTTTATCTGTAATGTCATCTGCAAATATCTTCTCTCATTCTGATGGTTGTCTTTTAGTTTTGTTGACTGCTTTCTTCCTGTGCAGAAGCTTATCTTGACAAAGTCCCAATAGTTCATTTTTGCTTTTGTTTCTCGTGACTTCATAGATGTGTCTTGCAAAAAGTTGCTGTGGCCAACTTCAAAAAGGTTGTTGCCTGTGTTCTCCTCTAGGATTTTGATGGATTCTTGTCTTACATTGGATCTTTCAACCATTTTGTGTTTATCTTTGTGTGTGGTATAAATTGATCCAGTTTCATTCTTCTGCATGTAGCTGTCCAATTTTCCCAACACCATTTATTGAAGAGACTCTTTTTTCCAGTGTATTTTTTTTCGGCTTTGTCAAAGATGAAGTACCATAGAGTTGAAGGCCCATTTCTGGGTTCTCTATTCTGTTCCATTTACCTATGTGTCTGTTTTGTGCCAGCATCACACTGTTTTGATGATCACAGCTTTGTAATACAGCTTCAAGTTAAGCATTGTGATGCTCCCAGCTTTGGTTTTCTTTTTCAACCTTCCTTTGGCTATTCTATTTACATATATTTATAGCAGGAAATATATAGTGCAAACTCTTGTGCAACCAGTAAAAATAAGTAAAAAAGAAAAACAAACATAATTCACATGTTTAGAGAGAAATGGAATCGTATAAAATTTTCAGTTAAAACCACAAAGGTTAGAAAAGGAGTGGAACACATAATAACTAAGAATAAGGGCAATACATAAAACAGTAATAAATATGATAGACATATTGCAACCATATCAATAATCACTTTAAATGTCAGTGATTTAAATATACAAAGTAAAAGATATTATCAGACTGGATCAAAAGCCAAGATGCAAGTATAGGTTGTCTACAAGAAACCCATTTGGATGACAAAGACACATAAATTATAAGTAAATGGATAGAGAGAAATATACCATGCTGACACTAATCAAAAGAAAACAGGAGTAGCTATATTAATTTTATAGAAGACTTCATGACAGGGATAGTTATCAGGATAAGGAGGGATATTATATAATGAATAAGGTGTCAATTCACCAAGAAGAAATATCCTTAATGTATATGCACCTAAAACAGAGGATCAAAGTATGTGACATCAAAGCTGATAGAAATGCAAGAAGAAATAGATAAATCTTCTATTATATTTGGATACTGTAACACAACTCTATCAGAAATAGACAGATGGCTGGCAGGAAATCAGTAAGGACAGAGTTGATCTCAATGTCACCATCATTCAAATGGATATAATGGATATCCATACTCTTATTTATGTAAAACCAGCAGAATACATTTTATTCCCAAGATCACAGAAACATTCACCAAAATAGATCATGTATTGGGCCATAAAACACATCTTAACAAATTTAAAGGAATAGAAATTACATAATGTCTGCTCTCAGCCCACATTGGTATTAAACTAGATATCAATAACAGAAAGATAACTGTAAAGTTCCAAAAAATACTTGGAGATTAAATAACACACTTCTGAATAACACATGAGTGAAAGGAGAAATCTTAAGGGAAATTTAAAAAAAAAATGAAAATGAAAACACAACTTTTTAAAAAAATTTGTGAGATTCTGTAAAAGCAGTGAAATTAGAGGGTATTTTGTATCATTGAACACAAGTATAAAGAAAGAAGAAAGATATAAAATCAATCATCAAAACTTCTATTTAGGAAACTAGAAAAATAAGAGCAAACTAAGTCCAAGGTAAACAGCAGAAAAGAAATATTAAAATATAGAACAAAAGTCAATTAAGTAGAAAACAGAAAATTGATAGAGAGCATCAATATAACCAAAAGCTGAGTCTTTGAAAAGATCAATAAAATCAATAAAACTCTATCCAGGCTAACTAGGAAAAAAGAAAAAGGACACAAATTTCTGATATCAGAAATGAAAGAGAGGAGATCACCACAGATACCATTTGCACTAAAAGGATAGTGAAGGAATACTATGAGCAACTCTGTGCTCTCAAATTTGATAAACTAGATTAAATGGGCCAATTTTTAGAAAGATACAATCTGCTAGAGCCCACACAAGAAGTAGACAATCTAAATAGGCCTACACCTATTAGTGAGATTGAATCACTAAGTAATAGCTTTCCCAAAGAGCACAATATTTCGTTGGTAAAATCTACCAAGTATTAAAGGAAGAAATCACAGAAATTCTCTAGGAGCTCTTGCAGAAGTAATAGCAGAGTCAAACTCATCTGCAAAGTCAAAAATTACCCTACTAGCAAATACAAAGACATTAAAAGAAAATAAAACTATAGACCAATAACTCATGATCATAGATATAAAAATTCAAAACCAAATATTAGCAAGTCTAATAAAAAATGTATACAAAGAATTGTACGCCAGGACCAAATGAGTTTATCCCAAGTAGGCAAGGCTGGTTCAGCAATCAAAAATTAGTTAATTAGTTAATCTATCACATGAACAGGCTAAAGGAAAAAAAATCACATTAGTCAATGCAGAAAAGAAAAAAAAAATTTGACAAAACCAACACCCATTCACGATAAAAGCTTTCAATGAACCAGGAATAGAGGAGTTTTCCTAACCTTGACAAAGAATCTACAAAAACTTATAGTTAACTTCAACTTCATGGTGAGAAACTTGAAGCTTCCTACTTAGAGGAGGAATAAGGCAAGGACATCCTCTCTCACCACAGCCTTACAACAGGGAAGTGGAAGTACTAGCTAATGCAATAATACAAACATACAATGAGAAATAAGAGTTATAGAACTTTGGAAGGAAATCCAAAAATACCTGAGACAAATGAAAATTGAAACACAATGTTCCAATATCTTTGAGATACAGCAGAAGTTGTTGTAAGAGGGAAATTTATAGTGGTTCAGACCTACATCAAGAAATAAGAAAAATCTCAAAAAAATCTAATTTTACACCTAAAGGAACTAGAAAAAGAACAAATGAAGCTCAAAGTTAATAGAAAAAATAAAGATCAGAGTGGAGATAAATTATATAGAGACTGAATACAAAACAACAAAGATCAAGAAAACTAGAGCTGGTTCTTTGAACTGATAAAATTGATAAATCTTCAGTTAGACTAAGAATAAAAGAGAGGACTTAATCAGAAATGAAAGAGAAGTTACAACTAATATCAAAGAAATAGAATGGATCATAAGATACTACTATGAATAATTATATGCTTACAAATTGAAAAATCTAGAAGAAGTGGATAAATTCCTAGTAACATATAATATTCCAAGATTGGATCTTGAAGTAATAGAAAACTTGAATAGACTTACTAGTAAGGAGATTGAATCAATAATCAAAAACTCCCCAAAGCTCCCTGTAGTTTTCAGGGCCAGAGCTTCACTGGTAAATTCTATCAAATGTTCATAGATTTAATACCACTCCTTCTCTAAGTGTTCCAAAAATTGAAGAGAAGTGAATGCTTCCAAACTTTTTTTTTTTTTTAAGGCAAGCATTCCCCTGATAGCTAACATATATAGACAGTGCACACACACACACACACATGAAAATTTTAGGCCAGTATCTATGATGAACATAGATGCAGAAATCCTTAACAAAATATTAACAAACTAAATTCAATTTATGTTAAAAGAATAGTACACTATGATCAAGTAAGACTTAATCTTGTAAGCAAGTATGGTTCAATATCTGCAAATCAATCGACATGATATAGCACATTGACAAAGCATAAAAATCATCATCATAATAGATCCAGAAAAAGAGTTTCATAAAATTCAATGTTCATGTATGATAAAAACTCTCAAAAAAGTGGGTAGAGAGGGGATTTACCTGAAGGTAATAAAGGCCATATATAACAAGTCCACAATTAACATAATCAGGAACAAGACAAGGATGCCCACTCTTGCCACTTTTGTACATTATACTATTGGAAGTCCTAGATAGAGAAATGATTAGGAAAAATAAATGCATCCCAATGGGAAAGAAAGAAATAAAATTCTATCTGCAAACAACATGATTTTATACATATAAAATTCCAAAGACCCCACCAAAAACAAAACAAAACAAAAAAACAAAAAACAAAATACAAACCTGTTAGAACTAATACATTAAGTAGAGTTGAGTCCCACATAAATATATGAAAATCTATTATGTTTTTGTATATCAATAAGAAACTATCAAAATAAGTAATTAAGAAAACAGTCTCATTGATAATTACATCAAAAAGAATAAAGTACCTAGGGATAAATTGAACCAAAGCGGTGAAAGGCCTATGCAATGAAAAGTAGAAGACATGGATGAAAGTAATTGAAGAAGACACAAATAAATGGGAAGATATTTTGTGCTCATGGATTGGTATAATTAATATTGTTAAAATGTCCATGCTACCCAAAGTAATCTATAGAGTCACTGCAATCTCTATCAGAATTCAAATGGCACTTTTTACCGAAATAGAACAAATAATATCAAAAGATCCTGAGTGGCCAAAACGATCTTGAGAAGGAAGAACAAAGGTGGAGGAATCACATTTTCTGATTTCAAACAATATTACAAAGCAGTAGTAATCAAAACAGTATGGTATTGGCATAAAAGCAGACAATAGATCAAAGGAGAAAAATAGAAAAGAAATGAACTCATTCTAAATGGTTAATTGTTTATGTCAAAAGAGTCAAAAATAAAATAGAGAAAAGACAATCTCTTCAATAAACAGTTCTGGGAACACTGGATGCACAAAAAAACATGAAATCAGACCAGTACTTTACAGCATACACAAAAATTAATGTGGATTAGACTTGATTTTAAGACATGAAATCATACAAATTCTAGAGGAAAATGTGGGTGGTAAATTCCTTGACATAAGTCTGAGTGATAATTTTTTAGACCTGACTCCACATGCAGGGGCAACAAAAGCAAAAATAAGTGGGATTACATCAAAGTAAAAAGCTTTGCATAGTGAAGGAAACCATCAAACAAAAAGAAAAGGCTACTTACCGAGTAAGAGAAAGTACTTGCCAGTCCTATATCCAGTGAGGGGATAATACCTAAAATGTATAGAGAATTCATACAACTCAATAACCAAAAAACAAATAATTTGATTTAAAAAATGAGCAGACATGAATAGACAGCTTTCCCAAGAAGAAACACTGATTGCCAAAAGGCATATGAAAATATTCACATTATTTCTAATCGGCAGGGAAATTCAAATCAAAACCACAATAAGATACCATCTCAAACCTATCAGAAAGGTTATTGTCAAAAAAAAATGAATGAATGAAAAAAATGAATGAATGGCAAATGTTGGCAGAGATGTGGAGAATAGGAAACGCTTGTTCACTGTTGTCTGGACTTTGAATTGGTGAAGTCACTATTGAAAACATTATGGAGTTTTCTCAAAATAAATTAAAATAGAACTGTTATTTAGTCCAGTATTCCACTTATGCATATTTATTTGAAGAAAACACAAATACTAATTCAAAAAAACACATGCACCTTTTATGTTCATCGAAGCATTACTTATGATAGCCAAGACCTGAAAACAACTGAAGCGGTCATCACTGCATGCGTGGATAATGATGTGGCACATATACGCAATGGAATACAGCACGGCCATTAAAAACATGAATCTTGCCATTTGAAACAACATGGTTTGTCCTCGAGGATATTATGGTAAGTGAGATAAATTGGAGAAAGACAAATCCTGTATGACTTCACTTATATGTGAAATTAAAAAAAATCAATAAACAAAACAAAACTCACAGATGCAGAGGACAGATTGGTGGTTGCCAGAGAGAAGAGGGTAGGAGGTAGACAACATGGGTGAAAGGAATCCAGAGGTACAATCTTCTAGTTACAAATAAGTCATGGGAATGTAATGTCCAGCATGACACCTCTAGTCACTAATTTTGTGTTATATATTTGAAAACTGCTGAGAGTAGATTTTTAAAGTTCTTGTGAAAAAATTGTGACTTTGTATGGTGATAGATGATAACTAATTTTATTGTGGTAATCATTCCACAATGTACAAAAAGATCAAATCATTATGTTGTACACCTGAAACTAATATAATGCCATATATCAATTATATGTCAATAAACGTGTGTCTTTGCATATATAAAACTCAGTTACATCGAAACATATTCCTGCCTGTCTTGGCCACAAGTAAATCCTGTGAATCTTCTCTCTGGTCTTCCCAAGAGGGACTTAATGGTCATCTCACCAGTGTAACTTCCCACTGGGCATATGGTAGTACTCAGAATTTTCAGAATATAAATATTGACTCTAAATTGATGTCAATCTCTAGAGAATTGGAAAAACCACCGTGTGTTCCACTGGACAGCTTGAGGGCAGCTGGTATCAGGGGATAAATGGAATTAACAGTCTGACCATGTACTTAGTGGAACTACAGACCAATCCTTTTGATTATATTTCCAGTCCAAGCATGTAGATTGTTAGAAACTGGCCGAAGAGCACATGAGTAACCTAACAAGTGTGAGGACATGGGAAGGGTCTAGAATGAGTTTCTGAAATAACTCTGCCTACCCGTAGCACCTTCTAAGACTGCAATACTCTGTCCCTGGGGAAAATTAGATAAGTACCAAAATAAAGAATTACAAATGTAGATGCAGTGATCCCTATCCTGTTCCCATTTTCTCTCCATGTTTGGTTCATGAATAAGCCACATAAGTCATGAGGATCGGCCACAGATGATCTCGAATGCAGTCAGATGGTGATTCCAGGCACAGCTGTAGTTCCATATGTAGTATCTTTATAGGAGCAAATAAACACAGCTCACAGTGTACGTTATCCAGTTACTGGCCCAGAAAAAAAAAAAAAAAAAAAAACAACTTTTTCCTCTCATAACCATGATAGTAGATAATCATAAATAAAACTAGAGAAAATAATCTTGCCTTAGGCTATGTCAGAGACCCTGCTCTCTGTTACGACGTAGACTGAAGAGAAGTTCAGTTCCATAATATCTCAAAGAATATCCTATCAATTCACTACACTGATAACATGTTAATAGGACCTAATGAAAAGAAAGTCGCAAGAACTCTACAGGCAATAGGAACCAGCCCCATAGGTAAGATTTCAACTTGTCTGGTTAAGTGTGGTAAATAAAATAGTCTCCTTTCAGGTGTGAGGTGCATTGCTTCACCTTGTGTTTGTTTAAGACACCAAGAGATTGTGAAGATAACATATCCTGCACTTTGGAACGCTGTTATGCATTTACTGGTTTATAACACACAGGAGCGACTTGGTCTCTGAGCAAGTGAAGATTCTGGTTCAGTTCTAGACTATATTTCAAACTGCTCAGCCACCTGTGATTTTTGACCCAGTAGACCCAGTAGTAATGGAAATACTGTAGGTGGAGTTTTTATGGAACTTCTAGAAAACTGTCATATAAGGATAGCAGCATAGAACTATGTATTTGTCTACCAATGACTATTCTTCATTTGAAACATAGTTCTGCCTTGTTACTGGGAGTTTGTAGAGTGAACACCTGTTCATGGGATACCACAACTATGCACCTTGTATTGCAAATCATGAATTGTGTGATCTGATCCACTGAACCATAAAATTGGATGTGCACAGTAGCATTTTATTGTAAAATGAAAATGGTATATATTAGACTTGGCCACATAGATCTGGGAAGGCACAAATAAACTGTATAAACAGATGGCTCAGACCCCCATGGCACCTGCTCCTACTGCTTCACTGCCTTTCCCTGAACTATAGTTATGACCTCTGGGGTGTTTCCCATGATTAGTTAATGGACTACAAAAAGGTTTGAGTCTGGTTTCCTTTTAGATCTCCAAGATATATTGTACTGACTAGAAGTAGATGGCCACTGCCTACAATGGCACTCAGTGACAACTCTTGAAAACAGTGGTGAAGGGAAATGTTCCTAATGTTTAACTTCCTACAGCAGGAGAGATGACCCAAAAATATGCATCTATCATGATTTATGAGGAGGGGCTAATAAATTGGCTGCTATCTAAGACCCTGACAGACTGGAAAAAAATAAGATCGGATTGTTCCTCCTGGGTATCTGGAGAATAAGAATACAGATGGACATTTTAGAATGGGCATAGTGTGGAGACACGTGTGTCCCACCTAACTTTGCACTAGAAAAATAATCCTGTTTGGTGTAAGCTATCAATAATCTGGAAGATAAGATGATCCATCCTGTGGATGAGTGTGCATCTCCATAGACCAAAATAGAGAGCTCAGAAAAAAAAAACAAAAAAACAAAACACACTTCTATGGTCAATTAAGGTATGCCAAAGGATGCAAGAATATATGATGAGGGAGAAGAGAGTATCTTCTATAAATGGTGCTGGGAAAACTGGACAGCTTCATGTGAAAGAATGAAATTGGACCACTTTTTTACATCATACACAAAAATAAACTCAAAATGGATTAAAGACATAAGTGTGAGGCCCAAAACCATAAAACTCCTAGAAGAAAACATTGGCAGTAATTTCTTTGACATTGGCCATAGAAACATTTTTCTACATATGTCTCCTTAGGCAAGGCAAACAAAAGTAAAATTAAACTATTGGGATCACACCAAAATAAAAAGCTTTTCTACAGTAAAGAAAACACATCAACAAAATAATAAGGTAACCTACTGAGGGGGAGAAGATATTTGATGTATCTGTTAAGAGGTTACTACCCAAAATATATAAAGAACTTACACAACTCAACACCAATAAAAACAAATAACCCAATTAACAATGGGCAGAGGGCTTGAATAGACATTTTTCTAAAGAAGCCATACAATGACCAGCAGACAGGAAAAGATGGTCACCATCATTCATCATCAAATAAAAAAGACAAGAAATAACAAGTGTTGGCAAGTATGTAGAGAAAACAAAACCCTCATGCACAAATTGCTGCAGCCACTGTGGAAAATGGTATGGAGGTTCTAATAACATTAAAAATAGAATTACCGTATGATTCAGTTAATTCCATTACTGAGCATTATCACAAAGAAAATGAAAATGCTAATTAGAAAAGATACATGCTGGGATCCCTGGGTGGCGCAGCGGTTTGGCGCCTGCCTTTGGCCCAGGGCGCGATCCTGGAGAGCCAGGATCGAATCCCACGTCGGGCTCCCGGTGCATGGAGCCTGCTTCTCCCTCTGCCTGTGTGTCTCTGCCTCTCTCTCTCTCTCTCTCTCACTATCATAAATAAATAAAAAAAAAAATTAAAAAAAAAAGATACATGCACTCCTCTGTTTATTGCAGTATTATTTACAGTAGCCAAGGTATGGAAGCAACCCAAGTGTCTATCAATAGATGAATTGATTAAGAAGACATGATTTTTTATATATATCTATATCTATATCTATATATATATCACACAAAATGGGATATTACTCAGGCATAATAACAATGAGATTTTGCCATTTGGAACAAGGTGGGTGGGTCTAGGGGATATAATGCTAAGTGAAGTTACACAGGAAAAGGCAAATATATGATTTCACCATATGTGGAATTTGAGAAAGAAAGCAAATAAGCAAATAAAGAAAATCTGACTCTTAAATATAGAGAACAAATTGTGGTTGCCAGAGGGAAGGTGGCTGGGGGGATGGGTGACATAGATAAAGATTAAGGTACATTTAATGTAATGAGTCCTGAGTAACATAGAGAATTGTTGAATCACAGTGTACACCTGAAACTATATAACACTGTATATTAATTATATTTCAATGAAAAAAAGCTTTTTCCCAAATCATATTTCTTGCCTAATGAGTCCATGAACAAAATGGCCATGGTGAAGACTGTGTATGTGCCTGACAGTATAGATTTCTCCTCAACAGAGTTGACCTGAGCGTCTACTTTGTCAAAAGCAGAGGCTAATGGTTCCTCAATATCAAATTGTTCTGTAAAACTTCAGATATCTACGTGGAAAGGTTGGTTATTTTCAATCCTCATCCTCATGGTTGAGTAGCACCTTGTACTTAATAAGAATAGCCTGAAGCACTTCTATCAATAGCAATCTTCACAGATTTAGATAATATCTTATGCATTACTATTTTATGTCACATATATCATTTCTGATTAAGGGATAAACTTTTGAAGAAAAGCAGTAGATAAAGATAGCAATGCCAAGAGTACTCACTAGTGTTACCACATGCCCAATGAGCCCAAAATAGTTTCCTTGATAGAATGGACCTGCTAATGACTCAGGCCTAGTACCTGATGAGAAATAACTCCTGGTATTATAAACCTTAAGCAAGTGAACACATAGGTTATTTCTTCCACATTTCAGTGGAGAAAAATAAGGCTCATAGAGGCAAGGTGCTTGTTATCCTGGTATAACCATCAAGTGGCATAACTCGGCTACTAATCAGTATCTACAATTTTAAACCTACAATCTTTAATTATGTGACACTTAAAAATTATTTCAAATCTTATGTAATTTGCCTATTAAGCTTGGCTTTCATGACTACTTGAAAAAAACTGTTTTGTATTCCCATCAAAATATTCTGTAAAAAATTACTCATTGTATATGTCTATGTCACAAATACTCTGTGAGATGCCAGGGATACAGATGTAAAATATGTAGTTCCTTATATGTCTAGATTGCTTTGGGTAGTATAGATATTTTGATAATATTTGTTTTTCCCATCCATGAGCATGGGATGCCTTTCCATTTCTTTGTGTCATCTTTCAGTTTCTTTCATCAGTGTTTTATAGTTTTCAGAATACAGGTCTTTCACCTGCTTGGTTAGGTTTATTTCTAGGTATTTTATGTGTTTTGGTGTAATTATATATGGATTGATGCCTTAATTTTTCTTTTTCCTGCTTCATTATTGGTGTTTAGAAGTGAAACAGATTTCTGCATGTTGATTTCGTATCCTGAGACTTTACTGAATGCAACTGTCAATTCTAGCCAGTTTTTGGGTGGAGTCATTGGGTATTCCACATAGAGTATCATGTCATCTGAAAATAATGAAAGTTTTACTTCTTCTTTGACATTTTGGATACTTTTTATTTCTTTTTGTTGTCTGATTACTGCAATTAGGACTTCCAGTTAAATAATATGGAAGTGGACATCTTTGTCTTGTTCCTGATAGTGGAGGAAAAGCTCTCAGTTTTCCCTAGTGAGGATGATATTAACTGTGAATTTTTCATACATGGCTTTTATTATGTTGAGGGTGTTCCCTCTAAGTGTACTTTGTTGAGAATTTTTATCATAAAAGGGTGTTGTACTTTGCAAAATGCTTTTTCTGCATCTCTTATCATAATATGCTTCTTATCCTTTCTTTTATCAATGTGGTATATCATTGATTTGCAAACATTGAACCACCCTTGCAACCCAGGAATAAATCCCACAGGATGATAGTGAATTATTTTTTAATGTGTTGTTGGATTTGATTTGCTAGTATTTTATTGAGAACTTTGCATCCATGTTCATCAGGGATATTGTCTACAGCTCTCTTTATTTGTAGTCTTTTCTGATTTTTTGTATCAGGGTAATGCAAGGCTCCATAGAATGATTTTGGAAATTTTCCTTCCTTTTCTATCTTTTGTAATCATTTGAAAAGAATAGGTATTATCTTTTCTTTAAATGTTTGGTAGAATTTGCCTGTGAAGGCAACTGGCCTTATACTTTGTTGGGAGATTTTTGATTACTGATTCAATTTTTTTTGTGATTATTGATCTGTTAAAGTTTCTATTTCTTCCTGTTTCAGTTTTGGTAGTTTATATGTTTGTAGGAATTTATCCATGTCTCCTAGGTTGCCCAATTTGTTGGCATATAGTTCTTCATAATATCTTTTTATAATTATATTTCTGTGGTGTTGTAATTTCTCCTTTCTCATTTGTGATTTTATTTGGGTCCTCTTTTCATTTTGATAAGTCTGGCTAGAGAGCTTTTATTATTATTTTTTTTTTCAAAGAACAAGCTCCTGCTTTCATTGATCTATTACATTGCTTTTGTTTTTTGTCTTTTTTATGCTTTTGGTTTTTTTTTGTTTCTATATCACTTATTTTTGGTCTTTACTATTTCATTTCTTCCTCTGGCTTTATGCTTCCTTTGCTGCTCTTGTTAGAGCAATCCATATCAAAATACCAAGAGCATTTTTCACATAGATGAACAAACAATCCTAAAATTTCTATGGAATCACGGAAGATCTAGAATAGCAAGAACAGCATTGGAGGCATCACAATTCTGGATTTCAAGTTATATTACAAAGCTTTATTTATCAACACTGTATGGTAGTGGCACAAAAATAGACACATAGATATATGGAACAGAATAGAAAAGCCAGAAATGAACCCACAGCTATATGGTGAGTTAATCTTTGACAAGGCAGGAAAGAATATCCAATAGGAAAAAGTCTTTTCAACAAATGATGTGGGGAAAACCAGACAGCCACGTGCAAAAGAATGAAACTTCTTTCTAGATAAGTCTCCTGAGGCAAGGGAAACAAAAGCAAAAACAAACTAATGGGACTTCATCAAAATAAGACACTTTCACTCAGTGAAGGAAGTAATCATCAAAACTAAAAGGCAACCTACAGAATGGGTGAAGATATTTGCAAATGACATATATGATAAAGGGTTAATTATCCAAAATAAATAAATAACTTGTAAAACTCAACACCCAAAACATGAATAATGCATTTAAAAATGGCAGAAGACATGAATAGACATTTTTCCAATGAAGAACTACAAATAGTCAATAGCCATGTGAAAAGATGCTCAACATCACTCATCATCAGGGAAATACAAATCAAAACCACAATGAAATATCTCTCCATACCTGTCAAAATAGCTACAATTAACAACACAAGAAACAACAGATGTTGCTGAGGATGTGAAGAAAAGGGAACCGTCTTCCACCATTGTTGGCAATGCAAACTGTGCAGCCACTGTGTGGAAAACAGTGTGGAGGTTCCTCAAAAAGTGGAAATAGAGCTACCCTATGACTTAGCAATTGCACTACTAGGTTTTTGCCCAAAGAACACAAAAATACTAATTCAAAGAGATACATGACCCCGATGTTTATTATAGCAGCATGATCTATGATCTGTTATCTATTATGGAAACAGCCCAAGTGTCCATCAACTGATGAATGGATAAATAAGAGGTAATATATATATATACATATATGTGTATATACACACACACAAAATGGAATGTTACTCAGCCATAAAAAATGATTTTTTACCATTTGCAATGACATGGATGGAGATAGTATTTTTTAAAGATTTATTTATTTATTTTAGAAAAAGAGAATGTGTGGGAGAGAGGAGCAGAGGGAGAGGGAGAGAGTATCTCTAGCAGACTCCCAGCTGAGCAAGGAGCCTGATGCAAGGCTCAATCCCACGACCTGGATATCATGGCCTGAGCCAAAATCAAGAGTCAGGCCTTAACTGACTGAGCCACCCAGGCGTCCTTCAATAGTATTTTTTAACCTTTTTTTTTTTTTTAAAGAGGGTGAGAGTGGAGAGAGAAAGAATTTTAAGCAGGCTCCACACCCAGCATGGAGCTCAATGTGAAGCTTGATCTCCCAACCCTGAGATCGTGACTGAGCCAAAATTGAGCCAGATGCTTAAATGACTGAACCACTGAGGTGCCCCATAGACAGCATTATGCTAAGCAAAATAAGTCGGCCGGGGAAGGACACATACCATATGATTTCACTCATATGTGGAATTTAAGAAACAAATAAGCAAAGGAGAAAAAAAAGGGAGAGAGAAAGGCAACCCAAGAAACAGACTCTTAATAGAATGAGAAAACTGGTAGTTAGTAGAGGGGAGGTGGATGGTTTAATAGGTGATGGGGATTAAGGCGTGCACTCGTGAGGAGCACAGGGTATCCTATGGAAGTGTTGAATCACTCTATTGTACATCTGAAGCTAATATTACACTGTATGTAACTGGAATTTAAATAAAAACTTTTAAAAATTAAATATGTACTTCCTGTCTTCAAAAAAAAAAAAAAAACATGCACCTTAGTGTTGATAAATGACCAAGAGAGACACATGTAAAAATATGGAGTTTATATCAAACTGTGTCACAATTCCAGTTTCTGATTTTTCAGGATGAAGTTCATCTTTTGTGTTAAGAAAGGGCATACTCATTTGATATGTCATGCCTATCATTTATAAATTGCAAAACACAACAGTGAAGAAGGCTGACATATCATCCTTAAATTTTAACCTGTTGGCATCTGTCAAATAACTTATAATTTAAACTAGTTTAAATATAGGGTGATTGCTTCCTTTTTTCTTTTTCTTTAATTTTAAAATGGAAACAATAAGAGGAATGATTGATGGGTGTTTTTTTTTTTTTTCAAGTAGCAGGAAATGGAGAAACTTCAGTACAACTCTCAAGTCTTAATGCAACATAGAAGTTTAAGTCATTAATATAGCTCAGCTGGGTTCTTCTGAAGTATTTTAAAAATAAAATTTGATAGAGAAGTTGTGAGAGAGAAAACAGAATTTCCTAATGAATTATGTCCTAATGGTGGCAAAATAATTGAGCACATATAGGCTATTGAGTCATTGTGGGTGGAGTTGTGGAGAAGGAATCGCAAACTATTGTTTTTTATATAAGCTCTATGTTATAAGAATATGTGTGAACATTTATTGCTCATAGTTTGACCATGAATACCCTTAGAGTCCGAATGGAAATTTTAAAAGGCCAGATTGTTTGGCCACAGAGCCAAGATCTTCGCACTAACAGTATCTTACAGAAATATTTCAAGATGGAATTTTGATTTACTGATTCTGATTTCTATTTCTCCAAGTTTTTATTATTACTGAGATGGTAAACCAATGGCAGCTATCTGGTTTAATATGAGTCACTAAGTGTTTAATTCTGTATATTAAACCAATCTATTTTACTCTGGTATTAAACCAGTCTTATGACACACTATCAAAGGCTTTTATGCTTGTACAAGTTTCCTATAAAACATCTGAGTCGTCGACAATGTCACTAGTATTAAGAACAATTTTTATTTGAGTATTTTAAGAATTTTAAAATAATAGGTAATAAAATCTGACTTGACTTTTTACTACTTTCCTGAAGTTACCCCCTAAAAACAACATAATCATTTCTGAGAGTCTATTTTCTGGATACTATGCTCTGTGCTTAATGCTGTTGTGGAATGCCTGGTTTGAATCTCAAAACAACTTCTTTATGATCCTCATTTATTCAAGCTCAGAGTGGTTACACTCCTGTTATGCTGTAGAGCCTACGCTTTTCCAAAAGCAGTGGTCTTTATTTCCATTTTTACTACTTTTCTTCTGGATTTCAGAATTTTACCAAAACTTTCCTCTTACCTTTGTTTGTTATTCATTTGACTAGACTGGCTTTGTTCCTTAACCTCATAGCCCCTACCTTCTGATCTATATTTCTATGACAATTGTCTTCTCTGTTGGGAATTTCTACTCAGGAATCATCAATTTTCGAATTTCTTGTTCAAAAGTCCTTATTACAGAAAGATTTGTGAATTAAAATCATGAATATCACAGCACTGAAAAATAAAAGTTGAACACATGGGGAATTTTCCTAAACAGAACTGCCTATAACTTCTCTGTTTTTACAACTTACATCAACAACCAAAGCTGAATATTAACCTTCTAATTTTACCTTATATTCAAATATCTTCACTTTAATTTATATTCCTGTCTTCTGTTACTGATGCTTTTTATTTATTACATTACATGTAATTTTTATACACAATGCATAATTTTTCTTGCTAGATTGTAGTTTGTAGATCGCTATTATTTCCAACGCTTAATTTTATCATGACCTTTTTATTCACCTTTATGATTTCACATTCTCTTCCATTTAACTTATGCTGTATTTCAGAAAAATCTTCATGAGGTCTTAAAATAACAAACACTTACTCAAATTGCTTACATGATTCTAATTCCCTTTCTGGGCTAAGACAAGAAAAGAATAATAAGGCATTTGTAATGAAAACAATTTTCATATTTAATCCAATGAATTTCAGAGTCTTTGAAGAGACTTAATATTTGATTGACTTAATATTTGATTAATACGATACTATACTTAAATTCTGTTTAAAAAAAAAATTAAAAGGCAGCCCGGGTGGCTCAGCAGAGGATCAAGTCCCACATCAGGCTCCCTGAATGGGGCCTGCTTCTCCCTCTGCCTGTGTCTCTGCCTCTCTCTCTTTGTGTGTGTGTGTGTGTGTGTGTGTGTGTGTGTGTGTGTCTCATGAATAAATAATTAAAATCTTTAGGAAAAAAAAAGGAAAAAAATTTCTCTGTCTTAAGAATTCACAACAGATGGTATTTGCAAACATTTTTACTAATTTTAACTGCATGAGCTGTTAAGAAATGTTTTTAAAGGTAATTAAACTATGCTATTATATATCAAAGTCAACATTTTAAAACTGAATAATCCTGGTGAAAACTTGGCAACATAGGTGTACATGTTAATTTTATCATTTTATGTGTGAATGGTGTTTTATTCAACTTGGAAGTTAAATTTAATAATTCATTAATTTACTAGACAATTCTCACCGATTATTTCACACATAAAACATGTTTAATCTGAAAAGATACAGATTAATAGATTTGCTGGTAAGTGTTTCAATTTTCCAATGAAATTAACAGAGCAAGGAAGGAAGAAATTGCTTGAATATGATGCTATTGCTTCAGAATATGGGAAATATAAAAATATTTAAGATATTCCATTTTAGCCAAAGTAACATACATGTTGATTTATGGCATAATGTCTATTAATAATTGATCAGGCCCATGGTATTTATCTTCTCAAAATAGAGATATGAAACTTTATAAAACAGGAGGATCCTGCCTATGGAGACATTTTGTGGGCCTGCGTTACACAAAACTAGTTTCAAAATCATATAAGGGTTAAATTATAAAAGTTTGTATATTGAACTAGTCACATTTTGCATGAAGAAAAGCAACTATATTTCCCCCAACTACCTTACAGAAACCAAAGATTATCTTCACCTGTACTAGGAGTCCCACAGTGGCTTGGGCAAAGTGGGGGTGAAATGGAAAATGTAGTTCAGGAAATGGGATTGGCAGGAACTATGTCACTAAGAAAATCTAATTCCCACAGTCATTCTCTGGGTTTAGGGTAGTAGAATTTTTCTGTTTAGTTGGCTGGTGGGTTTTTTTGTTTGTTTCTTTGTTTTTGTTCTTGTTTGACATTTGCTTAGTTATGCCCTAAGAGCACTTTGAAAAACGGTGTATCTCCTTACACATTTTAGAATTGATACATGAAAAATTCAATTAAGATTTTTAAGATTTAAATGCTGCTCTTCCAATTCTCTCGATAGAGCGGGCAACGATACCAAATGGAAAAACATCAATTCAGAAACGGTGGGCTGAAACGTGACTCAGAAGAATTGGCCTGTAAATGTGATGATGATTTAGGAATTCTGTAACCAATTGCTTTTGCATATATATTCATACACAGGAGTGAATGATGATGAAAATTTCATGTCTAAATAACTTTAAAGTACCTCAGTATAAAACAACTTCCTAGGTGATTACAATACATTGTATTGTCATTTGATAGGTAACATGTTTTTCACGTCCTTGGATCTTAATAATAAAATTGTGATTGGGGGCATCTTAGTGGCTCAGTCTGTTGAACAGCCAACGAGGTGTTGACTCAGGTCATGATTGAGCACCTCCTTCCTCCCCTGTGGGGTTCCACACTCAAGGAGCAGTCTGCCTCAGATTCTCTTGCCCTCTGCCTCATGCACACTCCCTCTTTCTCTCTCTCTCTCTCAAATAAATAAAACCTTTAAAAATAGTAACAGTAATAAAATTGTGATTTATAATTTATGGAATCTTGGATGTTATAAAAGAGACAGTCCCTCTAGTCACTGAGCAAGGGATGGACTTGAGAGGCTGACTGACCCTGGAGACAATGAAAGGGCAGATAAGGAACTCTCAGTGAGAGATGTTGGTGAGCCTGAATGGGGAACAATGGGGCTTGGGGATGAACAAGACAAGGTACATCTGAGAAAGCTCCGTAGGAAATAAAATAGAAAAACTCTAGTGATGGATTCATATGTCATGGGTAAGAGGAAGAAAGATTTAAGGATAATGTCCTGGGCTATTAGTAACTATTGGTATATTTTTAGGATGATATATTATTTTAAAAATGTTGAATATCTACAAGGATACAGTACAAAAAGTCTATAATTGCAAAATGAAAAAAAAAATTAGAACACAAAGTAGTATCTGATGCCGGTTATAGTAATGCTAGTACAAGGGTAAACATAGGAGGGGTCATAGAGATTAATAAATCAATGTGTTTTGGCAGGAAATTTCTTTGCATTTTATTCATCTTCTACTTTGAAGGCAAGTTAATTATGTGTGAAAGAAGCATATTCACCAAGGGCAGTATTGGAGGTAGGACCTAGTATATGTAAAAAATAAAAAAATAAAAAATAAAATAAAAAAAAAAATAAAAAAAAATAAAAAAAAATAAAAAAATCTAAATATTAACCTAACATTCATTTGGTAGAACATTAATCTTTTATATTTGGAAATAAATAATGAGTACCCTTTTAGAGTCTCCTGCTAGACGATCTAAATAATTTCACAATACCCTACTTGTAAATGTCGAAGTAAAATTGTATTAATAGAAATGGTACGTTCTGTAATTGCTCCCTTATATCCTTGAGGTTCTATTTCATATTTTTAATTCAAAATTTTAATTATTTTATAGTACAAATCCTAGTTTAATTCCAAATCCCAGTTTAATGCTCAGAGCTTGTTTGATTGACTAGGGAGCTATGCCTCAAGCTAAAAGGACATGCATGGTTTGTTTTGTTTGGAAGATGCTTTATTCTCCAATTGTATTGTCATATTGTTCAACCGGCTACTCTTCCAGCTGGGGCATTGGCTATTGTTTCCTAATAAGTGGCATAAACTGCTGAGGTTCTATTCATTGCTAGGGATTTCCCAGTCTTTGATGAAATATAATATGATTTGTTCACGGTGCACATCTGGCAAAGAGGTTTGCAGATTTCTTTGGGGCTGAAATTCACTCATTGCTGTCTTGTCGGTTTATGTAATAAATCATTTATCTCATCAAATTTTTTACAATGTAAACTAGTATATATTTGCCCAAACACATTAAGCTTCAAAGGCTAAATAATATATTTTATTTTGTGAATTAGGTATAATTTATTTTTCTAAGAAAGAACATAGCCAACGTGATAGAAAATGAAAATGGGAACTCAGGTTAGGTCCATGTTTCTGTATATACACAAATGTGCGGGAGGCCTGATGACCATGAGAATGGGACCAGGGCGCGATCCTGGAGACCCTGGATCGAATCCCACGTCAGGCTCCCGGTGCATGGAGACTGCTTCTCCCTCTGCCTGTGTCTCTGCCTCTCTCTATCTCTCTCTCTGTGACTATCATAAATAATAAAAAAAAAATAAAAATAAAAAAAAAAAATAAAAAAAAAAAAAGAGAATGGGACCACGTAACTTTGAAGGACTGTTTGGTGGTGGTTTCAGTTCAGTTCTTTATTAGCAAATCTTTTCTCAGCTCTTGGGTTAATCTTTCATATTATATTACCTTTCTACCTTATGTGTGAGTTCATCTCACACTTTTTCTCTTGGGAAAAACAATGGAATCTTTGTACTACACTTTATACCTATGAGAGAAATAGATAATATGCCACACTTGTCTCGAGTGTGAGAACTTTCAAATATTTTCAACATATTGAACTCCTATAGTGCTTGATTTACAACAAATTCAAGATAAATGTTCGCTCTCACTTTCAGAATAAATTAATCATTCTTAATCTCTAAAGTGTTTACCATCATAAACAGTAAAGTTCTGCTTTCTATAAATGTGCCATTAAGATAGCCTTATTGACAAAAGAACACAACAGAGGGGAGAAAAATTATAAAATTTTGTTTTGCTTTGTTTTCCTTTTACATATAAGATTGATTTTTTTAAAGCCTTGCTTTTATAAAAAGCTATTAACACATTACAATTTTCTTTAAGCTGAAGCCTTAATTTTGATTTGAAAACATTGAGAATTTTGAACATAATATGAGAATCAATGACTTTTGTATAAAATAAGACCAAATCCAATAATTGGTGTTTATAAATTGCCACTTGCCAGTGGTACCTGAAACAAGTAATGAAGGTGACTTAAGTCAAACTTGGATGACTATCACACCTGTTTCTTTGGCAGCACATTGCTAAATAGGTAGGGATATCCTCAAAACAAGGAAGTAAAAATTGGAAAGTTGATTTTTTTTGCAAGTGCATTGAGTATTTGACCATGCTGTAATGTTTCAGTATTTTGAAATAGTCTATAATATTGATTATGATTGGTTCATTGTTTAACAAACTGTATGTCAAATGTGTTGATACAATAGTTTGAAGGGTACCAAAATACTTCCCAAAGTGTAGAAAATTAGTTTTACTCAATTATGTTGAAGGTTTATGATTGTCTCTAATTGGCAGGCTATACAAATATGACATTTTCTATTATGGGTTCTGACTTCTTCAAGGCTGTTCACTTCATCACAATTTGAAATAAAAAGTATTTTTCTTTGACACAGAAAATTAACTTTAAAAAGTATTGGTTTTTCATTTTGTTTTCATATTCTTTTTTTTGGGTATAAAATTTGTTAAGCACATTATAATAAAGTGTCATATTTCCATTAGTGTATACGATGTCGTGAGTGTGCATGATTGTGTATAAAGGACTAGAGTCAGGCAGGCCTGGACCAGGATGGGTATAATAAATTCATTGGTGATACAATGATTAGGAAAATATTGTCCAAAAGTACAAATCAGGGAGAAAAAAAAAGTATTTGACCAAAATATATAAGTAGGGCTGTTGGATTGGGTTAAGGTAATGTAATAATTTTCATGTTACCTTATGAGTTTCAGACAATGATATCCAAATGGAAGACTCCTATCCAGTTGAAACATCTTCTAAATAGGCATTTAGACTGGAGAATACATGAAGATGGTAAAATTAGAGGTTCATAAAGATTTTAGAGTTAGAAATGAAAATTTTAAGGAATGAGAATGATTATCTGAGGAAGAAAATGTGAATATAAACAAAAAAGAGCATCAGGGATCAAATTTTTTCAAATAATCTATACAGATTATTAGAGAAAAAATTAGAAAAGGTGATAAAGAAGTTATTGGGAAGGTAGGAAAATATCCCAAATAATGCATTGTTAGAACTAAAAGAGAACTTAGGTATTTTCTTACTAGTATCTCTCATTCTAATTTTTAAATTTTTAATTTATTTTTTTAAAATTAGGCTGTGAATAAATGAATAGAGAGAACTTGGCAACTAATCCGCCCACCCCCCCTCCTCTGTAGGATGAGGTTTCTCCTTCTCATTTCTCCCGTGTTGTTTACGAGTGCCTAGTACAAGCCTACAACTGCTTGCAGACTTGGCCAATCGCCTCATTGTTCCTCATGGCACTTCACATCAGAATTCCTGATTTCTGAATCTTTGGGTCTGGCCAGGGCTTTTCTCTCTATCCGACTACTTCTAATTAATCAATGTCCATCTATCCCATACCCTGACGATCATTCCTAGAGATTCCAGACCTACTGATCTTTTCTTTATTCAAATTCTTATAATCTTTGATTTCTCTCTTTCTTTCTTTTCTTCTTTTTTCTTTCTGTTTTATTTATTTAAGTAATCTCTACACCCAGTGTGGAGCTCAAACTCACAACCCTGAGATGGAGTCGATGCTTTTCCAACTGAACCAGTTGGTGCCCCATATTTCTAAATTTAGAAATTGCAACTCTTTTGAGTGCTATTTAGTCACTTATATATATTTAAAATCAGTCTTGTGTGTATGGCAAGGATGCATGTGTTATGAGGAGCAGCCTAGATCATATCTTCTATCTTTTCATACAATGCCTATCAGGGTATTTAATATAGAGTTGGTCCTTAGTATATTGATGAAATGATGTGGGAAGTGGCATTTCCATATTTCCCAAAAGATAGGACCTAAATCAGTGGAATGAAATTATTTGTTCTTATTTAAATTTACTCCATTAATATGTACAGGGCTTTGTTTTTTTCTTTTAAAATCTTATCTCCATTGGCTATTAATTCACTGGATAAAAATGCATTGGTTGGCATTTACAACCTTCCCTTTCATTTGGCTGCTTGGATACAACTATAAGGGATAAAGACTGAGTCTCAAATTAAAGCAGAATTAGTGTTCTGATAAGCCTGTTCTGTTTTATATGATATTTTGATGCACTTTAAAAGGGAATAAATCTCAAGTTTTCTCTAATGTGGTTAATTTTAAAGATGGATATCTAAAGCCAGCTCTAAAATAGAATTATGGCGATGAAATAATAAGGCAATTATATATTGCCTACATGCATATGTCTGCATTTTCTTCACAAAAGTGTTCCTTCTGAAAAACAAGCACTTAATGAAATTCTTAGCTCAGTCCACAATAACTTAATTGACAGAGTGAAGCTGTTAGAAAGACATAGGATAGCCATTATAAGAAACTGGTGATTAATAATAACTTCTGATGAATACATAGTAACTACTTATCGTGGTACTAGCAGTTGATTACATACTGAGCCTATTGTACGATGCTTCAGTATAAATTAGATAAATTTTTTTTGTAAAGAATTTTAAAGGGCAAATAACATTGATTATATTTATATAGCTAGAAGCCAATGAAACAAACATTTTCTATCCCCCAAACCAAGAGCTAACGGGGTATTTTAAGTGCATTGCATTTTTAGATGGACATAGGAATTTTGGGTCAAATCTCCTTTCATTAAGGCACCAGTCAGGCTTAACTTTGATGGCATGATGGGCTTCTGTCATAAACAACATAACCCACGAAACTTCTGGATACATATTGAAAAGGTCAGGCATAGGCCATGCAAACCCGCACAATGCCTTTCAATTTTCTTCTCTCTCTCTCTCTCTCTCTTTTAAGTGATAGTCAATCCTTACCCTCCATGGAAAGTTCTTTTAGTGCAAACGTATAATATACATGGAGATATGTATGCAGCCATAAGCATTGATGTTTCCTTATAAGCAAAATAACGGAGATGTTTTTCATGTATTTTGGCAAGCTAAAGGCAGATGCCTTACAGATGCTTTTCTAAAGAGAAAAATAAAAACTTTGATTGGTTTGGTTAAAATGCATTTACCCAACCTCATAACAAGTTATTGTTAGTATTTACAGGCTCTGCTAACTCTGCCCACAGTCACTTTGAAGGATGCCAAGGTGCTTTAAATCTCTCCCAAAAAATCTCTCCCAGTGAAAACTCCACAGGAGTTGAACTCACATCCATGGAGCAAGCCCAGGCAACATTGTGACTAAAACAAACAAATCAGCCTTTGCTACCTTCTCATTTACCAAATCTGTTCTCCCCCATGTATTCATTGTCCTATTACTCCCTGAAGGAAGAGAGTTTCTACCCTCAATTCCTAGTTGTTAGGAAGGCCTGAAGCTCACAGCCTCACTGGTAGCACTTGTCCTCAAGGGTAGCCTGTCTTCAAGCCCTTCAAGCGCTAAGCCCATCCCTTCACCTGGGGTCACCACACATGATTCTAGGTTGTGCCGACTGGGCCCCGTCTCATGACACCCCACTACAGGATCAATTATGAGCAGAAATCCATCCACTCTTCCAGTTGCCAAGCCAGTGGTGGCCCGGCTTTCCTCGTCCTTTTGCAGCCTACCTCTGTTTTCTACATAATACCACTCGTGATTTTCTGAAATTTATTTCTGCAAAGTACCCTTGTATGATGATAGCTTAGCCTAATGAGTTGTATCTCCTGAATGTAACAGCATTTTTTGTAAGTGACTTCTGGAAACCTACTTTCATGATCCAAAGAATCGAAGCTACGAGTAGTGACATTTCAAGACGGAGGTAGGTCGATGTGGCAATGTTTTTAGATCTGTGGATGCTGTAGGGTTGCTGGTTACCAATTTACATTTTATCTATTAAAACATATATAGATATAAACTGAATATATATTAATTCTTCCTTTTTTTGTGCATGAGAAAATCAATGAACTCTATTTTAGCTTTAAGATGAAGTGAACAAAGCCATAAAAATTTGAGGCAAATCTGATGTTAGGTGGATTCCTGGGAAAATGAGTGTATCTGTGTTTATAAAGCACAACCATCTAACTACTTTCTTACGAATTATTGTTTTCTTTCATTTAAACTAATAGCCAACTTGTCCAGACATAGGGAGGAGAATATAATTCCTGGGAGAGGGGTCAAACTCCAACATTATGTGGAAATAATACCAGAATTTTATTGTGTATACAAAACAAACAAAAAATTTATCTACTGCCTAATATTATTCTTGCCAAATTGTGTGGAACCTAATTGTTGTAACAGTAGGTAGGCTGTGTACTTCTTCTCATTCCCACTAATGAACAATATTTAAATTGCTGAAACACCTCCCCTCATTTTCCTATATCTTACTAACCTCCTTTTCCTCTGTCATTCCAATTAGAACGTGTATTGTTTAATTGAGTCTTTATTTCACTACTTGGTTCACCTTTGCCTTGTGAGTTCCTAAGAAGGAGAGAGCACTCTATATTTTTTGAACAGATGCTTCATTATGGGAGGTGAGTAGCTCAGTTACATCGCCATTTCACCTTTTCCCCCATGTCTGGCAGTTGTTGTGGGCTGTTAAACAGCTTTAATAGAAGATGAGACCAGCCTCTTGCTCTAAGGGCATGAAAACTTTTTTTTATGAGTCTTACTATCTTCATGGTTCGTTAAATAAAATGTAGAGTCATTTTACTGCAGCTAGTGGACCCCAGAAGGACCTGACAGTTAAATGAAAGTTGTCAGTCTTCCTTCTGTTCTAGCTAGATTGGGTAATAAAAGGGCAGAACCTGGAAGTAAGGACCAGAATTGAGATCAATGTGCCAAACAAATAAAAGAAATGTAATGAGTTCTTGAGAAATGCTGGAGAGAAGGCATGGGTATTTAAGTGTCTAGACAAATAGAGGCCAGTGATAATAAATGTATAATGAATGGCTTTAAGAATTACAACTGTGCTTTGCATAATAGATAAATGGAAGGCTTGTGGTCTAAAATTTACAAAGAGGAATTCCAATCGGTTGCAATGGAAAAATAGCGTTTGGGTATAGAAACTGCTAAGAAATTAACAATGGTACATCATGCTACACCAGATATATAAAGAACTAGAGATTGTTGAAATCTATTCTCACCCAAAAGAGAAGACATGGAGTTCCATTTAAATGCCTTTGCATTTTTAAAAATAAGATTCCAGTGATTAATCATCATTGTATCTATAAATAATTAAACAGTGCTTAAATTAGAAGACACTTTCCTAAAAATAAATAAAAAATTAAAAAAAAAAACAGTTTCCTGCTTGACAATAGATAGTACTTCCGAATGAAACCTCAAGAATTTGCTAAAAATATTGCTGTAGGCAAAAAAAAAAAAAAAAAAAATGTAAGAAGAGTATTTAAAGAGTCCAAATAGGGTTTTTGTTCATGTCTTCCAAAATTCAAGGCAGAATTTATGCTATAGGGAGGAAAGGACACCAAAGCTTCACTCCCAAAATTATAATTTATTATACACCTTTGTTTTTCCTTTGTCCAAACTCTGTAACTCACTTTATAAGTATTAAAGTTTGAAGGGGATACTTTCTAACATTTGCATTGCCAGAGTAAGAAAGGAAGTGAGACAGAATTGACATTGAGTTTTCATTCATTAAAATACGAAAACTATCATTATTAAAGGGCAAAGACTCATCATGTTTAAAAGAGTTTTGGGAGACTATCAAGAATTATTGATAACTGGCAGGTATCACAAAAGTTTAAATAATGTAAGCTAATATCATATTTATAATTCTATTATTTACTCCTTCCATCACTTTTGAGAAGCTGTTGAAAAAAAAATGATGTCAATATGTACAAGATGAGTAACTGAAATACCAAAAAAAAACAGTTCAATTTAAAATATTTGGAGATATTTCACTTTCCTTATACACACATACCAAGACAAATTTAGGGGGACTTTTTGATTATTATTCAGGTTTTGAAACAGACTACACTTTATTTTTAAAATTTTTTTAAAGATTTAAAAATATATTTATTGATGAGAGACACACACAGAAAGACAGAGACACGGGTAGAGGGAGAAGCAGGTTCCCTGTGGGGAGCCCTATGTGGGACTCAATCTCCGACCCTGGGATCACAACCTGAGCTGAAGGCAGACGCTCAACTGCTGAGCCACCCAGGCGTCCCCGAAACTACATTTTTAAAGAAAGCTGTTGGTGTCCATCTCCCACTGATGATTTAGGCCAATCTACGAAACAGAATTTTCCACAATGTTGGAAGTGTTCTTTATCACTATTGTTCAATATGACAGCTACTACCCACATGTGGCTTTAGAGCATTTAAAATATGGCCAGTGTGGTTGAGGAACTGAATTTTTAATTTTACTCATTTTTGTTCATTTAAACATAAATCTAAATGGTCACAGAAAGTCGCTACAATATTAGTACAGATTTAAGCTTTCTATGTAAATGTGATCAAGATGGTCTCTCTAATGCTGTCTTCATCTAGCTCATCATGATTTGCTGTATTGTGATGATGCATGGCAAGTGAAAAAACTCAAAGCAACAGTCTGCCTATGTTAATTTCATTCAAGTGGTTATCATGAGATTTAACTGATGTATTTTGATGATCCTACATCCAATACTCTCTGTGAAAATAACCTAGTCACCATGCTTACCTGGTCTATTAGTCTGGGTTCTCCAGAAAGACAGAATGGATGATATGTATGTATATAACATACATGGAATCGGCAGAATCGGCTCATGCAGTTGTTATGAAGGCTGAGAACTCCCAGTATCTGAAGTTGGCAAACTGAAGACCCAGGAGAGCAGATGCTGCTTCGCTCTAATCCTGTCTGAGTCTGGAGGCAAGAGAACACCAATGTTCTGGCTCAGACTGTTGAGCAGAGAGCAAATTATCCCTAACTCAGCCTTTTCTGGGTCCTATGAGTACATTCTGGGTCCTTCAGTACATTGGAGAAGGCCCACCCACATTTGGGAGAACAATCTATTTTATTCCATTTACTGATGCAAATGATAACCTCATCCAGAAACAACCTCACAGACATACCCAGAACAATATTTAATCAAATATTAAGAACCTGTACCCCAGTCAAGTTACATAAAATACATAAAATTAATCATCGCACCTGGTATTATGAAGAGGCTTCTTTTTTTCCTCTCCTCCCACCCCCATCACTTTCAATCATGAATATCCAAGTTAAAAAGCACCCCTTTTATGTAGGTAAAAAAGCACCCCTTTATCTAGTTAATTAAACTATGAGTCCTCTTCGACAGTCCTAAACAGCAGGAGAGGTTTTCGACAAAAAGGGAACAGCTACTGTATTAGGAGTTCCCAGACTGTTTAATTTCACTCTCTGACTTCTAGTCCTTATCACAGTGCCTAGAAATGTTTCTAGGACCTGGTCGGCTCTGAGAAATATTTGTTGACAAAATGATTTAATGATTAGTACCTAATATTGGAGAATAATGGTCTCTCAGCAACTGCTTTGGCTTTTCCCTCAACTCTCTCATAAGCTGCTTGTTTGGTGGGTATTCCCAAGTGAGTTTGATTACCAAATATATTTTGGAGCAATGCTCTTCAATACTTAACATATATATGAATCATTTCTATGAAAATGCACAGTAAGTATAGGGTCAAAGCTGGCTTTCTGGAATTATAACAAGCTCCTAGATAGTGTCCATGAGAGCATGAAGACCATACTCTTAATAGCAAAGATTAGAGACTACTCTAAAGGAAGAGAAGAAATACAACCTTGTTTATAAATAATAGTCGTCACAGCCATTAGCTTGTCTCAGATATGCGAGAATAATGTTTACAAAACAAAATCTATTCACTCACTCATTCAGTGAATATTCCTTGAGTATCTAGTGTGTGGCAGATATTATGCTAAGCCCAAGGAAGGAAAGGTTTAAAGCAAACACAGTTCCTTCCCTTAGGTTGAATTTAGACTAGTGAGGGGGGAGTGGGTCAAAAGCAAACACACACACACAATAAGTTCTTTAAAAGGATTACATTTCAGAACAGAATTTTATGAAAGCTCAAAATTGGGACAATCATTTCAAGCTTAGTATGCCCCTGAGAAGGTGGTATCTAATATTCGTTTTGAAGGAAAAATAGCCATAATATAAGGAGTCCATTCCAGATAAGGTTAGCGGCCTTAGAATATACGTGGAAATGGCAAGGGGGAGACATAGGTAGGAAGATTATGCAGATGGAAGCACTATCATTTCCCATGTCAGGTCTCCTCTTTTTATTTGCTAAGTGAAATATTTGATAAGTTGCTAAAAGTAAGGCAGAAATGAAGTGATGGTATAGAGATTTGTAAAGAATTTGGAAAGTGCAATTTGAGGACTGATGGAGACTGGCCACGTCAAAGACCAGCTGAAGTTGGAAGCATAAAGTTGGCCTTGGCCCTAATTCTGGAAATGAAAATGGGTTCAGTTGGATTTGTTTTAGCCTAAGACTTGGCCAGAAGGATATAATAGAAGGATCAAAGATTAAGAAGTACATGGCATCTACTCTGTAAAGGGGAAAAGATGGAACCAGGCTAGTAGGTCAGGTAAAGTTAAAGGAATCAATGAATGTCAGGAGAGAAGATTGAAAAAAAAAATCAATATGTAGAATGATTGATTAAGGTATCTTGAATGATAGACTATGGTCATAGAAAGAGAAGTTTGAAATCGAGATTCCAGAACTTGGGCCGCAGAGCTGTTGAAAGGGATAATTTACCTGGGATTGGATCCCTCTCTGTACCTGGTTCTAGTACCTGTCCTGTGACCTCACATGCCCCACTGTCTTACAAATAAAAGTCTAATGATGCTTATAGCGGAATGAAGGGGATTTAGTTTTGAACATGGCTGCTTTTAATTAAATTTATTCAATGCTATTATCCTCCCTTCATGATTTCTTTTCTTGAAACAACCATATCTGTGTAATTGAAAAAATGTTGATTTGGAATGTCACCATTACAAAAATCTTTGTAACAAGAATTTCTGTAGTAAAGTTATTAACATCCACTGTTCAGCAAAACAGAATATGGCAAACACTGAAAAAATGGATATAAAAATACCAATTCCTTAGCCAGATATTAAAAACAGCTCATAATCTGTGTACCTAGCTTTATCCACCCAACTTTTAATGATTTTTTACATAAAACGTCAACCTGAGGTAATAGTAGCTAGCATCAATCAAGTGATTATTATCTCATTTAATTCTCTTCTCTAATCCATTTATTCTGGTATAAGTACTACCGTTTTCTAATTTTTTTCTGATGAGTAAACTGAGGCATGGGCAAATTCAAGACCAAACACCCAGTAGAACCAGTGTTGGAAACCAGGCAGTCTGTCTCCAGAGCCTGAAAGCTTAAACACTATCTACAGTAAACCTTGAATGTAAATTTCCATTTAGTACTCCTTACGTTTTCTCGTACCATTGTGGCACTGACACCTGCTTGGAGTGTTATTCGTATTCCCTCTCTGCCTTTCTGAACTTTAGTCACTCTCAATTTCAGCTTAATTTCTATTACCTGTAAGAAACCTTCCTTTGGCATGTGAAACTGCTTTCTGACTACTTTTAAAGTTCTTTAGTGTTCGTTATGGATCCATGGAATTTCTAGGCCACATGCACCTAAGACGTGACTTTAATTTTTTTTTCTTTTTTACAAATACATGATATTTATGTTGTAGCTTTTCTCTCTTCATCCACGGCAGGCACTTATATGTTTCATCTTTTTTTTTTTTTAATATGTTTCATCTTGAATCCTAGCTCTGATTCCTTGTAGTGAAGAATCCAAGATCTTCCCTAGATAAATGCAAAAGCATGCTGCTATTTTAAGTGCCTTAAGGTGGTGGCATTGAAGGTCTAGAGACTTGTGAGGTCATACAAATTAACAGCACAGTTAGCCCTTTATTTTTTTTTCCCTTATATTTTCTGAACCTCATGTCTGGTGCCTAGAGTACTTTCAAAACAGTAAGGTAGACTGGAAGTGAAAGTAGCGAAAGTATTCTAAAAGCATCTGGGATCTAAGATTGTTATAATAAAAATAATCCAGAGCTCTCTTTTTCTCTTTTACTCTCTCACTTCCAATACTTTTAAACTCTGTGCCAGACAATTCAAATGAGTTTACTTCTTATTGAAACTCCTTTTCACATGTATCTAGATTATAAATTCATTGAAGGCGAGAAACAAATCAAAGTGCGTTCTTTATATAATGAAGACTCAAAGATGGGTCATGAAATTCTTTTACGTGGCTTTGGTAACTGGAAAACATTAAACAAAAAGAAATCAGCATTCTTGAGCAGCACCAAAAATACACAATTTTAGCTATGTTTTAATTAGATCAGATGCTTTCCCTGTTTCTAGCCTTTCTGTATATTTTTAGACCCCCACTTTGCGTTTAGATATGAATTCCTTTCCCACTGGGAAAACCAGTTTTATAGCCATAATATATTTACAGCAGAAATATGAGTAATAAACCCCCTGTTGATTGAAAATAATATTTACGTAGTAGGCAATTATCCTCACATCATTTAAAAACTTTCTGCACTATTATTTTACCTGCATTCCTCATTTTGATTATTATGCCACATTTGGGTGTTGGCAGGCTTAGCAGAAACATATATCTTTTATACTTCAATGGTTTTGAATGGCCTCTCTCTCTTTCCCTCTCCAATTTACAAACAGGAGTCATGAACGGCTTTTTAAAATGATCATTCACTTGGTCAGAAGCAAAAGACTCCAACGCGTTATATTTTTGATTGAGTCAATGCGATGTTACTTACCAGATTCAAGTTAGAGATATGGTAAAAAAAATAATAATAAATAAATTAATTAATTAATTAATTAAAAAGGATTAGAAGGCCTGTTGTCCTGGTGTTAAATGTGTTATCTCTTACAATTAACCTTAAGATTTTCCACTGCCATTAACAAAAGAAATATGTTAAAAAAAAAAAAAACTCACTACGTACGCATAGCTAATGGCTTCTTTTCCAAAGCCATCTTTAAGTTAATCCTGAACATAATCATGGTCTCACTGATTTGTTTGCCAACCCACTTCTGCTTGTTAGAAAATTGAGGACCTGAAAGGTTAAGTTGTCCCAGTTTTTCCAGCTAATAGTTGGCAGAGCTGGAATCTGAACCTAGTTTCCTGACAAAATTCATCACTGTTGCTACTACATTATGTTGCCTTCCCGTGTATAAATACAATTAGGCCTAGAGGCCCAGCTTTTCCTTCCCTTTGTAGTTTCTGCACAGCTGTCCACTGCAACACATTAGTTACGTAACTTCTGATTAATTTTGTCTTGAAGGAGAGCTTCTTTCAAGATCTGCATAGTTATTTGAGCAGATGCTCAGATGTCTGAAAAGTATTGCCAAACTTTACAGTTATCTTGATATTGAGGAGCCTGGGGATTTTCTATGTGGATCGTAGAAGGAAAATCCACCTTCTAATAAAGGTTCAACTGCTAAAGGCTGGACTGTGTCAACTGCACACTGGCAACTAGTTGAAATTTCCCCCTTTTAGGTGCACATTTTCTATATTCCCTTTGAAGAGGTCACCTCTTGCTACATAAAGGTGAAATCCAAAAAAAAAAAAAAAAAACATAAAAACATATGTGAGAAGTTTTACATGCTCATGTATTATCAAACACCGTCCCTATGAATTACATATAAACCCAAGGAAGAACTAGAATCTGAAAGAATGAATGATGTATGTATTTTCATTGATTTTAATGTAAAATGGATCAGCCCACATTTTGAATTCAGTCAGATGATTTCATATAGACAAAGCTACGTTTTTTAAAGTGAATTTCTCAGAATGTTATCTCTGGAGGATACGGGTAGGCTTTCTGTGGAAAGAAAAGAAAACGTTGTTAGATATTGGTTGCTGTTGTTTTGCACAGATTTTTTTTTAAGAATTTATTTATGGGGTCCCTGGGTGGCTCAGTGGTTGGGCGCCTGCTTCGGACCAAGGTGTGATCCTGGAGACCTGGAATTGAGTCCCACATTGGGCTCCCTGCAGGAGCCTGCTTCTCCCTCTGCCTGCGTCTCTGCCTCTCTTTCTCTCTGTCTCTCATGAATAAATAAATAAATAAGTATTAAAAAGATAAAGAATTTATTTATTTCAGAGATAGAGACAGAGATGGAGCATGAGCAGGGGAGCAGCAGAGGGAGAGGGAGAAGCAGGGAGCCTGATGTGGAGCTTGATTCCATGACCCCGGGGTCATGACCAGACTCAAAGGCAGACATTTAACTGACTGAGCCCCTCAGGTGCACAAATTTAAACCAAGGTTTACTTATCCCAGGACACACTCATATACTAATGGCTTTCAAGGGGGGAGAGGCAGTAGACTTTCTTCAACTATATCTTAACATGCAAAAAGTTTTCATGAGAAATCTCGAGTAACTCATCTACCTTACATATTTACATAGGAGGTTTTTTTTCCCCTCCAGAGGCAATTTATACAGTTCCATGTGACCAAGCTAATCTAAATGGATGCTTGCTTTGCATTTTATTTTTTCCAGACTTCATCCCTTCTTTTCCTTTTATTTTTCAAATCAATGAAGCTTATGTGGATTTACAAGAATCGCCAAAAGACGTTGGTTTTGGTACTCAATAGTAAGCATAATTCACCCTCTATTTCATATTCATTCACAAAATAGATTAAACAAAAAAACACTCCACATCTACATCAATCTACCTGCTTCCTATCGGAAGATGATTTTCATGTAGCAAAGGGTATATCATCTATAATCCTCCCCAAATCCCAGTCCTGATCTAACCTTAATTCATCTTAATATTTTATCATTGACTTAAAAAAGCAAGAATATTCACATATATTTAAAAATATATCAGGAGGAAAATTTCCCACAATATTTACCTATAAAGATATTTACTTTGATCCAATGTAATCTATGGAATGTTCATTCATTAGAAGATAACAAAAATAAAACTATGCTCTGTGTCTGTTTCTCCATCTGCAAAATAAGGAAAATGCTCACTTATAGCTTTTTGCCATTGGTGGTTACAGATAATCTGTATGAAGAACATAGTGTAATGCTTGGCCCATTATAAGCCTCAATACATGTCATTTTTAAATTTTTATTTATAATAGCCAAGTATGAGCATCACAGGTGATTTTTCCTGCCTCCAACATTTAGTTATAGACATTGCCGGAATTAATTCATGCAGTTATTCATTTAGCTGAGCAAAGCTGACAAAAATCCTTATCTTCCAGGGAGGGTACAAGAAAATTAAAAGGAAATTACATAGCACTTTGAAAATGAGTACTGCAGAAAAAGGGTGCAGATTGTAGAAAAGGTAGTTTGAGGTTGGAGTGTTTGATAGTCTAGATGGAGTTGTCAGTGTATGGCTTCCGTGTCAGAGTGACCTTGGAATACAGGCGTGAAGGAGATGACGGAGCCACACGTTGGCTTCATGGAATAGAAGTACTCCAGCCAGGTGAAGAGTCCATGAGCCTCCCGCCTAGGCTGAGGGGATGCTGCTTGACGTTGAGGAATATTGAGGAGATCCCTGCAACATAACGAGCAAGGGAGAGTAGCAAAAGGAACGGTCAGAGAAGTAATGGGGCGCTAGACCCTGTAGGCCTTGATGGGACAACAGCACGACCTGGGCTTTAATTTTGAATGAACTGCTGAGAAAATAAGGTTTCAAGTACAGAGATGATATTATCTGACTACTACCTGGCAGGAACTTGCGAGCTATTTAGTCAATAATCAACTGTACAGGAGCAAGTGTGGTTGCAAGGAGGCCAGGTTGAAGGCTAGGACAAATTTAGAGAAGAGATGATGAAGATTGAAGAACTAGTAATTTTTTGAATTAGTTATCTTATCTGTTCTTATGTCTCCTTAAAGTCTCATTGATTCTTCAAGTGTTTACCTACAGGCTTTTGGTTTACTGTCTTACTTTGCTTGTCAGTTCAGACAAAATTCTACACTTTAACATCGATTCGGTGACTGATAAACAAAAATAAATTGTATTATGTTCACTTCTAATATGTTATCCTAATTTTATGTGGAAAATGAGTCATGTCCAAAGGTGTTCATTGTAGTGTATTCTGGAATATATATACTGGGAGTCAGAGTAGGTCAATACCGAACAGTACAAGCAAACCGTGATTTCTTCAGATTGCATAACCAAGTGATAAAGCATTAACATTTTAGCAGGCATGAGAAAAAGATTTTGAACAGGGACTCCCGTGCTCTAACTCCTGCTTTACCTGTGTTACTATGATTCAGGATCAAGAACAGGTGGCAAGGGATCAAGGAAAAGGGTGGAAGCAAATCTGGAGGTTTCTTTACAGTAATCCAGCAAGTATATATTGGTGTTGGTCCAGAGTGGTCGGTCCCTCAAAGCTTCATGTTGTAAATCCTGCCACTTTAGCATTTGGTAAAAGTCCCGGGTGGGAGCTATCATTGTTCTATATTACGCTTTTAGATAACACAAACCAGAAGGGGGTGGCCATTTCATTAGGTGACACGACTAAATTTCAGCATAATTTTGGTCGCTGAGAATGATGGACCAAAATTAACAGAGTAGAGTCTTGAATTCGGGTCAAAACAAATGAGTTGCACAAGCACAGTATATGGAAACCTGACTGGGCTGCACTTTATGTTTAAAAAAAGGACACACACCCACACACACCGGCACACCCAGAGGATGTATTGGCTCACAAATTCAGTATGAGCCAACAACAGCGATGCAACCACCAAAAATAATAATTCATTCCAAGGGTGAATTTGTGGAATAGAAGTAACTTCTTTTTAATGAGTTAAAAAGATTTTAGAAGACCGAAAGCATCTTGTTTTTTTTTTTTTTAATAAGCAAATAACTTGGAACATTTTACAATTTCTTTCATTCCTTTTCTTGACAAATCCAACAATAACAGGAGTAGGATTTGGATCATTGGATCAAAAACATATAATTGATAATTGTGTCATTTCAAACCTGTGGCTGTCTTTATGGTGTGAAACACAGTAGTAGGTGTACATCTAGATCTAATAAACCATAGTAATTGTAGCATTTCCTTTTTTGAGATTTGGGAATGTATAATAAATGCGGAAAGATAAATTATGGGTTTCTGAGAGCAAACAAACATCTGACATTTCTGACAGATATTTTTGGATTATACACAAATCCTGGATTCTACTAGTTCAACAAATAAAATGAAATCTCCCTCCTATGTTATTTCTAGTCCTGCCTCTTAGATAAGACATCAGTTTGTCAAAAAATCATATCACAAGAGGCTAAAGCAGCTGTTATTTATGCCAAACTAATCTGTGAGGCTAGTGTCAGTATAAGAAGTTCAAGTCCAAGGGACAGAGGAGGCCTCCCAGCAGCCTGCCTGTCATTGCTAAGGGAAAGAAGATTAGGAAAGCAGCTGCTAAAGGCAGAGGAAGCGCAGGTTCTCGAGCTTCCCTGGGTTTTTAATAGTGATTGTGAATCTGACCTACTCAATGTGGGTCACTTAACAAATATAACCTCAGAGGGGAGTACATATCATTCGGTTTTCAATTTACTCTCGGCAATATACCAGGAAGGGTGGATGGTGGTGGAAAGTCAGTCAGAGCCATTTCTTCCTGTAGGAAAACCCAATAACACAAAAACAAAGCAAAACAAACAAAACAAAACCAAAAATGCATAAATAGAGGAGAGATCATTATTATTTGCTTTACCATATAAATGACAGATTTTTTTTTCTCAAAATGATGAAATTCTACAGTAACAATATAATATGATTCAGTTTAAAAAAAAAAATGTATGTTTTCAGGAATGGGAAGGTTCACCAGTTTCATGAACATTTATTGAGAGTCTGCTACATTTAAGTTACTATGTCAGGCCTTTAAAAAAATATAAGAATGATACAGCATCATTGCCAGACAAAGGGATTGTGAGTTTATCAACAACCTTTTGTTGATTGAAATGGAAATTAAATGTAATTTCATCAGGGAGAAAAATAGTGGCACATGTATTGTATCACTAGGCAGAGTATGATACAAAACCCACGACGGGAGTTCAAGAAGAAGATTTGTATAAAAATACAAGGATAGATGTTTAACTGGAGGAATCATGGCCAACTTCATAGCAAAAAACCTCATTATATCATTTCTGTCAGATAAATACAATATTGAGAAAAAGGAACTCTAAGTGGAAGAAATGGGCTACGAGTATAAAGTGGGTTTAGGAAAAGACCAATAAAATGCGTTGGCAGAGGGGCTCCTGGGGGGCTCAGCGGGTGAGCGTCTGCCTTTGGCTCAGGTCGTGACCCTGGGGTCCCGGGATTGAGTCCCACGTCGGGCTCCCTGCGGGTGTCTGCCTATGTCTCTGCCTCTCTCTGTGTGTCTCTCATGAATAAATAAATAAAATCTTAAAAAAAAAATGCTTTGGCAGAGCAAGGGGATGGCTTGGTGAGGTCTTTCCTCACAGGGCTTTCATTTTAATGGGGAGATAGATGACAAACAACTCAAAAGAAATATTTAATTGCAGATGGTGATCAATCTTATGAAGAAAGATAAAATCAGCCAGGCAGAGAAAGATGGAGCAAAAATAAGTAGTGAGGAGGCCATTTTACTCCAGGAGAGTGCTGTCTTAGAGGAGGTAACATTTGAGCACAAACCTAAATAAATTGAGGACACAGGTCATGTACAGTCTCAGGGAAGAACGTTTCTCCAAGAGGAAGAGGAAGTGCAAAGAACTTATTTGGGGAATAAGTTGGAATTGTAGTTGGAAGGCTAATGCAAACGGGCTTAGGAGGAAACTCAAAGATCAGTTTCCATTCTGATATGTTTGCTTTTTAGACGTATGTGAGGCTTTCAGATGCAGATGTTGCGTGAGAAGTTGGGAAATAAGAGTGGAGCTCAGCAAAGAAGTCAGGGCTGGAGATATATGATCTGTATATGATCTGTATCATGTAATGGATAAAGGTAGGAGCTGGGGAGCCAAATATCCAGAATTTGAATCCCTGAACTACTGTGTACTTACTAACTTTGTAAATTTAGCCAGGATACTATACTTCTCGGTTTGTGCTCAGCTTTATCACCTGCAAAGTGAAATTAATTTAGCTCTGAGGATTACATTAGTGATAACAGTGCATGTTATTATTATTACTATTGTAGAGAAATGATGATTAAAGTCATGAGATTAGATGACACCATCTAGAAAGTAAGCATAGAAGGAAAAAGCAAAGAACTCAGGAAAGCTCCTATATGTAAAAATCAGGAAATGATGAATAAGGCAATGAAGGTCAAAAAAAAAAAAAAAAAAAAAAAAAAAGATTGCTCAATGTCTGCTGTCTTGCCAAAAAAAAAAAAATGTTTTGAGAAGGAAAGATTGTGTTAGGAGTTTGTTGGACAGTTAGGTAGTCTGGGCCAGGGTCCCCAGCAAGAAAATAGGAAGTCCAAACAGCTAAGATGAAACACTGACATCCTGTTTTGCAGCTTAGACAAGACCCTAGTAGCATTCTGCAAAATGCACTAAAATAAAACAGTTAACCACAAAATATTTGTCACTATTATGAGCAAGGCAAAGTTAAGACATAAGCCCTCACATGTCAGCCCCAAAAGACCATCAGCATGTAAATATTACCAATAATAAGTAGATAGATGCATGATCAAAGCCCTGATTGGCATGACTCAGCACATCTTGGCTGCTTAAATAGTTCCAGGAAAGAGCTCATAAAAACCCCTAGATTGGAATGCTGAAATGCCAGCCCTCTCCTAGAGAGGGATGGGACCCTGTACTATGGCTCCATACACTTTGCCTTGCTGCCTACCACTCCTTGTCTGGTCCACCTCTTCTTCACTCTTCCAAGCAGCATGACCAAGAACCCAGAAGTAGAAGTTCTGTGATAACTGGGTCATTGAAAATTGCTGAGGATCTGCGTAGCATGAGGGAAAGAGAATAGTCCAAAGGGTTGGTTCAACAGGATAGGCTCATTGGCATCTTGGACAAATGTGATATCAGTTGAGTTGGGCAGAGGAGGGGTGGTCCAGTGGCTGGTTAAAGGGAGAAGTAGGGCCCAGGTATTCAAGCAGTTGGGGGACTGTAGAGGCTACTGTCGATAATACTGTTCCATGGGGGAGCACGGGGTCTGGAATATAGCTATAAAGTAGCATAGTAGCCAGGGAGTTTGGGTTTTTTTTTTTTTTCCTTTTAAGATGTGAGCATGTCTGTGGACTGATAGAAATGAGACAATAGACAGCAGAAATAAGGTTTCTGAGTTGGCGATAGTAGATGTCATCCAAAGTGCAGTGGGAGGGTTGATCTTAAATAGAAACTTGGATGATTTGTGCAGGGACCATGTAACGATGGCAGGGACATATGAATACAGATGGTTTTTGATAAACTTGATAGTGAGAAGATGCTAATTTTTTTTTTAAAAAATTGCATGTGTTTTCTTAGTAAAATAAGAAGCAAGGCCAGCAATCGAGATTTGAAGGGGAGAGACTATAAATGTTATAGTTTTTCTGATAAAAGCAAGGCTTACCAAGTCCCCTCACCCCTGAATATATTTCTCATATTTTTTCTACACCACTATAGACTGGGAGAGCAGAAGTTTTAGGAGATGTATTCATGTAGAGTATTAAAGCAAATGTACCTGGACTTTAATGAGAATGTGGAATAAAAGGGTGAGGAGAGGCTAGAGGTATAATTAAGAAATAATTGCCCATCAAATCATTGATGTGGATGCAATTATCGATAGAAAGAGAAATGCAGACTGAATGAAAAAAAATCTTATAAAACCTTGTTGAGGGAACAGAACAGAAAACTTGAAAAAGTGTCCAAGAGGTTAGAAGACCAAGCAACAGAAAGTAGTAGCAACTGAGAAAACAAGACTGAAGTTTCAAATAAGATTTGTCAATGTATCCAGTTTTCAAGGTGGTTAAAATGATAAGGAGTATTAAGAGGACATTTGGTTATTAATGGCTTAAGATAAACTTTTGTCATGAGAAAAGTCATGAAAACTAACAAAAAGAGGTCAAATCATCCGTTCACTTTGTTGGAATTCACAAAACATTCAGTAAAAACACCAGAAGTTCAGAAGCTTCTGCTGGCAAATAAGGGATAAATAGGCACCAAGAAAGAGTAATTAATCAATATGTCTAAGGGGTTCCAAAATTTTCAGCAAAAGGTCATAAAAATGTATATAGCAAAATAAAAAGTAAGTGAATGAACAAAAGCATAAAAGGTTTGGGGTCACCATGTAAATATCACATTCAAATTTGTTCTATAGTAAGATAGGTAGGAAGACAAATTTTATATTATTCTTTTTTTTTAAACATTTTTTAAATTTTTATTTATTTATGATAGTCACAGAGAGAGAGAGAGAGAGAGGCAGAGACACAGGCAGAGGGAGAAGCAGGCTCCATGCACCGAGAGCCCTATGTGGGATTCGATCCCGGGTCTCCAGGATCGCACCCTGGGCCAAAGGCAGGCGCTAACCTGCTGCGCCACCCAGGGATCCCCTTATATTATTCTAAAATAAATTAAAAAAAAAAAAACTCCCTATACATCAAAAATACATTCTCTTCTCTATGCCAGGCTCATTACTCTGGAAAGAGTGCATATCTCCACTTTTCCCCTTCGGCGGCCAAAAGGTTCTGTGAACAGTGAAGACTATCAAGTGTCTTGGGTGTTGGTAAGGTTAGAGGATGAAAAAAGGGAGATCCTACACCTTACAAGAACGGAGCTCATTGACATGGGATGATTGTTACTCAGATTTAAAAAGAAAAGCACCTACTATATGTTGGGTTAAACCTGCTTAGGTGGTTCAGGAAAACATAATATCATGAAAACATTAAAAAAAATAAATCCAGCGAATTGATAAGAAGTGCTGATGTAGGTGGTTCAAACTTATAATTACTTCCTGAAAACCTTCTATGCTAAAAGCTGCATCTTAAAATTAAATTATCCATGGTCAGAGGAAGCAAAAAAGGGTATGTATGATTTTCAGATAGATGTTAAGTGCCTATAAGAAAGCATGATGGCTTAAAAAATTTATCCCAAAGAAAACTGTTAATGGAATGTCATAAGGTGGTTTGAGCTATTATCTTCCATAAAACCCTTAGAGACTTATGGAGCCATTCTGCTGACTCTAAATTTTATGTCCTCAACTAACCCTAGTGCAGATTGTATATGCACAATAGAAAGTCTCTTTTATTAAAATATTCAGAGTGTATACGTGCCTCCCTGGAGTTGTGTCAAGAATTTTTAGGGAGCAGATTTGCAACTTCTAAACAGTTAGTAATATGTAATCACAGCTGGGCTATTTTTGTGTTTGTGTGGGAAAGCAATAAACAGATATATAAATAAATGTAACTCATGCGATATCCAATGTGAATCAAAATATTAAAAAAAATGATTTCAAGGGAAGGAATAAGATTTTGTGATTATAGGACTTTAAATAAAATTCAATCTGTTTTGAGATTTTTAAATTGTCATTTTTATTAGGACCTACTCAGGTTTTGAGAAAAACTTAGCCAGGTATTCTCTACCTTTCAATGTTTTGCTTTCACCTCTAGAACTTGAGCTATTGGGTTCTGGGAGGGTCTGGAGTCAAAGAGAATGGGAAGTTCTTCTCCCATCAACTCTGAACATTATTTCTTCCCAGGAGAGAAAGAGAAAAAAAAAAAAAAAAGGAAAGAGAAGTAACATTTATTCAATCCATTCACCTTTACACTCTTTTTTGAATCCAAAAAGTCACTAGGCCATTAAAATCTGACTGTAACTGCCCCCGACAAAGCTCTATTTGCTAAAAATCACATTGGTTCTATGAAAACAAAGGATATTTTATAGGGTTCATTGTACCCACAGTATCGAAGAATGTAACTGTACATTTCTGCTTTTTATGTTGTTTGGTTTAAATGTCGTTCAGCTTTCCTTAAAATGCTCTGTTCGCCTGTTGTTATTGTTACAGGATTCCTAGTCCTCTAGTGTCCTTGGTTCTGGGTCATGCCTCTGGGGGGCATGGAGGTGGAGACCAGAGGGAGAGCTCTGGGCAGCAAGGCCAAGTGTGTGGAGCCAGAGGGCAAGGCCCCTGAGAGGGAGGGCACTCGAGAGGGCTGCCTTTGGGGTTCCTAAGGTGAGGAGGTTTCGTGAGCTCTTTGGTGGAACGATCTTAAGCAACCAGGCTGTCCTGAGACGTGCCAATCAGGGCTTTGATCATGCATTTGTCTTATGTGCTGACGGTCTTCTTGGGCTGACATCTGGGGGCTTATGTCTTAACTGCCCCCCTTGCTTGTGGTAGTGACCCATATCTCGTAGAACATTTTGCAGAAAGCCATTTCTGCAAAGGTTGCAAAACCAAAGTAGTAGGATCCTGTCTAAACTCCCAAACAGGATATTAGTGCTGCTTTGCCTCAGTTGTCCTGAATCCACATCTTCTGGTTGGAGACGTGGCCCTGTCTGCCTAGCTGTCCAACTCCTAACATTATGACACACACACTCCTGTTACTGTCCTTCTCTACCAATTTATTTTTTATTTTTTATTTTTTGCAGATCCTTCCCCTCTGCCCAAACCATAAAATATACTAGATCCCAATTGTTATTTATATGGTGAACTAGAAGTTATATCTCGGAATAGTTAGGAGCTCCCGGTACCAAGGCCCTTGGCAGTTTCATACAGTGTCTTGGGACCTGTTTTAAAGTGAATCCTGTGCTTTCCTGGATCCACTGCACTGTCGTCTCCTCTGCTCTGCGGTTCAGCAACTGTAACCAAATATGGGGCCCAACGTCCAACCTGACTCTTCATCTTCCCCTTTTCCTCTCCCACCCCTGAAATCCAATCTAACTCAAATCGCCTAGATTTCAGAGCAGAGGAGGTATTTCTGCCTGCCTCTCTGCTTACCCACTTAAGATGATTCTATCATTTCTCACTCCTCCCCAAACAGGACGATTTGTAACTCTGACAGGAGCAGAGTCTGAGCCATCGCTCGGGTCCTCTTCACTAGTGGGTGCAGTCCCTAGTGTGCTCAGGAATGGCACCTCGGGCTTCTCGTCCTTTGTATGGACACGATTTGCCCTGCTTCGGGTTCCTAAACCATACAGACGGCGGGAACGCGGTGCAGCAACACAATTTGGGTTTGGATTTAAGGGGATTTAGAAGTCGTGTAGGCCATACTTGTATCTCAGTTTTCTTTCTCACTTCCGTGCCTCTCCTTGTGTTCCTTTCTCCCCCTTCAGGACGTGGCACCACCAGTAACCCAGCCGTTCTTGTGAATCCTGACCATAATACTTTTGATTTCTGGCTTCCATCTTCTTCCCTCACATTTAATTCAATAATTCATTGAATTATTCAATGTAATTATTCAATTACATTGAATTAATATTATTATTAATTCAATATAAGATCACACCGTAGACTATCCTCCCTTAATAGATACCAAATCAATTAATTATTTCCTCCTTTGTTTCCACTTATTCTAAGTGGTCATCATCTCTAATCTCTAGGATTGTGATCCTTTCCCAATTCCTTTTGTGCTTCCACACTAGCCCCCACTCCAAGCCACTCTCCTGTAGCATGGGAGTGGGAGTCATTAACAAATGAAATAAAGACACACAACCGGTGAAAGTAGAAAGACAGGAAGTAAGAGTGATAAGGAGACGAGACGAAAAATCAGTATTGCATAGATCTCCTATTATTTCTGCTTGAAAACTGGCTAATATTTTCCCCCAAAATTATTCTTTTTCCCAAAATCTCTCCATACACAGTAAATAATAATCAGTATGTACTGACATTCTGACATTTCCCTGAAGCTGTGAAGGATTTTATTAGACTTTGTTCTTTTTTTAAAAGATTTCATTTATTTGAGAGACAGCAAGAGAGAGAGAGAGAGAGAGAGAGAGTACAAGCAGAAGCAGAGGCAGGAGAGGGAGAAGCAGATTCTCCGCTAAACAGGGACACTGGCTAGGGGTGAGGTGGGGGGCCCCATCCCAGGCACCCAGGATCATGACCTGAGCTGAAGGCAGGCAGACATGTAACCAACTAAGCCACCCAGGTGCCCCATCTTTTTGGACTTTGAAATGATTCCCATCTGGAGTCTTATCTGTTTTGCTAGAAAATCACAGATGTCCAGTTTTCCATTTCACTGTATCTGTTGCATTGCTGTCCTCCACTAGACTGCTGAGCTAACGTCATGAATATTATATTTGGCAACAGCTCAGCTTAAAATTAAATTTTTATTAGGAAGAATAACATCAATTGCTATAACTTATATGCCCCCAAATATATACATATAATGACTCAAATAATGCAAAAGCTTATTCCCAAGGATCATAAAATTAAAAGGAGTTCCTACTAGGTGGGGGAAGTTTTCCTCTAAGGGACTTAAGGACTCAGAATTTTTTCTCCTTATTTCAAGGTTCTTCTATCCTCTGAGTACCTATCATCATCTGCATCTAGGTAGTACAAGGAGAAAGAGATATTAAGAGATATCTGCTTAATAGCTTTAGCCTAGAAAAGATATACATAATTTCCATTCTTAAGCCATTGAAGGAAACTCAGCCACGTGGTTCCATCTAATGCAAGAGTGTCTGGGAATCATACTGCTGCTCTGTGTCCTGAAAAAAAATAAAGAAAGAAATGAGTTTTTTTTTTTTTTTTGCTTGAAAAAGCTAGCCATCACCGGATCAATAACACATAGTGTAACTTTTAGAGTAGTTTTTAAAAGCTAAAAACAGAGTTCTGTAATTTATAATCTAATATGGGATGAGCCAAGAAAGGAAGGAAAATGAAACCTAAAAAGATGGGAAAATAGAAATCACAAAAGAAGATATGTTAAATTTAAATATATTAATAGTTGTATTAAATAGAAATGTATGAGCTTTTCTAATTAAAGGACAAAGTTTACGAGATTGAATCCAAATACACACACATATACCAATCAGCCTATGAGAAGTTTGTGAGTCACAACTGAAACGAAAGGATGCAGAAAGATTGAAAACAAAACATTATAAAAAGTCATAAAATGGAAATAACAAAAAGACACCCATCAAAGCTACTGTAATGTTAAGAAGAAAGTATAATATAAAAAAGCATAATTAGATATAAGTAGGAAATTTTATGGGATAAAATGCACAATTGTCTACTTATTAAATTTAAATGTGTAATCAGACAAAAATATCAGAAAAGGGTATATAATATTTGAATGTTATATACAAGCTTGTATGTGAAAAATGTACAGGGAATAATGTACTTGAAAATTGAAGAATATACATTTTTAAGTTAATATGGATCATAAAAAATATACTGAAACATAATCTCAAGAAATTCCAAAGGATTTAAATCATAGAATGTTTTCTGACATGATATAGTTTTTACACATGAGTAGAAAAAATATGCTAAGAAAATTCTTACAGGTTTGGACATTTTTTATTTTGAAATAATACTCTAAATAATTCACAGGGCCATGAAAGTAAAAAAAAAAATATTTTGAACTTAATTATAATAAAGACTTACTGGATACTGTATTAAGTATATTTAATGTAATTTTTAGCCTTGAATGCATTTATTAGAAAATAAGCCTGAAAATGTAATGAGCTAGGTATTTAATTCATGAAATAATAATAATAAAACCCTGGCAACACGAACCTCCAAAAACAATGTGAGTAATATAATACTAACATTAGGAGGGAAATCAATAAAATAGGAAAAGTGCAGTCAAGAGTCTCAACAAGACGATTCAGAAAGATAATGAATTTGTAAACTTGTGACTGAGACCAAGGATAAGAAAGTGAAAGGAACGACTAATCACTATTTGAAATTCCAAGAAAATAGCTTAATACCAACCCCCAGCCCCAAAGTAAGGAGATAGCAGATATAACTTTATGCCAATAAATTAGAAAATGTCTTCCCAGATTTTATTTTAACTTAATTTTTTAATTTATTTTTTCTTTATTGAGAGAGAGAGACAGAGTGGGGCGGGGGCAGAGGAAGAAGGAGAGAGAGAGAGAGAGAGAGAGAATCTTCAGCAGGCTCCAAGCTCAGCAAGAGCCCGAGGCAAGGGCTCAACTCCTTGACTCAGGACCCTGATTTCATAGCCTGAGCTGAAATCAAGAGTCAGATAGATGCTTAACTGACTGAGACAGTTGGGTGCACCCTGTCTTCCCAGATTTTATTGAATTAAATCTACTAACCTGACATAATTGGGAAACATAAATAAACCCATAAGTATTAAAGAAATCAATAATTTAAAATATTTCTAAAAGAAAACACAAGGCTTAGATGGCTTCACTGAGGATACCTCAATGAGAACAGTTAATCAGGAATTAATTATCATCTTACACAAATTCCTCCAGAACTATTTGTGAATTAATCTTTGGGATAGTATAACCTTGACACCAAAACCAAAAACTGACAGCTGAATATTTTTAAAAAAGAAAATCTTAGGCCAAAATCTGATGTTAACATAGATTCAAAAACCTTAACAAGTTCGCTCCCTTAACGTAATACTTTACTCAACTCAGTGTCATAAAGATAAATTGTATTGTGACCAAGTTATTTTTATTAAAGATATAAACTGTAGTCTAGCTTTAAAAATCAACGAAGTTCTCCATGTCAACAGATTAAATGAGAAAAACTGCATGATCTCAAAAAAAAAAAATTGTATTTGGTAAAATTCAAAATCCCCTTATAATAAGAAAAAAAATCCTTCTTAACTAGGAATAAAGAATAGATCATATAGGGATGCCTGGGTGGCCCAGCGGTTGAGCGTATGCTTTTGGCCTAGGGTATGATACCGGGATCTGGAATCGAGTCCCACGTCAGGTTCCCTGCATGGAGCCTGCTTCTCCCTCTGCCTGTGTCTCTGTCCCCCCCTCTCTCTGTGTCTCTCATGAATCAATACATAAAATCTTAAAAAAAAAGAATATAATATATATTAGATAATAGAAATAGAAAATTTCTTGGTTTTTATAAAAGATGACTATGGAAAACATCAATAAACATCACACTTAGGGTGGAAATATAGACTTCATAAAGAACATTCTATTACTTCTATTACCTGTCCCATTTTAAAAAAAAAAAAGGCAAGAGACTGTTATAAGGATAGAATGGGAGCAAAATTGCCATATTTGCAGATAAGATGATTCTAAATATAGAAAATTCTAATTACTGCACAAACTATCCCAACTAATAAGATAGCAACATCCTGGAAACAAATTAATCACAGTTCATTATGCAACCAATCCAAATATTTTTAAAAAATAACGATAGTTTTAAAATAGTAGGTGCCTTGAAATAAATGGAATAAAACCGGTGCAAGACCTTTCTGTGAAAAACAGGCTATAAATCATATTATGCCACACACCTGATTAAAACTCTTCCATAACTTCCTTTACACTTATACAAAATTTAATCTTGATGCCTATCCTAAGTGTTCCTTCATATCTGACCCTTGCCATCTTTCCTATTTCTCGTTCAGTTCTTTCTCTTGATCACTTTACTCTCGCTACACTGATAACTTCGAATTCTCCAATTCTGCCCAGCATGTGCCTTGCCTTCCTTTGGACATCCATGCCTACGCCATTTGCTCTGCCGGAAATGGTGACCCTTTCTGTGGCTGCCTCCTCCTCATCTTGAGGCATCGGTTGAAATGCTCGTTCTTTAAGAATTCTTCCCTGATTTCCCTTTCTGGAACAGGTAACCTGCATTATATTACCTGGTTCTTCTTCTTCCTCATAGAACATAGCACACTGTGGAACTCTATGTTCCTTTACTAATTTATTGTTGGTTGTATCTCCCATTACAACATGGTTTCCACGAAGGGAGGCTCAGTGTTTTATGGACTGCTCTGGTGCCTGAATCCTCTTTACCATTCAAATATTATGTAGAATAAATATGAGAGACTAAAAAGCAGTTTTGTGAGTGCTTTGCAAACACTAGTAATAATAATGTTGTATTTGCCCCTATTTGGACATTTTTTCTTCTGTATAAGTTCTTTTTTTTTTTTTTTAAGTTTTGATTCATTTATTCATGAGAAACACAGAGAAGAGGCAGAGACACAAGCAGAGGGAGAAGCAAGCTCCATGCAGGGAACCTGATGTGGGAATCGATCCCAGAACTCCAGGATCATGCCCTGAGTCAAAGGTAGATGCTCAACCGCTGAGCCACCCAGGGATCCCTTCTGTATATGTTCTTTAGAAATTCAGGATTTGGTAATTCCGGAGTCGCTGCATAATACCATGAAATTCCTGGAAAACCACACCTACAGCCACCAGTAATTCTAACCAGATACCTACTTTTAAAATGGTTTACCTTTTCAGAGTATTCCATATCATCTAGAACTTATTGGTCTTATAACTGGAAATTTGTAACTCCAGACCATCTTCACCCAATTTCCCCACCCCTCACCCCCATCTCTGGCAACCAAGAGTGTCTTTGACTTTGTTTCCTTAGACTCCACATATAAATGAGACCATATAGTATTTGTCTTTCTCTGTCTCAGTTATTTCACTTAGGATATATATGCCCTCAAGGTCCATCATTTTGTTACAAGTAGCAGGATTTTTCCTTTCCTTTTTTTTTTTTTTTAACGGGTGAATAGTATCTCATTGTGTGTGTATATATTTTCTTTATACATTAATCTGTCAATAAGCAATTAGGTCATTCCCATGGCCTGGCTATTGTAAAGAATGCAGCAATGAACGTGAGGGTACAGACATCTCTCCGGGATACTGATTGCATTTCCTTAAGCTATATTCCCAGACGTGGATTATCGTGGAAACGTAGGTTTAAAGAATGATCTCAAACATATGTTTGCTAGGCAAACTTAGGAGGTATGTTTATTTGGAGTGGCTGAAGGTGTCCAATAGCAATCGTAGAGGATCTCGTGGAGGCACAAAATCTTACCTTCACTCATCTGTGCCAACACTATGTGCAATTCTAAACTAGGTTTAGAAAGATGAATCCAACAGAAACGGCCCAGTGCCACATGGAGTTTACTGAGATGTTTTCAGTTCTCCCAGTGGATTGATGTGCCTGGAGATTGTAGACTTTCCCTAATTTGAGGCTGATGTTATCACCAAATGGCAGTTTCATCACTACACAATCCCCAGCCACCCTCCTGGCCTCAGTCTTTACACCATGACCAGTCATGAGACTATCAGCTGGGTATCAGCTTCATTTCCTATAAACAGTTGAAGATACATTATAGGCAAGGCCCTATTTTTCCATCTATTGCTGATCCTAGAATGATGCCCCAATACCACCCTAGCTGCTTTCCATTGGGCATTTCTAATTCACAGAACCTGCACATCCTTAAGATTATTTTCTGAAGATATTTTTACAACTGAAAGCCTTTCACTATTCTGAAAATGAAACGGAACCTTTATCGAAATAGAAAATTCCTCACTGTATCTTAAGAGTTCAACTAGTCGTAAGTTAATTCAGAAGTCATTTTGACTTTATAAGTTTTTTTTCATTGAAAGATTGTATTTATTCTAAGGAGAATGCCCACACATGTGGGAGAGGGGCGGAGAGAGAGAGAGAGAGAGAAGGGGGAGAGAGAATCTCAAGCAGACTCCATGCTGAGCAGGGCTGAAATCATGACCTGAGCGGAAATCAAGTCCGACACTCAACTGACTGAGCCACCCAGGTGCCCCTTGACTTTAAGGATGTAGCAAGTACATTATTTTACAAATGCATATTACATTAATTCTAAATAAAAATGGATTAAAAAGAGGCTTTTATTGAATCCAGCTTTAATTTAGAAATCTCTGCATGTACTCAAATATTATTTCACAAGTGTCTCATGTTAAGTGAATGCCATAATCAAAACAAAGCCTTCAATTGAAACAGTGAAGTGCAATCTGAAGTCCGAAATACTCATTATCAAAAACATCTTTAAAATCATCTAAGGAAAGGAGCTGCAGAACATAATGAACTAAACCTCCAGTTGGATGGATGGTATCCCATGAGCAGGGTAGGAACTTACGTAATTGACATCTTTATCTCTATCTCTGGAAAAATGATTTGGTCATTTAGTCGGTATCATTAAAAAGGAACCCTGTCGATTCTCCTATAGTCAGTAACGGGAACATTTACACATTTCAGCCATGGGAAAGTTTTGGGGCTAAAATTTGCTTGGGACTGTGTCGCACATCACCAAGGACCCCACACAGGAGGAAGGTACTTTACTGGCGTACACTGAGGGACAAATTCTGAGTAGCTCGAGTATGATCTCCGTCCACCATCCAAATTGTTACTAAAATTATTATGGTAAGCATCTGTGTAGGAACCTCACACTAATAAAGGAAATAGAGGGATTTGAATCTGGGATGAAAGATGGAAAAAAACTGTCTTTTCGTTAGCCATCTGAAAAACCCAGGGCAAATGGAAAGGATCGAGGATGGATGATTTTCCTCAACTATGTGAAAGACTATGGTTTGGTGGTTCGGTGGGAGAAGTTATACTCAACATGAGTAAAAGTATTGAAACAAGCGTAGTGTTTAATAGAAGTGAAGTGCCTGATTTTCCATATTCTCACTGAGAGATTACTGGACTAAATTTCCATGATTTTTTTTCCTAGCTCAGAATACAATTGTTGTTATACAAATTTGCCTGATAAAAAAGAAAAGCGACTAGAAAACACCTGTTTTTTGCTCCAGAGCATAAGAGAACTTAAAGTGTTTACAACTGAATACGCTTCTTCCTTTTCATTTCACAACTAAATAGTAGCATCGATATCTGGTGGCATGTTTTTATCGGGCAAGTTTTTTTTTTTTTTTGCAAGAATAAATAGTTAAAATGCTCATTTATAAGGACATTCTCATGTACAAATATATTTGTATCAACGTATATGTCTATCGACTTTGCAAATGCCTACACTCCACCGATGTCTACGGTGTCTTTGTTATCTCTACTACACACATATCTATATGGAATATTAAAGCCATTAGAATTAAATTTACAAACTACTTTCCAGGATATGTTGTTGGTACATAAGCATTTTACAAATGTGCGCTGAACTACCACTGCCCATCCTTTGATGGGAACGAGTCCTTTCCCTCTAAGTAAATGAGCTTCTTTAGGTAAACAATTGTTATTTTCCTATTCATTTAGATTTAGACCGGAAGGGGCTTTACATAAACACATGACTGTTTGCTCCTGAAGATCACTGTCATATTATAATTCCAAAGATGTTTTTTTTTTTTTTCTCCCTGATGGATTAGTCCAGATGTGTCCCAAACCTGTCACAAAGCAGAAAAAGGTTAAAGATCATACATTTCTGTGTTGGACCCTCTGTCAAGTCATGTTTACTGTCACCGAAAGGTTAGGCTAGAGAAGAAGAGAATAAGGTCGACGAATAGCACAGAATGTGTGTCAGTGAAGTGAAAGAGATGGTGTGTACCTGTTTTCGACAGTGGTGAGCCATCTAGATTTCGCCCTGTCACTTTTAGGTTTTCAAAAGTGCACTGCTTTTAGGTCGGGATCCTGAGCATGCCTTACGGCCCTGGGACCTTAGAAACAAATAATTCATTAATACATCTCCTGCCAGTCCTTTGAAGATGTGGGCCTTTCCCTTGGTTGATACGTGTGCCTCACTTCAGTGGGTGTTGCCACCTCCAAATCTTTTGAGTGAACAGCTATAATTAAGCCAGGCTCTCTAGTCTCTCTCTTAGAAGAAAATGGTAGTAAGGAAAACCAGAGACTGCGAAATTTATTCTATTATGGCTCATATGTAAATGTGTTCCAATATAGAGGATTTTAAATTACAAACCAAACTAAATGTAGGCATTCATCTTTTCATATCTTGGTTAAGAACTTTTGCAAAACAGAAAGGCAAAAATTACCCATGATACGAGAACACGTGGGGGTGTTCTGTGCCCTCCGATCTTAGGGCCAAGAAGGCACAGCTAACCCACTGAGTTTCTGGGAGGGGGGAAAGTGGATTTAATCCTGAATGGCCCCTTTCTTTACCTGTAGGAGAGGAGCGGCACTCTAAAGGAATTTAATTAACTTGCAAAGCTTAAAAATACCACCATGTACTCTGGCAAATATGCTAGTATATGTGACTCCAACGTCAACTTAATTTCTTATGATATATAACTAGTACTCAAACTACAGTCCCCAGACGAGCACTATCAGCAGCACTTAGGAAATTGTGAGAAATACAAATTCTCAGACCTCACCACAGACTCACTGATCAGAAGGTATAGGGGTGCAACTCCGGAATCTGTCTTGTAACAAGCTCTCCTGGTGACGCTGATGCATGCTGATGCAATCTAACCCTGTCTGGATCCAACTCTAACAAAGTGTTAAGCTATTCTTTAATTTAGAATTTGTCATCTCACGTAAAAATGTATTGAGAATGGATAAGTCGGTGGGATGATAAATACCGCATATGCTTCCACACACAGATTTATAAAATGAATGATAAAAGATGCACCTACCTCCTGTCTTAGAAACTCATAGTAACCGAGATGTATCGTGGTTTGGAAACAGTTCTGAATCTGGATCATTTCCTATATTGTATTTGTGAGTCCAGTTTCTCTGGACTATGGGAAATATGGAACCTCTGGCTCCTATTTCCTACTTGGTAACAAGTATTCACTTACTAACATTTCATGGAAAGATGGGTTCTCCAGTAATACAGTTTTCGACGTGCCAGCTATGGTTGTGTAATGTCGCTGTCCTCTATTTCTCTAACTTAGGTGTTTTACTTTGCTCCTTTTTCTTTCTGTTCCTCCGACTAGATGATATAAAATACGTCTTTAAGTTCACAGATCCTTTCTCCTGCTTGACCAAGTCAAGCTCTTTATTGATGTTTTTGTTTTGCTTTATTTTCAGTTTAGTCGTTATCCTCCTTAGCATTTTAATTCTGTTTGGTACTTTTTAATAGTTTCTAACTCCTCATTGATATTCTCATTTCATTCACGTATGAGTTTCCTGATTTTGTTTAGTCTTCTGTGCTTTCTTTTAGCTTGTTGAGCTTCATTAATATAATTATTGTGAATTCTTTGTCAGGCAGCTTATAGGTCTCCATTTCTTTAGAGTTAATAATGATTGATTTATTTTTTTTCCTTCGCTAGGTTCATATTTCCATGATTCTTCGTGTTTCTTGTAGCTATGTGTTAGTGTCTGTGCATTTGAAGAAGCAGCCACCTCTTCCAGACCTATTAGCCTCACTAGGGATTCTAGAAACCTCTTGATTTTATAAGAACATGCATATTCCACACCTGTCCCTTCCTTCTAAGGGATAAGTCAGGAGTATACCTTTTCTCCAAATCCACGGAGCGATGCTTGGTGCTAAGAGCTACCTGGCCCTTTCCCTTGGGAAAAGGGAACTAGAATGTTAGATGTAAGCCCAACCTCTTTCTCTCCCACCTGAAGGAGAAAATTCAGTATTGTGCATCTTCTCTATATCCTAGTGAGCTGAGCCAGCCGCTCAGACCCTTGATAACTATTGATAATCCACAGCCATTCTATATTAGTGCTTCCTCCATTTGACTGTATTACTGGTGTTATGCTGATGTCCAATATGATAGGGAAAAAAATCTTCAAAAACCATTCCTAGACAGGAGTCTTCATATGTTCAGCACATGACACCCCTTTTTTGACTTACTAAATATCTTCAAACATAAGTAGCTGAAGATCTATTTAATCACCTCATGTCGCAATAGAATATGAGCCACTCAATCAATAAATGATTACTCCTTGTGTAGTTCAGACACCATATATCCATTTCGTAGTATGATAGGACTTTAGTTATAGGGCATATTTTAGTTGATTTTCCATTTTTACAGATCAGTGCTTATATATCCCTATCTTCCAAAACTTCCTTCAAGTGGTACTTCATTTATTATCAATATATAAATGTTTAGTTGTTAAATAATGACTGTGTTTATATACTTTTTGGAATCATCATATTCACAGTGAATATATATGTGTTTTTAACATTAAGATGCAATTTACAAATCCTGGAAAAAATTCTCTCTTGAGGATGATGCTAGCATAGCATCATCATCATTTTGTATTAGTTTCTACACTTGCATATATCATATATCTAAAGAAAATAACCATTCACAAAGGAGTAAATCAAGCTGATTCAGCTGTTCAGTTATACCAGAATTAGCATTGAGTTGATTCTACTGGGAAGTTGGAACACTATGGCAAACTATGGCTTCTTCTCCTTTCTCTTCAGACTACAGTAGATGATAAGTTCCACAAAATATTATGACTTTTTTTTTTTTTTAATGAGCCTGGGTTTTGTAAACACTCAAGTCTGGAACTAAAACCTAGTTCTGCCATTTATTGGCTAGAGAAACTTCAGAGACTTACTCAGCTTCTATGAATTTCATTTTTCCACTTGTCAAATAGGAAAAATTTCAAGTTTTTGAGAGTTTCATTGAGGTGACCAATGCAATATGAAGACTTATAAACTGCACAGTTTCTCATAATTCCTCCTATTTCATGGATTCCAGCAGAGATGATCCAGGACTTCTGCAGAGTGATGTCTTAGGGGCTATAGTTCTGGAATCAGAATGTCTGCATCTGAATCCCAAGTTCCAGGCCATGTGATTCTGTGCTCCTCTTCTAGGACTGTGTAAGAGTTAAGGGAACATGCAGAGTAAGGTGCTTTAATGCAAAACTGACACATAGAAACAATAATTCCATGTTAGCTATTGTCACCATTGCATTCTTTGCATCTGGGCTGAAATGCTCCACCTATTACATGGCTTGGGGAATAGCTTATAGTTGTCCTGTATTTGGGTGTTTCACTAACAATGTTGATTCTCAAAAGCAATGCATGGTGGTCATTATTAACAAAGATAGCTACACCTATTAAGAGAATTATTTCCAAATGGAAGCATTATTTAGTGTGTCTTTTAGCCTTTTATTCCCAGAACCCATAGTTTAAAAAGTTATTAAAGTTGGTAGGTATTTGACTGGCTTGAATTAATGAAAAAAAAAAAAACACTTTTTTTTCCAACATATTATCCATTGTTATAGGGAGCATGCTTCTCTTTCTTTCCTTCTTTCTTTCCCTGCCTCCTTCCCTCACTCCTTCCTTCCCTCCCTCACTAGTTCCCTTCCTTCTTCACTACTCTCTTTCTCTCCTCTATTCACACATCCATACAGTCATTTAACAGGTTCCTTTACATGGGCTCAGGAGTGGAAAGGCCAAGGTTTGAGTCCTAATACCAGATTAATTTATTTTATGACACTGAATAAGTTAGTTCACCTCTCTAAGCTTCAGGTCTCCATCTGCCAACTTAAAACTATAGTAGCACTTACCTCTAAAGATTATTTTAAAAACATAACGAGATAATGCAAATCCCCTTACTCAGTGCCAGGCATACAAGGCTCAACCACGTTAGCTATTATAAGTATCATTTTTATTATTCAATAATTTTGTTATTCCTCCCCCGATCTTCCTCCTCCTCCTCTCACTGCTGTCTCCACTACCATTTGCCAGCACTCTACCAGATGCTGAGTTTATACTTACAGAAACAAACAAAAGATTGAACAAAACAAAATCAATGTCTTTGTCCTTATGAAATGCACATCCTGTGAGTAGACAAAAAATGTAGTATTATAATTTTTGATAATTGAAGGATGAACACTTCAATTGGGGGATAATTGGGAATGGCTGGCGGGGGCTGACTTAGGTTGTTGGAGAAGGCCCTGTGCACCTTTCATGAAAGTTGTGTGTAAGTTAAGACCTGAAGAGCTTGAATGTGTAAGGCAGTGAAAGCAAATTCAGTAGGTGGAATGCGAGATGGCATGTTAGATCTCAGACGATTCAGAACTCATGTGTAGGGGAAAAGGTAGATTTCATTTGAAGTGTTTATTTGAAACATTTGTCCTTATTCTTGAAGGGATTGTGTGTCTATTGCTGATGTTATAGATTTTGCTCTTTTTTTTTATAGTCTTTAAGCCTGTTGGAATGTTTATTGGGCATTTTGCTACACTGAACATGTACAAAATATGATACCTGCCATGAGAAAAATAAATGAATAAATATGCCACGTTTCAAATAAACAACGTTAAAAAATCTTCAAATTATGCATCGGTTAAGGTTTTTAATTTACTAAAGCTGTTTTCTTAATTCTGTAGGCTTTGTTCACAGATGGCAATATTTAAATCATGGAGTTAACATAAAGTGATAAAAGAAAAAGATCTTGGTGGTGTGATGTATCCAGTAAACCAGAACTGTGCAAATTCACCAATTAAATTTGACAACTCCTTAAAAGATTTAATCCCACAGATGCAATATGACAATCCCAAAGTGGGAACAGTACATGAAATACCACATCCTGCTCATTCACTTAGCTGTTCTTTGTAAAGGCTGTACAATCAGAATTGCATTTAAGGAGTAGATGCTGGAAAATTCAGTTAGTACACAGACACCATATGCAAAACCCTGTCTTTGTCACTCGGAGGATGCAAATGAAAATCTTTGAATCTTAAATACTTCCTATTGAACTGATTTTGTTTCTTCATGCTTTTTTCTTGTTCATGCTAAACTGTAACAGCGATGAGATTCCACTCCCTCCAAATGATTTAGCAAATTTTTTATGTTTTTTTCTAGAAATAATTTCCTAAAATGAAATGAAAAAACATAATTGTGTTTTGCTGTTCCTGGACAATAATCTCTGTATTTGTAAAGCTCTTTAATTTAGCCCTAGGGTTTAAATTAAACTTTCTAATAGCGGTGGTTTTACATTCTTTTCAGGTAGACACGTTGTTCAGTGCTGTGATTAATTGGGCAAGCCTGATTCCTTATATTTAGAGCCCACTTGTAAGTGGAAGTGAGAAATGAATTGTGCCAAGAGCCTTCAGTTCTATTTTTATTAATAGAGTAGATTACATAGATCATGAAAACAATCTTCTAATTTATAAGAGTCAATCTAATATCTTGTTAAACAAGAGTTATTATTATTGAGCTTAAACTATTGAAGTGTGTTATACCAAAGGACCACTTCCCACATTGAAGAATACTGCCGTGAACACTAGCATATTAACCACATGCTAATGGGCTCTCAGCAGCCTGATAAGTTATTGATTATCTTCGCTGGCATAATTCGTATCAGGAAGAGACAGTGTAGTTAACTGGAATGTAAGTTCTTCCTTTTTGCAACTTGAAACTGACTCACATGCTCATCAGTCACTTTATTCAGGGCCATGGTAACAGACAGAAGGCTTTGTCCACAGGTGGATGGGTCCTTTCAGAGAGGAGCAGTGCTGAGCACCATTAAACTCTGGCCCAGAAAATTTCAACTCCTATTGTACCTATTAATCTAAACAGTAACTGAAATGCCAGATGGAAGAGCAATTCAAAGCCACTTGCCATTGTTCTCTTGCTAATGCGAATGGTAAAATTATACTGAATTTTGTATTTTGTTCATTTTTACCAAGACAGAACTGAAATGGAAAGGGATAAAGAGTATATGTGATTATAAAGAGCTATGTTAAAAAAAAAAAAAAAGCATTCGCATGGAAACAGTCAGCCATATTATTTTAAAGCTTCTCTATAGAAAAGATTTTCCATTGTGAATAATATTTAAACATATGCAAAAAAGTAATTTTACAGAGGATTTTCTCCACACAAAGTTGTGATCAGTGTGGTTTGTTATGTTCACTGGAAATTGGAACCCTTACAGCCTCTGCTTCAGCTGACACCTTTCTCTGAACATTACTGATTTTTATAATGGGAAGAGAAATGCACATTGAAAATTGTAAAGCAGCAATAAAATAGCTTTTAAATAAAGAAATATATTATTGTGAAGTAATGTAGGCATTGTAAATTGGCAAGATTTCATGACACATTGCTATGTCTATTCATTTGTGGAAATGTTTGAAATTGCTCAAAAGGGCTTAGTTTCGTGTTTTGGAGGAATGGTTAAGTTTAGTATGACAGTTTGCTAAAAAGAGGAATAGTAACAGGAAAAAAGAATTATGGTCTCTTGGTGAATAATTCACCTTTTAATAGTTTTTTTTTTTGAGACAAATTATATAATATTTTGCCAAATAGAGGATCAGATCTCAGTTGCGGCTATTTATGACAGCTAGGTGAATCAAGTTTCATCTGGTATTCCTCACTAATATCATCCAAGAAGGGCTTGTTCAATTGTTTTGATCAGAAACTCTTTTCCTCTCTCATCTGCATATTTGTGATAGCAGCCACAAAAATTCTTAGGGTGTATGTCAGTTAAAGTGGCAGCAGGTCTGAAACAATGAGCTACTTAAAGTAATACAGTAGGGTGATTAAGAGGTAGGGCTTGGCAGTCAAAAATACCCATATTAAATATCAGCAGTGTGCCTTAAACAAGGTAATTGAGCTCCATGGTCCCCAGTTGCAACAACCAAGTCGGAATAAAGTACCTATATGGTATAAATTGTGTTAAGAATGATGGGGAGCCTGGGTGGGTCATCGATTAAGCATCTGCCTTTAGCTCAGGTGATAATTCCAAGAACCCGGGATCGAGTCCTGCATCGGGCTCCCTGCAGGGAGCCTGCTTCTCCTTTTGCCTGTGTCTCTGCCTCTGTCTCTGTGTTTCTCAGGAATAAATAAATAAAATCTTTAAAAATAAAGAATTAAAGGAGGTGATGCATATAAATCCAATCAAGACATGGATTGAACATATTATTTTAAAATATTAAAATAATTATGAGTGTAATCTAGTCCAAATTTCCTGAGTTAACAATGGAACTGGACAGCCAAGGTACTTATAGTTAATCATCATTAACCATATACATAAAAACTTATAATTAATAGCAATGTCACGACTACAAAGGAGCAGCCTCTAAGAAGCAAGTTGCATTTTAGATTGTACTACTCAGGAAATGTGAGATCAAGTTCTTCTGCCTTATATGAGTATATTGTCGAATTGTATTATGCCTACATATTTATTTATTAGGATATATATATATATATACATAATTTTAAAAAATTATATAATATATATATATACGTAATTTTAAAAAAATTTCTGTGGCTAATTAGGAAACTCTATCATAGTTCCTAAGTGTTATAGGTTCTCATTAACTCTGCTCTATCTGCTGACCATGAGTTTTTTTCTTAACTTAGCCTTTCAGTGGTTACACAAGAAAATATAGTGTCTATTTCTAACTCTCTCCCCACTCATAGGAAAACTCATCCCCTCCACTGACCCCTCAAACTAAGTAGTGGCATTATGTTGATATGCCATCATCTCATTTTTTACTAACAAAGCTATCAATCCTATTTATGGAACTTTGCTCCAAAGAATTTAGTACAGGGTATGAATTTTTATTATCACACCTGCCAGTCAGCTTAAGTTACAAGGGATGAATATACCATGGCCTTGAGCTAATATTAAACTTAAAGGAAACAAAAACAATGTAGCTTCATTAATAGCTAGAAATGATGGAATTAGTGGATTTAGCTAACATTGCTATTATAACAGCATTTGAACTTTAAAATCTAAAGCCATCCCTCTTTCACAGATTGGGAAATCAATATTTCAAGTAGTTTAATGAATTGTCCAAGGACCCATACATAGTATTAGGGTGGGAATTAAGGCTCAAAAGTTTTAAAAGTTTGGAGACTCAGATTCAGCAATTCCAGCCCTTACAAATTCCTGGAAGATCTTTTTCCTAATTGGGTTACTGAGCCATTAACTCTGATATATCATCTTTCACTTTCACAAACTGAGAGGTGCCATAGCATTAGAACCCAAAAGACATTGAGTACAATTTATAATATGTTTAGCAGCAATTTTATTTTGATGTTATTTAGCTTTATTTGGCTTCTCCATATTTTTTTCTTCAGTGGCATAGATCCATAAGTCCACTTTTTTTCATAAAGCTACTTTTAAAAATTCAAAACTTGCCTGCAAGATTCTGATCTCACAAATTAAAAAATGTCTGAACCTATATAAATTGCACACTCTTTTTCTACATACTCATTCATCTTCCTGAATGCTACATAATATGGTTCTATTTGTATAAATGTAAAAGTTAAGCAGTATTTATTGACTACCTATTTTCCCGCAATAGTTACATCATTAATTTTGCTGGTATTTTGTATTTAAAAGATCAACAAGAAGAACAGGAGATACATTGAATTTTTGAATTGTTATCAAATCTTCAGATCAACAATATTCTGAAATAGCAGAAAATTTAGAAATGAGAGAGATTTCAATTTGACAAAATCAGCACATATCAATAGTTAAGAACTTGGGTCTCTGGTTAATGAGAGCTCGGTTTCATACTGTCTGTAGAACCTTAAGCACATTTTGTTCACCTACAGATTTCTAAATTATCCTAAAGGGATACAAAAAATGGATAATACTCCATGGTATTCTGACCCTCACTTTCCCTTCTTCCTTCTCTGTGAAGATAAGATCTAGAACTTCATCACTACTAGTTCTGTGGCTTTTGAACAAATTAGATGATCTATTTTGGCTCATTGTTCACAAAAAACTTGGTAAAATTAATGAAATAATGTAAGTAAAACCTGTAATGCACTGGCCCCAAAACTATGACTCTCCAGCCAAATCCGCTTTGCTACCTATTTACAGTTTTATTGGAGCAAGGCGTTATTTTGTGCGACAATGACAGAGTCAAGTAGTTAGAACAGAAACTGTATGGCTCACAAAGCTTAAAATATTTACTATCTGATCTTTTAAAGACAAGTTGTCAACCACTGATCGAATGCATTATCTAATGTGATATTTTTCTTCTTCCCATCTTCCTATCTTTCCTTCTTTATTTTTCCTTCCTTCCTTCCTTCCTTCCTTCCTTCCTTCCTTCCTTCCTTCCTTCCTTCCTTCCTTCCTTCCTTCCTTCCTTCCTTCCTTCCCTCCTTTCTCCCTATCTTCCTCTTTCCCTCCATCCTTCCCTCCCTCTCTTCTTCTGGAAAAATATATAATGCATTATGTAAGCTGAGCTCTAAGCTGAGCTCTGAAAAAATATCAACAAGATTCAAAAACAATCTTGAGAAATAATAAAGCCAGAGGTTCAGTTGCCCTGATTTCAAACTATACTATAAACTATAGTAATCAAAACAGTGTAGTATTGACATAGAAATAGAGACATTGATCAATTGAATGGAATAAAGATCCCAGAAACAAACACACACACACACATACAGTTGGTTAATTTTTGGCAAAGGAGGCAAGAATATACAATAGAGAAAGGGCAGTCTCTTCAATAATTGGTATTGGGAAGCCGTATACACTATTTTTAAAATCTTATACTTCATGCAAAAATCAGCTCAATATAGATTAAAGGCTTCAATGTAAGACCTTAAACCATAACCTCCTAGAAGAAAATGTAGTCAGTAAGCTCCTTCACATCAGACTTAGGAAAAAAAAAAATTGGGATTTGACTCCAAAGACAAGGTTAACAAAGGTAAAAATAAACACATAAGACTACATCAAGCTAAACTACTTCTTCACACTGAAGGACCATCACAAAAGGAAAAGGCAACCTCCTGAAAAGGAGAAGATATTTGCAAGTTATATATCTGATAAGGAGTTATACTACTCAGTAGCCAAAAAACAATCCAATGAAAAAATAGGCAGAGGATCTGATCAGACAAGTTTCCAAAGAAGACACACAGAGGGCCAACAGGCAGAAAAAAGGTCACTCAATGTCATTAATCATCAGGGAAATACAAATTGAAGCCACAATGGGGTACTCTCTTACACCTGTCAGTAAGACAAAAAAATAACATGTGTTGATAAGGATGCAGAGAAAAGGGAACCCTTGTGTACTGTTAGTAATAATGTAAATTGGTGTAGCCACTATCAAAAACAGTGTGGAGTTTCCTCCAAAAATAAAAATAGAGCTACCACATAATCTAGTGATTCCAGTACTGCCTATCTATCCACAGCAATTTGAAAAAACTCATGCACCCCTATGTTTATTGCAGCATTATTTATAATAGTCACAATATGGTAACAACCTAAGCATCCACTGATGGATGAATGGATGCAGAAGATATAACGGAACACTATTCATCCATAAAAAGAAGGAAGTCTTGACCTTGCAACAACATGAATGGACCTTGAGGGTATTAAGCTAAGTGAAATCAGCCAGACACAGACAGATACTGTATGATTTTACTTATATGTGGAATCTAAAAGACAAAACAAGACAAAACCCAAACTCAGATTCAGAGAACAGGTTGTTAGTTGCCAAAGAGAAGGCTGGCTGGGTGATGGGGAGAGGAATAAATAAAGAAGAAATATAAAGCTCCAGTTATAAATAAGTCTATAAACTTTGGGATGGGGATATGGTCAATAGCATTGTATTAACTTTGTAATGTGACAGATGGTAACCAGGCTTATTGTGACATCCATTCTGCAGTGTATACAAAAGTCAAGTTCACTGTGCTATATACCTAAAACTAATATATTATTATATGTCAGTTATGCCTCAATAAATTAAAAAAGACCTATTTTCAACAATGTAGTCATGGGCATAGACAAATAACATAATTAGAATAAGTTCAGTGCTATGATAAAATAATTGCTTATAGATTGGTTTCCTAAGCAGATCTTAGGGATTCAGAGAAGGCTTTCTAGAAGAAAAGATCTACAAGGTGAAATCTGGAAAATGAGTGGAAATTAGTAAGAAAGGAGAGGAGAGAAAGAATGTTCCACAGGTGGGGGTAATAATCATAAAAGCAAGATCACAGAGAACAGGCCACCTTCCAGAACTTCAAATAGTTCAGTGTATTGGAAGCTTTAGGCAGAGGAATTTTGCAGACGCATGAGATTAAACAGAGACCAGACTCTTCAGGGCCTTATAAGTCATGATCCAGAAAACAGAATTTAAAAGCTGTACGAATGGGATGCAGACAGAAGAGGTTCTTGGCATCAAAGTAAGATAGCCAAATTAGTCATTTAAAAGATTATCTGGTTGTGGTTTCAGAAAGTGGGTCGAGGCAAACAATTTAGGCATGGGGACGAGCTGGGAATGTAATGTGCATCGTGATGACTATAGTCAACAACACTGTATTGTGTGTTTGAAATTTGTTTGCAAAGCAGTTCTTAACAGTTCTCATCACAAGCAAAAAAAAATTGTAACTGTGTGAGGTGATGGATGTTAACTAAGCTGACTGTGGATATAATCATTCGGTGATACATACATATGTCAAATCATTATGTTGTTTACCTTAAAGTTATGCAACGTTATGTGTCAACTATATCTCAAAGTCTGGAAAAAAAAAAAAACCCTAGGTTCTGCCTTCATAGAAATTCTGAAGCTTTAAATAATCGTACAGAGTAGGCACTTAAGAAATATTTGTTGATTGAATAAAAGTGTTAAAAAGTGAGCCACACTAAAGGTTCCTAATTTAAAATCTCAGCATTTCTCTTGTGGTTAGTGTGAGGGTAAGGTAGTAATATGCTCATAGAACATTTTAACAAATGCCTGGCCTAAGTGAAAGGGAACAACTCGGTCATTTAAGCTGAATTAAGTTCTGTGAGAGGCTTTTTATGTAATGGTAAATCAATATAAATCAACATGGGATGCTAGACAAATTCAGAATTTGTTTTCAGGTATGTAGCATCGACAAACAAAATGAAATCAGTGTTTTCCTAAAGAAATTTCAGGAGCTTTGACTAAGACTTAGATCATTGCCTAACAGTAAATAAACAATGGGATTCTTTGCTCAGATGGGGGAAGGAGGATTGGGGAGTTTAGGATTATAACAAAGAATAGTAATATATAAAAAAGGAAGTCAATAATATTTTGTAGAAAACAAACCAGAATTCCTTGCTGAATTCTGTCAATAAAAGTCTACACAGCAAAAGGAACCAACACGATTAACGGGGAGCCTAGAACGAAATCTTCCACAAGTTGTGTCACTCTGCAATAATAACTCTTAAGAGAATAGGCCTCATTTGAAATACCATCAAAGTGTATCTAATATCTAGCAAGAATATGAATGATAAAAAAGGAAAAGGGTATACAATGTTTAGGAAATCCTAAATTGGGGGCTTGTTGACCTTTGACCTAATTGAATTTACTTACCAAAAAAAATGGCCATTTTTTTCCCCTTAGAGAAAACTCAAGGCCAAAAGACTGATTACATAAGTGAAATGCAATGTCAGAAAAAAATTGGCACGTAATACCTCCAATACTAGTGATACAAGTTCCCAGAATTGATTTTGGAATTGATTTAGAGAAATTCTAGATATGTGTCGTCCCTTAGAGATTAGAGATTTACCTTCCTAGGATATATTATATTCTCAATCATGAATTTTTGTTGTTGGTAGAATTGCAGTTTCTCTTTGGAGGCTTTATATCTCTTCTGTATTAATGCTTTTAATAAGTAGGTGGAAACAATGTTTGAGTTTTGTATTTTAAGCTTCTCAGAAGATCATCTATATGTTCTAAAAGAGGGAAGTTGCAAGTAATTTTATGACCCTTAGGTCTTGATTAAGAGGTAGAAGAGGACTTCTATGAATCACTGATATATAATAGACCTGGCATGTTGCTGATTTTCTCATAAGACAAATGGATATTGAGGTTGGGATCTAGAGGGACAGTAGAAGGAAATAGCACCAGTACACAACAGTAAGGAGAAGGCTTTAGGTAGCACCGAGAACAATATTACAATTGGATTTGGGACCAGTGGGAAACAGGGGATCATGTGTCATTTGTAACCATAAGATCTGTGCAAATCTGCATCTATGCATATTTGTTTTTATTTCCTACAAGAAACAGGAATATTTCAAGTGCGAGCACAAAGAATAAAAGGGTCACATTTTGATAAGTATTCCCACAACAGAACCACTCTTTACCTTGCTTTGGGCTTCACAGGATATCAGGCAAGGCTGGGTAAGAGCTTGGATCAATCATTTATTAAAAGGAATCCATAATAAATGTGTTTGTGTTATCACAGTGGAGGAAGGTTGGCTCACGAGAAGCCTGAAAATTATTGCCACACAATCAATGGGTGAGGGGGAGAGTCTGAGTGTATGTGAAGAATCTACTGCTTCAGTAGGTCTGGAGATTCCTAGGACTGGTGTGAAAATGGTGGTAGAGTCAGTCGTTAACAGAATAGCCCTGTTTTATCTAGAAAGTTTTGCTCCCGTCCTTCCACTGTCGGAGAGGCCCGCTGGTTAGGTTCCCCTAGAGTGCCCAGAGGCCAGCAAAGGGGGAGTCATGGCCAACTATGAGTGATGAGAGGCCTCACCTGGCAACAGTCCAAAACAAAACCATGAGAAACCAGATCAAAAGGGTCAAGCCCAGCCCAAGATGGCTGATGAAGGAGGCTCAAGTTCTTATTAGTCCTTCATCCTACCACCTCAACATACTAAAATCTCCTCCCTAGGGCTGCCACTACAGGAAACCCTGACCAAATAAGGAAGAAAAAAACCCCTGCATCACCCTGCTTCCAAGAAATCCCCACCTCAAGTAATGAATACCCCACCCCCTTCTTAACAGCCCTCAACATGTAGAAACCCAAACCACAGGGAGCGCAGCCTCCCCGTGCCCACCTGCCCTCACATCTCGAGAGTGTACTTCGGCTTTAGTAAACTTTCCTGTTGTGCTGCTAGTCTGCGTGCCCTTGACTTCTTTCCTTGGGTAAGACGAAGAGCCTCCCAGGACACCTTTTGGCTGGGCCTGGCCAAGGCCTCGGGAGACCCGGGATCCCGAGCCTACCAGGCCACACTATTACCAGAGACGGCTTCTATTTAATAGTTTTAACAAATCGTTGGAAAGTGGGTGCTACGTTCTCCCTTTCTAACACTCAGGATCCTCTAGTTCTTTTCTGTTTGTTGTTGTTGTTAACATGGGGTTTTTTATTATCGAAATGATTTTTCAATTCATTTTCTGTTGGCCTTTTTGTTCACAAAACCAACAAAGGTCTTGGTAAACAGAATTTTTATTGTTTTTTAAGGGGATGGCAGTTCTCTCTTCATCTACTTATTTTTAAATTCATGTTTTTAGCTTGAGAGTTTTTCCCCCCATCTAAATACCCTTCAATGCACTCTGCCAAAGGCTGAAGCTTATACGATGCGATGACTGCCATTCAATGTTTTCTTCTTTCTTTCTTTCTTTCTTTCTTTCTTTCTTTCTTTCTTTCTTTCTTTCTTTCTTTCTTTCTTTCTTTCTTTCTTTCTTTCTTTCTTCCTTCCTTCCTTCCTTCCTTTCTTTCTCTTTCTTTCTTTCTTTCTTTCTTTCTTTCTTTCTTTCTTTCTTTCTTTCTTTCTTTCTTTCTTCCTTCCTTCCTTCCTTCCTTCCTTCCTTCCTTCCTTCCTTCCTTCCTTTCTTCTTTCTTTCTTTCTTTCTTTCTTTCTTTCTTTCTTTCTTTCTTCTCTTTCTTTCTTTCTTCTCTCTCTCTCTTTCTTTTTTTCTTTCCTTCTCTTCTCTTCTCTTCTCTTCTCTTCTCTTCTCTTCTCTTCTCTTCTCTTCCCTCCCCTCCCCTCCCCTCCCCTCCCCTCCCCTCCCCTCCCCTCCCCTCCCCTCCCCTCCCCTCCCCTCCTTTCCCTTCCCTTCCCTTCCCTTCCCTTCCCTTCCCTTCCCTTCCCTTCTCTTCTCTTCTCTTCTCTTCTCTTCTCTTCTCTTCTCTTCTCTTCTCTTCTCTTCTCTTCTCTTCTCTTCTCTTCTCTCTCTTCTCCTCTTCTCTTCTTCTTTCTTTCACCTAGCAGATCAGCAATTGTTGGTTTTAGGTCAACTACAAAAATGTTGGAGAGAATAGTGGAAATGTTAACAACCGGGCCTCATGCTAAATGTTATCTAGAGGCATGCATTATCTCTGAGGCCTCCTATGAATCTACTCTTTTGCTCCTTGTAAGATCGAACCAGGGCTCATATTACTTTACCAAGACATGAGATAGAGCTCCTCAAGTAGGTTATCCTAACTTATGTACCTGTAGATATTTCATTACAGAAAATCTTATTTCATTAACTTTCAAATCCTTTTCAGGGTCCTGCAATGAGCTTTTTGCAAGCAAAGTTTTGCACCGTCTGGCTCCACCAAAAAGTGTATGAATTGATACAGGTCAGGGGGACCTCACGTGTACATGCCCAGGACAATCCTGAGTACTCTAGCAAAACTTTTTTTTTTTTTTCCTTTCCAACCTGGGATATAGCTGATTTTCTTTAAAGATTATTTATTTATTTATTCATGAGAGAGAGAGAGAGAGAGAGGCAGAGACATAGGCAGAGGCAGAAGCAGGCTTCATGCAGGGAGCCCGATGTGGGACTCCATCCGGGAACTCCAGGATCACATCCTGAGCCAAAGACATGCTCAACCACTGAGCCACCCAGGTGCCCCTATAGCTAATTTTTAACAACATCACAAAGATATGCAGTGATGGGGTATGAAGTCCATGCACAAGAATTTCATTCATAAGCAGTTTAAATTTATAATGAATGTTTCAGGAGAGAGAGGGGAAGAAAGAATAACGAATCCACTGGATTGGATTAAATTTGTCTTTGGAACAAGAGGAGGGAAGGGAAAGGTGGGACACAGCAGGAAAAGTCAAACTGATTTTGCCTCTTGTGTCTTCCTAGGGGGTCTTTTAGGGAAGCAGTATTGCAGTTCAGATTGTGTGTGAAAGCCTCACCATGCTATTTAAAGAATGTGGACCACTGAGTAGTCCATATTTCATTCCCTTTTGTTTGAAGGCTTCTCTCATCTGAATATTCCTTCCTTCCTTCCTTCCTTCCTTCCTTCCTTCCTTCCTTCCTTCCTTCCTTCCATTTATTTATTTATTTATTTATTTATTTATTCAATCATTCATTCATTCATTCGAGACACATAGAGAGAGAGAGAGAGGCAGAGACACAGGCAGAGGGAGAAGCAGGCTCCCTGCAGGGAGCCCCATGTGGGACTAGATCCTGGGACCCCAGAATCACACCCTGGGCCAAAGGGAGGCGCTCAACCACTGAGCCACCCAGGGATCCCTATTCCTGTTTATATTTAAAAGTTCCCCAAACCGTTCACTGTAATTTGAAATTGTCTTTCACCAGTGTGAAATTGCCCCATTTAGAGGTGAGGCATGCATGAATCGGCAACATGGAATTCACAGCAGTTCTAATGGAAACAAAGACGAGATTGAGGAAGGATCTTATAAGATTTTGCAAATGTGACGCAAGGGCCAGGTTTGTCTAAAGCATGGTAGTATAGTGAGATGGACTGAGCTCAGATCTGACGTCAGGAGGAAACTTAGTGGCCATGTCTGTCCTTTCACTATTGACTTCCTCTCATAGACAAACACAACTTGACAAACTGTACAAACAGATAGATGGTAAGAGAAATGCTCATAGTCAAATTTTTCAAGGCTGAAATATAATCTGATCAGAATTCAAAGCCTCAAAATAAATAGAAAGTTATAGGGCTGAATGAAATGCTTAGAGATCAGATTCAGTGCGTACTTACTTTGGTTTCAAACCCTTTAACAGGTGGATTCAAAGGAAGTGGCAGCTGCACCCGCTGTTGCTGGGTTGGATGCCCGAGTCTGCAGTGACAGGTGTCTTAGATGAATTTTGGTGGAAATTCCACCTCTGTCAAATCCCAACAGCCAAAGACTACCACGAACTCATTGGTTCCAACACACAACATTAGCTGCAGCAAGAGAAGGCTCAGCCCGGAGGGACCATGGGAGCATCTCAAGGAGTGTAGGAGCCTCGTAGGTTCGGGCTGCGTCACGCTCTGAGTCTTGTTCCTTTTCCATTGGAAATATCATTATCTGATTGTCAGCAGGGGGGTGGGGGGTGGGTAGTCTTTACTTTCTGTGATTGTCAGAGAATATATTTCAGGTTCCCACACTAGTGGGACTACATTGTAGACGAAGGCAACGCCTTAACCTGATTTTTCATTAATGAGTTTTTTATGTGGTATATCCAGTTTGAGGTCATGACATCCAAATGTTCCTACTACTTTTCAATTCTTTGTTTTTTCTTACCATGTGCCAAGCACCGTTCTCACGTCTAGACATGGAATAGTGTTTGAAACAGAAACATCATATCTTTGCTGTTTTAATGGAGCTCCTCTTCTACTGTCCTAGTGGGAGGGGTAGTAAACGAGCCATGTACAACTGAATACACTTTGGGCAACGGTAGTGCTATTATTAGGGCGAATAAAGAAGGGTGTGGTGATAGAGGATCCAGCGTAGGGTTTGTGAATTGTGTGTTATTTTAAAGAGTCAACAAGAGGACTTCTCTGAAGTGGTGACTTTGGGCGAAGATCTGAGTGAAAGAAAGGAGCAATCCTTTTGAAGATCTAAATAGTGCTGCAAGTAAAGAGCAGAAGAGAGGCCAGGGTGGCTTGAGCAGAATAAAATGGAAAGCATCATGAGATGAGGTCAGAGAGGTAAGTGATAACTAGATCACACGGAGTCTTGGATACAGTGTGATAAAGGGTTTGGATTTCCTCCTTAGTTGTGAGAGATTATGAGAAGTCATGGGGATTTTTGAGCAGGAGATTGACATAATCTGATGTTTTCTTTCTTTTTTCTTTTATCTATCACTGTGGTTGCTGAGTGTACGACTGGCAATAGGGATTATAAACGAAAGCAAGGAATAAAAGTCAGCTGCGATAACCACATGAGAGATGGTAGGGCCTTGACCAGTTTGACGGGAGAGTTGTCAGAGGAGTTTGTCAGGAAATGACTTGAAGGACCAGCAGATTCGATGCAGTGGTTATAGGGAAAAATAAAGGATCACCACTGAGTTTGGGGCCAATTTAATTGAGTAAATAGTGGAGCCATTTCAGAATGAGAGAAGCTAGGAGGAGTTGGGGGGAAGATCCAGAGCTCTGCTTTGAGAGTGCTGTACTTGAAATACTTCTTCAAAGTGTGTTGTCACTGTCCACTAGGCTCAGGGGAGAGGGTGGAATTGGTGATACGCTGGGAACCGCTGGTGTATAGATAAGAATTAAAGCTCTGAGTAGAGGAGATCACTGTGGATAAGTGTAAATAGGCATAAAAAGGGGACTGAGTTCTGGGGCCTCAAAATATAGAATTCTAAAAGAGGAAGAGTGCCCAGCCAAAGACCCAAAGTGGAGCAGATAGTGAACGTAAAACATAATCCAGGGTACAGCTCTTCTGGATTTACGGTGGGCTTACCTCCTGATAGACCCATGCTAAGCTGAAAATATCATAAGTCAATAATGTACTTAACACACTCAGACCAGCAAACATCAGAGTCTAGCCCAGCCGACCTTAAATATGCTCAGAATGCTTCACGTTAGCCTACAGGAGAACCAAACCATCTAACACAGAGCCTGCTGAGAGCAAAGTATCGGGTATCTGATGTAATTTATTGAAGACTGTACTAGAAGTAAAAACAGAATTGCTGTGTGGGTATGGAAGGGTGGTCAGCGGATTGGCTGTTTACCCTGGTGACCGCATAGATGACCCGGGGGCTGCAGCTCCCTGCCAGCATCGGGAGAGAGGACTGTGCAGTGTATCCCCAGCCTGGGGAAAAGGGAAAAGAGCAAAATTCAAAATTCAAAGTACGGTTTCTACTGAATGCCCATAGCTTCTGCACCATCATAAAGTCAGAACATCGTAGGTTGAACCATGATAGGTTGGGGACCATCTGTACACAACCTCCTGAAAGCAAACTGAAGACAGTGCTTCTGACTGAGGGAGTGATCAATGGATCGCTTCTCCAAGCTGGCCTTGGCACCATGCAGAAGTTTTCAAAATATTTCTCTAGGTGAAAGGAAAAGAATTCATGTCATATTATTGATTTACTGTGTATATTTTATGTATATATTTTCTAATCAATTTCACTTTAATTTGATGACAAAAAATTGAGCTATTTTGTGCCTCCGTAGTATTTGAGATTTAGGTAAATAAATAGGGTTGGTGAGTTAACTTAGGGAATGATGATTCGAAATTAGAAAGAGGTTAGAAACTGAGATCTGTGGGATGTCTGGGCGGCTCAGGGGTTGAGCATCTGCCTTGGGCTCAGGGCGTGACCCTGGATTCCCAGGATCAAGCCCCACATGGGGCTCCCCGCAGGGACCCTGCTTCTCCCTCTGCCTGTGTCGCCGCCTCTCTCTGTGTCTCTCATGAATAAATAAATAAAACCTTGAAAAAAAAAAAACAAAAACAAAGGAAAGAAACTGACATCTGCTTGAATCTCCTCTACATGACCCTCCCCACCCTCCTAATGACTATCTCTAACGTGCCAGATAATCTTATACTGTCAACTTAAATAACTGAAATCAAGGTATATGCACTACTAGCAAGTTTTTAAACTATTTATTATTTTTTGAAAACATTTGTTAAAAGAAGATTCTTATTTAGGTTAACTCCAATTTTTTTTTTTTCTCCCTCAGCTTTTACTTATTAGTCCTAGGTTTATCCCCAAAGTAGAACAAAATAGGTTAAGTAAGTGTTTATTATCTCAAAGCTTCAAAAACTATGCTCAAAGTAAGTCTTCTCTAAGCAATATGTGTCATAGTTTTAACTATTGTGGTGACCAGCTTTTGGTAATCATCCAATTTGTAAATTTTCTCTTTCAAATGTGTCTACCAGTGGACCGTGAAGGTAATCAGTACTAACATCCCCTCTCACTTTTTTTGGCAATATATTTTTTTAACGTATTAGTCACATTATTAGTAGTAGTCATACTAGTATTAATATTATTGTTATTATCAGCAATAGTCACATAATTAGTAGTCATACTAGTATTAATATTATGGTTATTAGCAATAATAACAGCGGCCCAGATGTAGGAATATTAACAGAGGTAATCTTTTGTTATTTTCTTGTTCAATATACATCACTCTGTATTTTTTTTGAGCTTCCAGATGACTAAAACTCTTAAGTATACATTCTATTCCAAGCAGAGATTACTGGACACGTTTGTTCCCCTGGAAGACTGTTAACTTTATATGTATTATCCTTGTAATTTCTATGACTGGAATCTCTTAGTTTCACCTTTAATCACAATGGGCAAAAAGCACAGTGGTTAGAAATATGTTCTTTGGACCATTTTAAAATCCTGGACCCAATACTTACTGTATAATTTCAGGGAAGTCAGTTACATTTCTGTACCATAGTATTTCTTCATCCGTTAAATGAAGATAAGGAAATAAAAATTTGGCACTTGTTATATCACTGAAATCCTGTTTATAAATTGATTTTGCAATTGTTTGTCCTGTAAGCACAACTGCATCTCCAGAAACTTGCCATCTGCTGCATTCAAACACAAGTCCCTACTTTGAGAAGGCAAATGGTTCTCTTCTGTGCTTGCTTAGTCGTTAACACACTCTTGCTGGATCCCTTTGTTGTCTCACTAAACTTCATCATAATTCACCCACAGACACAACCATCAGACTGTGCCCTGTACCTCTGCCCCATCCCGACACCAACAATTATGTCAATAACAAATGTATTGAGTATTGATATATACCATCCTCGTGAGAAAATCTTCTAATCTTGCCATTTCATTAATCAAAGAGTTAGATACTTTTATTAATTTCTTTTTACAGATATGAAAAATGAGGTTTGGGGATGTTAAAATCAATTGCCCAAAGTCATTATTGGCAAGTGATAAAACAAGATTTAAAACAATGACCATATGACCCCCAGGCCTAAAATTTTCATGAGTTTATGCTGTCCCCGTAAAGGGTACTGAGCTTGCACAGTCTTGAGCCATAAACATTTTTTATGTTAAGAGAGTTCTGCTTACCAGGAATCTGTAGGAATCTTAGGTTAACACATTTACTGCTTTTGCTGCTTTGAGAACTGTCACCATGCTCTTCACATATCTTACCCCATCTTACCCCCCCTAAAATGCAACACTTTATCTACATGCTGGGTTATTTCTAGGTCCTGATCCTTCTCAGCTGCTCCTCCCTTGTGTTGAGGTACCATTCTTGTGCCCTATTTGAGAAGGGCTAAGTAGCTAGGTAACTGGCTATATGATCTAGCAAAAGAGGTCCACTGATTTGATCTCAGAAAGTTTTGTGACACTGTGTGCCACTCACAACCAAAAATAGAACCGGGGAATTGAAACCTCCGGAATTTAAGTGGCAAGTAGTTTGTCACTGTTAAATGTAGGCTTATTTCAACAGTTCATATTTTTCTTCTGAGTCTATATTATACATAAGCTGAAAGATGCTTTTTTCTAACAAAAATGTTTCATGTCAAAATTCTCCCAGCACCATTTGGGAAAGTCATTGAATAAACTAATAGTAGGCTTCCAAGCCAAGAGTAATTATGTTACATTGCTCTTTTTTGGCAGGGAGCTATTTTTTCCTGTAAATGAAGCACTTTAACATAAGCACACTTTTGCACTGTAAAGTGGAGGAGGATTTGATGCAGATGTCTTTCAGGTGAGAAAGAAGATCATATTTTTCCCCACTTCTAGATTAATGTAATGAAGTGATCTATCAATCAATTAATCAATCAACTACTTTTCCTGATAATCACTGTAGCAAATAGTGATTAGAAATGGAAACGTACACCTGTACAAGTTAAGTCTCTTTCTTGATAGCTGAACATTATGTGATATTTTATATTCAGAAAACACTTTAAAATCTCATTCATATTAGTTTTTCCTTTAAGCCAAATTTTGAGGAGAGTTATTTCACTGATTGCCATTTTTAGAGGAGCAAACTGGTTCAGGAAGGTTAAATAACTTGCCCAAATATGGTTAGCACCTTGATGGCAAAAGTGGAGCTAGCAATCTAGTTTGTAGGCCATCTATTTTAGCATAGGTCACTATAACCGATGTGTTATCTTCATTTCTCATTTTCTCCAGAAGAGAAACTTGAAGACATCATGAAAGTTTATGAAATTGAGTTTACATATTGTGAGGGTCAAGAAAAACCCATTTTATAAATTTATATCATTTTCATATTAATATATATATTACATCTATGGGGAGAGAACTGAGCATTTAAAAATATCTATCAAATAAATCTATTGAACAGAGAGTTTAGTGGAAGTCCATAAATTATCTTTAGGAATATTAATATTAATTATGGCTAAAATGTATTGACAGTCTATAAGGTAACATTCGGTAGGCCAAACACTTAAATTATATGATTTGAGTCTCACCGGACACAGCAAGTATTGTTACTCTGAAGAAAGTGAAGACATATGCAATTTACTCAAGCTCAAAAAGCAAGGGTTACAGATAGGGCAGAGAAAAAGATTTATCTATTGTCCTAAAGTTCAAATGCTTAAGCCCTATATGATATTGTTTTCCACTGCAGCCTACACCTTTAGGTAAATAACACCCTTTCTATGAACTCTAATTCCGATTTGTATTATTGGGAGGGTATATACCTTTACAGTAGTAGAACAAATGATCCCATTGTTTTGTCAGTCAATAAACAAATATCTCAGAACTCACTATGTTCTAGAAAATATTCTACGTGCTAAGTCTGAATTTGTTTCTTACACGGTTAGAAAACGCACTTGTGTGTGTGTGTGTGCAATAGTGTTATGATAAATCTAGCATACAGCACGTACAGCCGAGGCCAGACTTAGACAAACGAAACCTCTGCAAGCCCCCAAACTCGACATGCTATCAAACAAATTATAACAAAACATTTATTCAATATATAATCCTCATTGAGGCAGTGATCCACAGGGCCGGTTTGGGAAGGACCTCCTGGGACACCATTTGTTCTCTGTTGTGCCCTGAGCAATTCAGTTCTGACCCCAAATTTGCATTTCCCAACAACACCAAAAAAATGTGTTTAATCAGATCCACCGTTCTTCTAGGCCATTTTAAGAATTTGCATTACAGGTGCATACTGTTCAGAGCTTCCCACCCACGACTCCTACCCAAAGCAACTCAAAGCAGTTTAAAATAAAACAAAACATTTCCTTCCACTTACATGAGGAGGCTTCCTTCCAAGTGTGTGATTTCCAGGGATCCATAGCCTTCGTCGATGAACACTCTTGTCATAGGGCTGCTTGCTTCACATGGTTAGATCTCCTTTGATAGAAGAGACTGGGAAGAACTGCCTAACATGGCACATGTATCAGTTAGGGTAGCACGATAGCTGGTGCGGCAACAACAGCAAAACGTAGAATGACTTTACAAAATAAACGCTCTTTCTTGGACACACAAAATTTAACTGGCATGTTCTGACTGGGGGTGGGAGGGGGGCTTCCATCCAAATGAGCACCTTTCCTTCCTATGGCCCTGCAATTTCCTCAGAGCTTGATCCTCTGAATCCAGCCTATGGACAGGGAAGAAAGAGCAGGAGTGGTGGAGGCATAACCACTTTTAATCAAATCGCTCTCCAAGAAGTGACATAGCACCCAGCTCCTAGTCCATCGCTGTGATCGAGCCACGGTGCCTCACATAGATCCAGATGGGGCTGGGGAATGCAGACGCTGGGTTGGCATCCCCTTCTCAAGTCTGCTCTCTGAAAAGGAACAGCATTTTTGTCTCTGCCAAAGGAGGCAGAGGTGGCACAGGAAGATAAGGCGTTAACCAAATGAAGAGCGGACGGGAGGGCATTCCAGGGAGAGGGAACAGCATGCTCAAAGATTGCGAAAGCATAATTGTGCAATATTATTATAAAAGTGGGAGATCAGAAGAGGCCTAATGCCCACCGCAATTTGATCAGGAAATAGCACTGTACACGTGCTGGGCATTTCGTACTAGAAGCAGAGAGTATTGAGTTTAACAGAATGTTGTCCCTAATATAAAGAATTTCCTAATTCTTGCATGAGAGGCAGACACTTGGTTAATCGATTATTTTTCCCAAGGTCCCTTCTACTTTTGATTTCTTTCTTTTTTCTTTTTTCTTTTTCTTTCTTTTTCTTTTTCTTTTTCTTTTTCTTTTTTTTTTTTTTACTTTTGATTTCTAATACATTGTAGGTTACTAGTCAATGTTAATTTCAACATTTTGAATTCTGGGAAAATCCTGAGCTCTATTACTATTTAATTGATTCATTGACCTAAAACTCACTTTTATAGAATGTTTACAAAATGCTGAATTCTCTTATTCGAGCAAGAGTGAGGTACTAAACAAGATAGATAGTATCCCATCTCTCAAAGAATTTTCATACTTGTGGAAGCCTTATGGGTTGGGGATTATGTCTAAATTGACTGACAGCTGGTTTGAGTTTGAAGTAAGCATATTGATAGTATAAACAAAAATGACATCTTATTATAAGAGGCCCTTCACATGTAGCTTTTCATTATTATTTTACAGGTTTCCTGAAGATGATTTTTCAGTGAACGGTGTTATGAAAAATACTACACAAAAATAAGATTCACGTATAAGTTTATTTTAAAGATGCTTTGTTTTCCTTTGTACTCTGGAATGGAAAATAAATACTAAAAATGAGATTAGAATGAAACACTGGATGGATATTTTTAACTACTTCATTCTTAGGAGCAGGTATTTGATGATTAAATTAGAGATGAGCTAGAGACTTCATGGGATTAACCTGATACATTTGGTTAGATCTAAATCTTCATATACTTGTCATCCAATGTAACTTCAAAGCCATCTTATTGGCCAACACCTGATTTCTCTTAATTGATTCCAGTAGCTGAATTCTGAATTAAAATTCATCTTTCCAAAAATAAAAAAAATAAAATAAAATAAAATAAAATAAAATAAAATAAAATTCATCTTTCCATTTAAATGCAGTTTCAGATTTTCTACCTGGGGTGGGGGGTGGTGGTGAGTCATTTCTTCTGACTGAAATACCAATGTATAGGGAGTTTCATTTACATGACTATTCCTTCCCAGCACAGGTCTTTTCTTTTGATAACTAGAATATTTATGGCAATAATTTTATAACCTCCTTGTATTTGTTTCATCTTTTATGCTGTAATTTCATATGCTAAATAGTAGAGACACATACACATGAAACTTCCAGTGGGCATTTGGAAAAGTATACGGGAATTGTAAAAGTGGGGGGGGGGTGCGAATGAGACAAGTGAGCAAATCAAAACTGAAATAGAAGATACTGAGAAGCTAAGCACATTAATATCCTGACAGGGATATAATATGTAGAGCCATTTTTATGCATTTTCTTTCATTTCCTGTTTGAAAAAATTTCTCTAAGAATTGTATCCTAGTAGGAGTGTTTTAAAATATACAGCCTTGAGTTATGTATGACAACTCATCTAATGTATACCTGAAAAGCTGCTACACTTATCTCCAATGTGGAGATTTATAACACAGAGGAAATCAAAGAGTGGAGATAAATCATTGTAAAAGAGTCATATTAGCATCTTACTAAATGATTTCTTATTGTACCGAATAAAAGCTGAAGAGATAGTTCCATTTTATTGAGAACACATGACAAATTTTGCCAGTTCAGACACTATGAGAATCTAAGTTCAAATGTGTATATAGGAAATAGCTTTTTTTTTTCTAGGATAATATTTTCATGTGAGCAAAATTTGGTTAGAAAACAATCTCTACCTCAGATATTTAATAGAAAATTTTACAAAGTTATTTTTATAATGTATCTCCTCCCTCAGAAGAGAGTCCATCTGGAAGAATATTATTTATGGCAAAGAGTACAGTTTGTTATTACCAAGGCTCGAACATTTTCATGCATTCATTAAACAAAAAGAAATTTGAGTACATTTTATGTGCTACGTGCTGGAGATTTGGAGGTTGAACAACTAGTCTATGAAGCAGGTAGCTTACAACCAAAGTGAAAAAACAAATTTTCAGTACACTGTGTTTTATAAGATTTGACTTGAAACTTGTAAGGTGGAAACACCATAACCTTGGCCTCCTTGACACCCTCCTCATTTTTTCTGTGTGTGATTTTTCTAGTTGGTACTTGTAGGTTTCCTTAAGGACTCCACTTCTTTTGGGGGTATTCCATTTCATTCTGAACTTCGGTGCTTTTGTCACTCTATACCATCCTTGAGGGCTATTACCTAGGTGCACACCTTTATCCATCATCTCTAGCCAGGATTATCAAAATATGGTGCACCTGGGTGGCTCCATTGGTTAAGCGTCTGCCTTCAGCTCAGGTCATGATCTCAGGGTCCTGGGATCGAGCCCCATGTGGGGTTCCCTGCTCAGTGAGGAGTCTGCTTCTACCTCTCCCTCAGCTCCTCCCTGCCCACTCATGCACTCTCTCAAATAAATTTAAAATGTTAAAAAACATAAAAGATAAATAAAATAATGTACTCAATATTTAAACTTCACTACTTCTGTTTTGCACTATGTGGTATTGCTTGTAAATCATAAGAGCAGAAAGTTTGCATTTAGTAAATGTGAATACTCATTAAATATAAACAAAAAGTACTATTTAATTCTTAACAGAGGCTACGGTTTCATACCATGATAATGATTTCAATCATTTCATGAATGGTTATCGTTTGGGGGTAATTTACCCCTCTGCAACAAATGTACTTGAGAGAATCATTCTATGTACCCAAAGCTTCACTAGGCCAGTTTTCTCAAAGACATACAGAAAAGAAAAGTGTCAAATAATGACGTGGACTGTCCTTTTCAGAGCATTCTTATTTCAGTGAGAGAGAAGAGTTTTTTTTTTTTTTTACGAGAAAGCATTAGAAACTGAGTAGATTTTGTCCCATTTGTACTCAACAAAAGAAAAGTCCATCGTTCTCAATTTTCAGATTTTCAAAACCTCAACAAAAAATGTTCTTTTAAAAGAGAGCCATTTAAACAGTTTTCTGGGACTAGATCAAGACTTTTCTATGTATTGTGACTGAAAACAGTGATCGAGATATTCTGAGTAAGTTCCATAATAGAAAATACCAATATCAATTTTAGATCCATTAAAACAAAGCTTTTCCTAATTGACTGTAGTAGCAATTGATCTCCAAATGTCACAAGATGCCATGGGGCTCCTAGAATTGATGATGGATAGCAATTTTAGCAAAATTAGGCATAGACATCACAAAGCAGAAACAGCATCTGTTACATGAATAAGGAGTTATTGGTGTATGAAAATAGCTGAAAAACAATATTTTGGGACTAGATGGGAAAATGTGCATTTTCCCTTCTAATGATATTCAAAAGTAAAGGAATATATAATGGGGAAATAGCAGATAATGGCAAATGGTATTTTTTCATTGAACAAATGCTTGCTGAGGCCCAGGTGTGTGCCGGTATTAATATTCTCTGCTTTGAGTGGGATATGTATAAGGAGCAAAGAATAGAGGGACTAACGTTTGATGAAGCAGCACCAATTATCCCCCTGTTGATGTCTTGTGATTCCTAGATTTGAAGGCAATGTGAATACTGATGGGCACTGAGTTTCTGTTTTGTGTTTTGTGCCTTTATAAATAACGTAAATCTGTTTCTCTCCATCCAAGAACGTGCAATGACCATAATCCTCATGCTACCACGCACTCAGCAACCTCACTTCCACCATCGATTATCAAATATTCTCTTCATCTGGCTCCTTCTTGCCATTCCTACTGCTGTGTTTCCTGTGAAGGCTGTCTTTTTTTTTTTGTTCTTGTTCTAATTTCCTATCTTCTAAATTTCCAGTCTATGAGACAAGTGATTTATCCCCTTTGCTCACAGTTGCAACCTCCAAATCATCTCACCCCCTTGAATACGTGTACAGACACAACAATCAAAATAATAATGGCAGCAAAATTCTTATTCTTTTGAAACTCTGCCTTTTGCTTCAGTCACCCACCATGCTTCCTCTTTGCCCTCTTACCTTGACCTCTTATTCATTCTTGTCATTAAATGAAGAATTAAATTTATAAATGATAGTCTTCTCTGTACCTTAACTCCTGTCTCCATTTTCATGACTTCAGTCTTTAGCTAAGGGAAACATCCAAGTTCTGTACTCTCGATTTCTCTACTTCTTTATCTCCAATGAATATTTATTCACTTCATTTCTGCCATTCACTTCCAATGATGCAAGCTCCATTGGGACCTTATCATTTGCAGAAACTGTGCCACTTCTCAGTTCTCTGTTTCAAATATTTCCATCTCTAACTACATTTTTTTTCTAATCTTTTAGCTCACCTGGTGAATTACCTTTAACAGCATAATTCTCTGGTTACCTTGACCATGTCGGTCCCTTAATCACATCCATCTCTCACTTTCTACTAGCTCCTTTTCTCTTGATCCCTATATCTCAGTCATTATAATTAGTCCATTGCAAATACCATGAATGCACTTGCCTCCCTTCTCTGTCTCACTCATTAGAAATTTCCCAGTCTGGATCAGTCATGTATCAGAAAAACCACACCATTTTGGAGAAAATCACATGATTATTTTAAGCTGATTGATATTACTTTAAATTTAGCAAAATCATTGTGAAATGGATTAGCATTCTTCTATATTTTGTTCATTTATTCAATATTTACGTAAACTGTGTACCAGGAGCTGTTCTGGTGCTAGAATTATGAATGAAGAATTCAAAGCAGACCTTGCTTTCATATGGATTATATTCTACTGGGGTCTAGAAAGAAAGGCAGAAAAAACTGAGTAAAGAAATAAGCATTCAGTAAACAGAAGATCACACTATAGGCTGTCTTTTCACTGAAAAAAAATCTGTTTAATATATATATATATATGTATATGTCAGGTATAACATTTTAGAAATAATAAAATAGGGTAAAGATATAAAAAGCTTGGGGTAGGGAAAAACTTTATAAACACTCCATAATATCTCTGGATGGGGGAACATTTTTGCTGAGACCTGATTGTGGAGGTTGATAGAAGAGTATTTAATGAGGGAGAGATCAGTCTTCTGAAACCCTGATTCAGGGGAAAACATGTCCTGTCCAAAGACTGAAGAAAATACAGAAGGAAAATCAGTGTGGCTGGAGCTTTGTGGCCCTGTGATAGAAGCTCAGTTTGGAGAGGTAGGAAGAGACCTTGATAAAATAGTGTCAGCCATGGGATAGTTTCTCCTTTGGCAGGTAGCTATGAGGCAGGGAAGAAATGCCTTCCTCAAATACCTTCGCCTTTCACTTTAAGCTAATGCCTTCCCTTTAGACGTCATTTAGAAAATAGAATCCGTAATACAACATACCTCCCTCATCTTTCCACCCATAATATACCATATTTTTTTTTCTCACCTGTTATAAATAAGTGTTGTGTTTCGTCTTGTGGTTTTGGCCTAACTCTCCTACACACTTTCCTTCCCAGTCTTCCATTCTTCCATTATAACTTCTATATTTAATGTCGTTAATATCTTCATCTCCATCATTCCAATTCAATGCTGAAACATTTGCTAATGTCTCCCCACTTGAACTCCCGACTCCACCACAACTTAATATACCCCCTTCAAAATTATCAACAGCCTCCATGTTTCAATTTTATTCTATTTTTTTAAGTTTTGTTGTTGTTGTTTGTTTTTTTTTTTTTTTTAAGATTTTACGTATTTATGAGAAACACAGAAAGGGAGAGAGAGAGAGAGAGAGGCAGAGACACAGGCAGAGGGAGAAGCAGGCTCCATGCAAGGACCCTGATGTGGGACTCCATCCTGGGTCTCTAGGATCATGCCCTGGGCTAAAGGCGATGCTAAACTGCTAAGCCACCCAGGCTGCCCCCCATGTTTCAATTTTAAAGGACTTGCCATCATTTCCTTCTTACTTATTCTCCCAGCAGCATTCCACAGAAGGGAACATACATAGTGAAGTAGCAAATAGAGAATGTCTCTCTTTCAGTGCTCACAAATACATTCTTCCTATGTCTCTCTCTCTATTCCTACCCCTGTCTCTATCATCTCTCTCTCTCTCTCTCATCTCTGCCTATATAATAAACAAGAGCTCTGAGATTTTCTTCCTAGTGTCAGTTCTCTGGATGGTCAAGTAAGTCCCTGTGTTGAAAAAAAATAAAAGACCCTAATTATAGTATAGAATAAACATAGTTTCCTCAAGAATATTACTGGCATCCCACTCTCTACAATATATTAATACATATGTGTATATGTGAATACATTTTTCTCCTAAAATGTTTTAAGAAAAAATGTAGATGATAATATAAAGACTGCTGTGAAAAAAAGTGACTGATATGATTATAAAGTGTGTGTCCTTATGACCTTAATCTCTCAGTGTTCTTTACAGAAATGTCTCTTCTACAATGTCTGAGTCAAGCCTTTCCCCCATTCAACTTGCTTTTGCTGATTAGAAGGGGTCTTCTGCGGCATTCAAATTAGAATTGGGTTTTACAAAGCAGTGCAATTCTAGAAGCTGAAAAAGAAAAGTGGAAAATAAGTGGCAAATATTTTAAAGCAAGAACTTCTTATGTTCATGACATTTTAAAGGACTGAATTTTTTCAGAATATCTAAAATGCAAAGTAGATAATTTCTTTCAACATTTTGTTTTAAATTAAATAAATTTTCAAAGAAATCTCAGTATGTTTGTTTTTTTACTGCCTCTTTCTCCATCAACTAATGCTATTTTTGTAGCCCAAAGCAGGCTTTTAAAAAGTGTAGTGTAGTAATTGCTTTATTCTGACAGGAACTTCCATATGCTGAAGATGCGAGCATAATTCTTTGATTGGCCTATTCAGATGTAAACATGCCCAGTGGGTAAATGAGTTCAGATTATTAATCATTTTCTGAATAGTTATGTATTTGTGAAATTGTTAATGTGATTTTACAGTTTTCTTCCTCATACCTGTCAGAGATAACTGGTCAACACGAGGACATGTTGGAGAAGTTTGGTAGTGCCGGAAGACAAAGTGGCTTTCTGTTTTCTCTGCTGGCAACTCTAGGGCAGCAGGGTTCTTTGTCAACTTTCTGTACTGTTTTAGTTCCTTGAGGCCACCGACAGTTATGCGGTTTTCAGTTTCCTTGGCTTTGCATGATAGACTGCTCAGATCCTGAGGCATCAGAACCAAGCTAGTGTTTACATCTAAATGGCTTCCTTCATTAAACTCCAACTTTGATTTTCAATATATTAAATTTGCGTGTTGTTCAAAGGAAACAAAGGGATCTCAGGCATTTATTTAATTGGCTTTGTTTGTATAATTATTAAATTAAGATTGTCACTATTCATCTGGAATGATAATTTCAGAGTTGTCATTTTACAAGCAATTTCAAAAGAATAGCAGAATAAGTCGATTTTAGTGAATAAAAGTCTTTTCTTACTATGTGATACAATGAAACTGAACCAAATAATTCAATTTGGAAGTAAAGCCAAATTGAATTCACAAAACATACAAACTGTAGAACATTTTTAAAAGACTGAGATTAAATTTTAAAAATAGATTTTTAAAGAGTTGATATCTTCTCAAGTACATACCGTAACACAAGCCAATGGCTAAGAGTGTTGTTAATTTAAAACACTTCAAACTTACTTCACTGCATGCGTAAGAATCATTTGAATTGAACATTTTTTTTGTTTATAAGTAAATGGCAATTCTAAGCCACCAGAAAGAAGTTTCTTCTCATAAATAGGTTTTACATTCCAGATCGCTTTTTATATATTTTAATCTAGTAAGTAGATATTTTTTTCAAAGACAATGTAAAGAAGAATTTGCTTATGGACTCCAAAAGTTTTACAATAGTTAAAATTCTATTCTTCAGTGTATATTGGGATATCTCTATAAATAATGCATTGATCACAAAAAGGAAATGGATCTTTGTAAAGATATTACAGCATGGTCATGTATAAATGCCTATTTAAAGGGAAACTATTTCAGAAGAGAGAGAATGGAATGTAGATAGATTCACCTTCCATTATCATGTGATACGAACAGAGGAATGACCTTCAATGTCTTCCCAAACCTGAGATAAAATGACATTTTCTGGACGTGTAGGGAAAAAAAAAGTAAAAAACATGACTTGCACTTACTGTGCCAATTCATCTTCTGTAACCTGTCAGAAATGGTCAATTCGGGATTATCAAGAACTCATTTTAATCTTGGTTTCAATTTCTTTTCCCAGAAGCGTTTTGCCAGGGAAAACAAAAGTAGCAAAGTTTCCTGCTCCGACTTGCAATTTGCCTCCCTTTCCCCTTATACTCAGATTAAGGACAAAATCTGGAAGACCTTGGAATTACTTTCAGCCTCTTCACCATTTCATATTTCCAACCCCCTCTGGATGCGAAAAAGAGAAATTGGATCACTGATTCCATTCTGGCCATTGATAATGCCTATGGTTAAATTTACTTTGAAAATGCCAGTTTTCTATTTCAAAAGCAGCTCCTCATTCTGTGCCTTGTACTAAAACTTATTAAAACTAGCAGATGCCTCTTATATATCTGATTTTGCATTAAAGATCAAATTTCTGATTTTTGCTTCAGAAATTTATACAACATGCCATTTGGAAAAGGCCAATATTTTGGTTCACTTGTCAATGATAATCAGTGTTTAATGAAGCAAAGTGTAGCTGTGTTGATGTTTTTATTGTGGCACTTGATCATTCTTTTGCTGGCAGACCCACAGATGGCCTTTTTTAATCCAGAAAATATCTGGCTAAATACATTCTATTTTTGGTCTGTTTGTTGTATGCGTGTTCTTTGGGAACCTCTGCTGCCTTTGCTTTTTACTATGGAAGCTTTGAGAATGAGATATTTACATTTACTGCCCAGCCTTCTTGAAAGCCCTACCCAAGGTGCATCCCGACCCACCTTTCCAAACTTTGTTTTACTGCTCCCTTCATATTTCCTCTGCTTTAGCTAAACTGAACTGATCATCATTCCACATGAAAATCTGTCATTGTTTCTTCATTCAGGAGCTTCCCTCTGTTGGAATTTTCTTCATCTCCACCAACCTACACTAACCTTTATCTAGGCAACATGGCTATGTACTCAAAGCGCTGCACGTCCAGTCCTCAATGGTCTAAGTAAGGTACTGACTTCCTTTTGCAGATTTATTTTTCTTTTTTGAACTCTGGAAGCAATGCCTTATCTTTTAGGATAATTTTCTGTGTCCAAACTGTGGACTTTGTCACCTCTCTCCTTTCCGAGTACTTATTCCGGAACCATCATTACAATGATTCTGAAATCTCATCATGGCATTCCTGTTCTTTTACTGATCGCTCTCCTTTGTCTCAATCTTTTCAACTCTCCTTTCTTTTCATTAGTTTGGACTTCACGGTGCTCAATATTATTCATATCCCCTAACGCTGAGTCGGGAGCCCAACGTGGGGCTTTATCCCATGACCCTGAGATCATGACCTGAGCTCAAATCAAAAGGACATTCAACCGACTGAGCAACCCAGGAGCCCCTAAAGCTTCTATCTTTATTTTAAACCAATCTTAGATGAATCCTCTATACTGTGACTATCTTCTACTTTACTAAAAAATATATCTATATAGGAGCAATCAGGTGAAGCCTCTCTGATTGTTTCTGCACGTCCGTACCTCTATTCCAGTGGAGTTGTTCTGCATGCTCTTGTCTGAAGAAACCCTCCCCTGTGTCTGTCGATCCCATCCACTCCTGTGCTTACAGATACCCCATCCTACTCTGACAAGCTTATCCTTTGCGTCTCATACATACAATTCCTCTTCATTGTCCCAGAGATCCTAAACATAGTCAAATTTCTCTAATGAAACTAACAAACAAACAAGTAAAATCTATAAAAAAAAAAAAAAATCCAAACCTCAGTTACTCAGGCTAATCTGTCTTCCCTCCTTTAGATGGTCAGGTAGTGGCCTATACCCAAGGTCTCAATTTCCTTGGTTCTTATTTACTATTCAACTCATGCCAACAAGGCTTCAGTCATTGGTGAAATAATTTTCATCAATGCTACCAATGCTTCATGTTGATAAAGGTAATGAATACTATAAAAGTACTTTTTTCATATCTTTGTAGCAGTTGATACAGTTAACCACTGCCTTAAAACACTATCCCTTCCCTTCATTTCTATGACATGATTTTCTCCTAACCCTCTGGCTACTCTTTCTCTGTCTATTGTAGTCTCATCCTTCCCTACCTAGCCAATAAATTTAGACTTTCTCCAGACTCAATTCAAATTCTCTTCTCTTACTTTATACTCTCTTCCCAGGTAATCTCAACGACCCTCAGGGATTTCATCACCACCAATGCACTTCTCTATCTCAGAACTTGTCTTCTGAGCTAGACCTACTCCTCTGAGTCTTATCTAATCTATTTTCTACACGATAGCTTAAGGGATATTTTCAAAATCAGAATTTGTCTTTTGAGGCCCTCTAGTCCAGATTCTCTCCTTCCTGCTTAAAATCCTAATAATAATTTTCCCATGGATGTCTTCTCATGCTAAGTCCTTCCCCCTTCAATCACGCAGATATGTTTTTGATCCTTTATGATCATTATGATTCCTCCTACTACAGAATTTACACATGCCATTTCCTTTCTCCTTTCTAGATGCTGTCCCCTTGACCCTTTAAATGAAGTCTAACTGATCTTTTAGATGTCAGCTAAAGTATAACTTCTTCAAGGAAGATTGTCTTGACCTTTCTGACTAGAATAGCCCCTCATATATGTATGGCACATGTCTCCTTCATACTACTTAGCAGAGTCGTCAATTTATCTTTATTAGTAAGATGATTTGATTAATATCTCTCTTCCTTCCCAAGGGTAGTTGCAAGATCTTTCCTTTTTTGGAAATAAATCCCCAATATCTAAAACAGATCTCGACACAAAATAGTAGTTCAATAAATGTCTGGTGGATGAGGGGGTGAATACATGACACATTCTTCTTTTAGTCTATGTTACTCATAAAAACATAGTATGTATTTCATGGTAAGAGTTCCTCAAGTAGTCATAGAATACACACACACATATATATATTTGCATAATTGAATGATATTTGAAAGAATATAAATATAGAGTAGAATCTGTAACTTAGAACAACAGATTTGTATTCAATTTTGCTCATGATTATTTTCATATTGTTTTATGTGGCATTTGAGCAAGATTCATGGCAATTGGTTTTCTTTTGGATTAAGAAATATACAATATTGTCCTTCAACTCATTTATTAGAACATCTGATTAAGGTTGGCTATAGCAGTTTCTGTTTAAATTGAAATGTCACTTTGTTGTCCTTTTAGACTGACATGAATTGACTAATAATTTACATTTTACATTATATTAAACCTCAAGTTCTTTCAAGGAAAAAAGCTAGTACTGTCACACTTTTGGAATGTGGTTTTGATGAATATATTTTTCCTACTCCCCAGGAAAAAAAATGGTTTATAAAAACTCAATATAACATTATTCATTTTCCAAGCACCACACATCTTATTTTTGAGAGCAGCACGCATAAAACAGTAACAAAAAAGTTATTTCTTAGGGATGATTCATTTTAACACATTTTAAAGTAATCATTAGTTTGTGACCTTTTATTAAGAGGAGATGCAGAAACCACAAGCAATAACCACTAATCACTAATTAAAGTCACTGATGAGAGAAATTTGAAAGAAACGCTGTTTACAATTTGCTTTGGAAGAAAATTCAGAAGTATGGCCAGGCTCTGGTTAAGGTTACATATTTTATCTAATCCAGGCTATCGAATACCCAAATTGCACACTCTATAGTAATCATCACTTCTAATTAAAACTCGAGAATATAACTTTGCCTTTTTATCAAACAAAAATGGATATCAATTCCCACTAATTAAAAAGGAAATTATTATCACAGGATGGGGTTCCAGGAAATCCTAAAAAAATTCTCCAAATTGTTGATTTTGTAATAAATATTTAATACAAACATCAATGAAAATATATTAAATGATTAAAAATGAATGAGCAGAATGTACCTTCCTCCTTATATAATTATAAAGTAACATTTAATCTTCTGACGTCTTGCTGCCTCCAATCTGATTATATCAAAGCTCTACTCCTCTCTGTAGTCAGAGTGGTCTTTCTAAATGACAATCAGATCATGTCTTTTTCTTTGTTCAAGTTCTTTGATTTCTCTTCTACCATTCAGAATTGAGTTCAATGTCTTCAGTTAAAAATGCCAGCCCCTCATGACCTAGATAGAAGCTGCCTATCATTCTAGCTTTAGGTAAAGCCAGAAACACACATATGCACGACCTCACGCTCCAGTTACGTGCGACTGAGTATCACTTCCCAAAGGCTTCATGTTGTTTTCTTCCTCTGGTCATTCACACATTCTGTTTCCATTCCATGGTAAAGCCTCTCCATTTCTTCATCAAATTTCTCCTTTTTTTTTTCCCAAAACGTTTTCCAAATTAAACTGAATATTATTCAGTTCAAATATCACCTCCTCCAGGATGCTGATTCAAGATGCCCCCATTTCTTTTAGAATTCCAGAGCATTTGGCAGTAAATCTCAGTCACAGACTTGCTAACTGTAAGCATCGATTTACTTGTCTGCCTAGGGGCACAATTGTGTATACCCTGAGGGTTAAATCTTCTTTAGTTTAATACCAGCTGGCCTCTGGCATAGTGTGTTCATTTGCTCCTTACCTATCGCATGTTATATGCCAGTCCCTTCTTCGCTTGGAGCTACGGTTATGAAGATTAAAGACTCACAGTCCCCATCCCAGACAGTGGATCGTCCATAGACAGAGAAACAGCCAAGATACAACATTTAGTTTTTAATTGAAGAAATAAACACATTTCAATTTTGAAAACTGACTAAAAAGAAAGCTGAAAACTATAACCATGAAATGGTGATGAGAATTTATTGTTATAAGATACGATTAAATACTTGCACTCTAAATTGGTAAGTACGTTGTACAACTTTAAGTTAATGTCATGGACCAAAATGGAATCTCAAACTCTTCTCCTTCTTTGTCTTGTACTAATTCCTATCACACATGGCGTATGCGTATTTTGTTTGTTGAAATCTTTGACTTCAAGAATCAGTCCTACCCAGCCACCTTGTTGCTATCTCCTTCCTTATCTGGCAGTACATGTAAAGCTTAAAGACTAAGACAGAAGCATTTGTCTGATTTTTCACTTGGAACCTACATAGAAAATTTTGGCATTGGTGGTAGAGCCTGAGATTGGTGTTGGGTGGGGAAAAAATAACTTTATGCCGCTGAGGGGGGAGGCAAATGAGACCCTTGCTCCTGGCAACTTCCCCAGCCTACCAGTGGTAGATACTTGTTACATCTCTTAACAGTTTCAGGAGTACAACTTTTGTCCCGGAGTGTGCTGACAGGTGCTCGGTGGATGGAAGGATTATCACTGAAATATCAGCTTTCTATTGGGATGCCCCCAGGTTGAGAATTTGTCTCTAAAATAACAACGGTGCTACTTCCAGACCACACTCAAAATAATATGCGGTGAGCTGATCTTGTTACTTGTGGGCATCATCTGTGGGTTCGGGATGGTCAAATTCCCATCAGTGACTGGAGAGGGAAACATTTTATTTCGGCCCACAAGCATTCTTTCAAAGGTAAGAGATGTAATTAACATTGCTCTTAAGAGCATGGAAACGTGCACTTTGCTTTATCTGTTTCTAAATAGTATTAGTCTTACTGTGCAACTGGGAGAGCTCTCCCAAGCGGTGGTACCCACACAAGTCGGGGTTTAGGTTTTGGTGAAACTGGTCAGTGATAACTGCCTTCCATTGATAAATTCTACAAGAATATCTTTGGGTATTTGCTTAAAAATGGAATGATAGGCGTGCCTAGGTGGCTCAGTCAGTTCAGCGTCTGACTCGTGATTTCGGCTCAGGTCATGATCTCAGGGTCCTGAGATGGAGCCTCTCGTTGGGCGCTGCGGGAGTCAGCTTGAGATTCTCTCTCCCTCTCTCTGTGCCCCTCCCCTTGCATATGTTCTCTCTCTAAAATGAATAAATAAGTCTTTCAAAAATGAAATTATAAGAGAAAGAGGGTTACTCATGTAAAGTATCATGCAGAAGGTATTTCAACTGAAACTTTGTTTTTTTTTTTTTTTTTCTTTTTCTCTCTCTCTCTTTGCCCATTTTTGGGTGACAAGGAGAGATTACTGACAGAACATTTTCTGACTTATCTCGTACATTCAAATTGAAGATACAAAGGAATCCTAATCAAAGTGCTGTATGCTGTGTGGCAAGTGGTGCTGTGAGGATACACAGGCAAGTAACTCCACAAATTGGATAGATCTCGAAATGAGGGAAACTCCATGATACTGAAACCTTTTTTTAAAAAAAATATATATATCTGGCATTGTTCCTAGAGCTAGTGGCTCTGTGCCACTTAATGAAACACTCATGATAGATGAGCAGTCTCCCTGTCATGCCTATAAAGGAACGCTTGATGATTTTATTAACACAGGCAGTGCTGAAACCTCTATTTGATGAACATTCTAATAAGGATGCCCTCTATGCTAGCGAAAGTTCAAGGAAATAACAAGGAATAACAAATAGATGAAAGAAGACGTAGTTTTGATCATAACATCACAACACGTTGCAGGTGTCTGACTCAAATAATCATGTGCCCTGAAACAGTATGCGATATATAGATTTAGGCCCAGAGAAAGAGAATGTGTGATTTTCGACTTGCAAACGGCAATGGCACGATACAATCACCCTTAAAAAGCAACATCTTGATTCTGAGAATGTGTGTTCTTTAAATCACAATCTGAATTGTTTATTATAGTATTGTATGGTGATTGAGAATTCCTTCACTGGAATTAGGAACCTAACACAAAAGGATCAATTAAATGTTTTGCTTGCTCAATGAGAGACTAACAAGCCAGTGCAGGAATCACTGTTGCCTAGATGTGGACATTGTCTAAAGTCCGTTAACCTGTTTCGGTGAAAACTTTAGACTTGGTTATTAGCTATTAATAAGTAATACTTTGGAAATAAAGGAATTGGAGAGGTGCAAATAACATCCTTTTTGTATTTGGCCTGCGTGCTCATTGCAGAACTATTAATGTTGCTTATCAATACCACTGTGGCCTGCTTCAATACCACCCGCCATCTGCTTAGCCCATTGCTGCTGGTAATCCCTTAGGATCTAGCTTAGAAGTCAATACACATTCTTGGAAACTTCCTTTAGACCTGCAACTGCCTTCCTCTCTAATAGGCCTCTCTCTGTTTACCTTCTTACATGGTATTTAAATTTCCTGTTTACTTCCTTGTCTCAATGAAATTATGACCTCCTAGAGTATAGAACTATTGCCCTTTTTGAAATCATGAGTTTACCACCTAACATAATATTTTTGGATGAATACGTTAATGAAGATATAAACGGATGTCTGCATTCGTTATGCAAACCATCCTTGATTTGTAAAATCATATTCTGAAATAACATGTATTTTGTATATTGTAGAGTTAAGGTGCAATACTTTATGGACTGCAAAACAACTAATCATATAATACGTTCACTGGATGCAAAAATGCAAAAGGAACAATCATGTGATGTCTCTGGGATATAGAAACACACATATGTTGGAATGGGTTTTATATAAATGTATAGGTATTTTTCCGTATCTCTGATATAACCTAGTAGTCTATATCTATATACTTATATCTCTACTATCTGTATCTATCTAGATACATAGAGAAGTTTGCAACAACACCTCCGCAACATTAGCATTTATTATACCCCAAAGACTTATGATATATTTACTTTCTTGGACATGGAACATCCAGGAAAAACTTCTAGTTATCTCAGCTCTATAAAAAATGAAAATATATTGAACAATATTTTATTTTACCCTAAAACATAAAGGGCTTAAAAGATACATATTTTAAGGCATAAATTCTTATTGATTAAATCCGAGCAACCCTTGAAGTTCATCTTTAGCCATAATTCAGGAAATTTAATTGTTTCTTTTCTGGGGGGAGGATTACTGTGTGAATATACATATTTATATATCATTCATTCCATAGCTTTCACTGAATTTCACCGAAAGTGATTTTTTTTCTTTTTTGGTAAAAGTTATGAACTCAATTATAAAACATATAACATTTTGAAAAAAGCACATGGGAGATCAAGTTTATGCTACAATAAAAATTTGGTAAATGTACACAATACTGAATGCAAAAATTAGATTTAGATGTTAGATCATTTATAAGTATATAATTTACAGTGCTGCCAATTACAAGAGAAAAACCAACCATCTTTGGCAATTGCTTTATGTTCACTGGCTTCTTGTTTTCTTTGTAACTATTACTTTGAAATATTCTTAGAAAATATTTACTTTACTTTTGGAGAATACATATTGTTGATGTAGTACATGTATTAAATATTTTCAGAATAAGTATAAAACGTGAATCTTAATATATATTCAGTCTTGTTACATCATTGAAAATAATATCAATCCCACTATTAACTCAAAATATATATAAATATAAATTTATATAAATAATCATTCCATTCCGATTTATGATTTCAATTAATCATTTTATGAATATAGTCTATTTCTCTCAAGATAATATGTGAAATCTGATTCAACATGATTATTCCTTTAATTGAGGTATTCTTCTGATGATACTTTTGTTAGCGAATTGTTCAGTATGTTTACAAAGGCTCTGTTTAAAATTTAAGTTAAAACTAGTAGACACAAAAGTATTTAACAAGGCCATTCTTTAAATTTGAAGAGTTCCTGCACTTTGCAATGCATCAAACAGTAATTTGTAACTGACAGTTTTCTTACCTAGAGTGCTTCTCAGTCAAGAGATTGTTCTCCAAAGACAGTCAGCTGGGTAAATGTCAGGAGCTCAAAAAGTAAATTATAGTGCAAACAGCGTTGATATTTCTATGAATGGAAGAAAAGCATATTTATTTTTAAAATGTAGAATTTTATTTAAAACAAGTGAAAACCTTCTATTGTGACCTTTACAAGATTCCAAACAGTGACGAATTTGGTCATTACAAATAACCTTTTCCAGAAAGAGCTTTACCATTCGGGACTTTCATTTGGTAATATATGTGAATTAATTTCCTTTCTACAAAATAACTCATGATATTAAATTTTTTATGAGATATTTTATCCCTGATATTACAGTTCCATACAAATTTTAGAAGGAAAAAAGTGAAGGAGAAACTATATGGCAGTCTATCATTTTAACTTGTTTGGAGGAAATCATTCAGTCATTTTCTTTTCTTGCTTCTCTACAGAATATTTTATTTGTGTAAGCTTTGTTGGTAGTTATTTCTCCCAACCTTCTTTATAGAACTTAGTAGAATTGTATTCGGAAGCTTCATTCTAAAGCAGTTTGCTCCATAACAAACAGGTTGGATTCTCTGAATGCGTTAAGTCTTTTGTTTGGAATCCGGTACTACTACTTTTGGCCATATAAATAATATTGTGTATGGTGGTTTAAGGGCATGTCCAGGTTACTCTTCACTATATTTTTAAGCTCTGGGGACTCAAAGTGAATATATATGTATATATATTCTAGAATGTATAAGTATATAAGATTATATAAAACTAAATATAAAATTATGAAAATAAATAAGAGTGGACAAATATTATAAGTCATAAATAGGCTGCATATAACATAACTGTTGGAATATGGATTTAGACCTTTTTTCAGTTATATATAAAAGTTAAGGAACTTTCTTAACCACTGTCTAAAATGTTAGCCACAAATTCTATCCTCTTACCCATTTTTCATTTCTTCATATCCTTTATCATTATTGATATTATATTTGTTTATTTTCTTCTTCCACTGGAATAAAAGCTTCATTGATGCAGTTATGTTTGTATCCCCAGAAGCTAGAACAATGACTAGCATATGGTAGGCACTAAATAAATATTTGTTGAATGAGTGAATAAATGAATGAATACTAATCCAAAAGCTTAGTTGCTTTGAAATATGATTCACCTTGATAATACATGCTTATATACATTTTTATCGTCCCCACTGCAGACAGGAATAAACTGTATCTTACTGGGAAGAAATTTTTAGACACCTAGTTGATAACTGCTTTGCAGATAGACTTCTTGTCTGAAGAACAAGACATTTTCCCCTGATCCAATTCTCCTTCCACTGCAATATTGTCTGGCTTGCCCCTTTTCTCATTGGCCTGACTTCAAAGCCATGACTCACATAGGCCACCTGTTTTCTCTGCCTCACGAATCAGCCACGACACAGTTTGAAGTTTCATAGGAAGATAATGAAGAGGATGAGAGGAAGAAAGTTACCGTGAAGCCCTCTATTCAGAAGTAACCAAAAAACATGACTCGGAAAAAAATAAAATTAGAAAGAATGTCCATAATCTGCCTAAATTAGACCACATTGCATAAATGAGCTATGGGTTCATTTAGTCTGTTTGGAACCTGAAAAACTGAGAAATCTCCTCATAACTTTACCCATGTGTGTCAAAGAGGACTATGGCAGTCACAGAGGTGATAATATGCTGGGCAACCGTATTTCCTGATTTCTTTGTTTCAGAGGCAAGCACGCTACTCATGCCTACAGAAATGTGTCCCCTTATTGGAACAGAAAAGATACATAAAAACATAAAATATTAATTTTGCAATGCTCTTATTTAACAGAGATGATATGGGAATTAAACTTTACCCTGATGAATACTTACCCAGAAGTCTATTAGTTTTGAGAATCAGCCTGATTCCACATAGGAAATGCATACACTGAAAAACACTGGTAAAAGAATAATAATGAATCAGAATCAGGCAAACTGTGCACTAGTGTGCAAAGGCCAGAAGTTAAATATAAGTATCAAATCTGACTGTTGAGTCACAATCCCCACACTTAAGCACCAACTCATGCAAAGTGAAAAATAAGGAAAGCAATTGAACGTGATGGAAATCCTGATTTCAATTCCACAAACTTAATTTTTGTGAGCATCTAGGATGTTCCAGGCATTACGAAAAGTACTGACGATTCCAAGACAACTACCCTACTAAAATTTGGCATATGCCCTCCATGCCAATTCTAGTTCCATGTTACAATTCATTTCCACTTTTTCCTCATTTAAATACTTTTATATTTATATTTTATTTTTAAAGATTTTATTTACTTATTTGAGAGAGAGCAAAGGGGAGGAAATCACAGAGGTAGAGAGAGAAGCAGGTTCCCCACTAAGCAGGGAGCCGGATGCGAGGCTCCATCCCAGGACCCTGGGATCATGACCTGAGCCAAAGGCAGATGCTTAACCAACTGAGCCACCCAGAGGCCCCTATTTTTGTATTTTAAAAACATTTCGTAGACACGTAATTACCTAATATATTTAGCGTGATACTGGTCAAGTGTAGTAAAGTCACATGTACTGTAATAGTTTTCTTTTACCACATATACTTACATCTTGAGTATATAGACACAATATAAACTCAAATTAGTATACACCTCTAGTATCAGGTACTTTGTGAGATTTTATGCCTAGAACCGTATTCTGATTTGAAAAATATTTTCAGTGAAGATGACAGGCATATATAATCTGAAAAGTGAAAATTCGAAGAGAAGATCATAAGAGTGTCTGTGGAAGACATGCATGTTTTGAAAGTGTTTGACTAAGAACCTAACACAATGGGGTGTTTAGGTTGCAGCTTAAAATAATAGTTGCTACTCAGGGGGAATGTATATCCTGCCCCTAATCTTAAAAACAATTCTGATGATAGATATTTTTCTGATTTTAGAAAAAGTGAATTTAGCCTTAGGGAGTTTAAGACCCGCTAGAAATCAGTTAAAACTAGAACAGCTGGGTTTCATTTCTCAAGGTTTCCTTAAGACTTCAAAGTCTCAGCCCTTTCCATTAAAGTACGCTGACTCTCGATCCTTAATTGATTGAACTAATCAAAAATGACACTTAACACTAGATGACACTTAGCCCTTTAAAATCCTCCATGAAAACACTGATCCCACCAATCAAATATAATATTACTGTCTAAAGGCTCCCAAACGTTTTAGCATTGTTACCTTTTTAGAAATTGCTTGTCTCTAGCATTATTTACTTACCGGTTTTGGCTCTATTACTAAATTATATGGAATACTGACATCAAGTTTAAGCATATATTAGACTAAAAAAATTAGAAGCCTGTGTAAATCTTTATCCTCTGGCCAACTCAGCATATCAAAAGGATATTTACATATTAGCTTATCACAGCAAAACTCAATACCGATTATATAATATTAAAAGGCTTCTTTTTCCCAAGCTGCCTGGATCACTGAGGTGCCTAGCTTGCACCTCTCCTGATGTCCTCAAATAGGAAAGGGCATTCTTATTTGCTTGTCGCTACAGGCACAGTAATCCCCTGCAATGTGGACAGTCTTCCTGTGGTTGACAGGATAAGGATTCCCTCCTTTCCAAAGATGTCTACATCTTTTTTTTTTTTTAAATAAATTTATTTTTTATTGGTGCTCAATTTGTCTACATCTTAATCTCTGGAATTTGTGATTTTGCCATGTTACCTGGCAAAGCTGAGTTAACATTGCAGATAGAATAAAGATTGCTAATCAGTTGATTTTGAGAAGTTATTCCTGTGTTATCCAGGATCCAGTGTGATTGCCAGAGGAATTCAGAGAGACAGGGGACTGTGGAAAGTATCAGAGTGAATGCGATAAAGGTTGGATCAGCCATTCTTGCTCTGAAGATGGCAGAAGGGCAGCATGAGCTACGGGACGAAGGCAGACTCTAGAATCTGGAAAGGCAAGAAAAAAATGGATTATCTCCTGGAGCCCCCCAAAAGGAATATAGCCCTTGCAACATTTTGATTTTAGACCATTGAGACCTCGTTTTGGATTTCTGAACCATAGAAAAGGAATATAATAAATGTGTGTTGTTTTAAGCCACTACACTTAGAGTAATTTGTTACACAGCCATAGAAAATTGATAATCCTCCCTTGACTGCTGTTCCTTCTAGGCCAATTGCAATCTTGGTGGACGTCAGCATGAAAGGATGCGTCATATTCAGACTTCCTTTATTACACTTTTTGTTTAGTTCTTGGACAACTGGTAATTTTTGTGCTGGAAGGTCAGGACACAGACATTTTCCCACAGTAAACTTCTGGCCTTTTGCTATAGACAGAGGTCACAGGTACAGATCTTGCTTATATGCTTTGAAAGAGCGTTTCATTCTTCCGTGTTAATCTTAAACATACTTTTTTGAGAGAATGAATTACTGAATGACTAAGCATACAAGCAACCTAACGGTTATCCTCCTTCTAGTATATGTGTAAATTTTTCTTCCCAAGACAGAGTGAATTCTGATTTTTTTTCCAATGGAACGAAAATAATTTGCTTAGCAATATACACACTTGAATTACTTTAACCCTAAATTACTCATGTTTTCTAATTTTTAGAAGAGGGTAAAAATAAGAATATCAGAGCAAGTTCTGCATCCAAACGACATTTAGAAGTTACAATGCAAATTTCAACTTCTGCAACTATTTTCCCAAATGCAATTATCTTTCCCAAATTATATTTCCAAGCTAGACCAATATTGCTTTCATATTCCAGAAGCAGATAGTGTTATATGGTAAAGGAGAGAGGGAGAGACAGAGAGATTGTAAAAGAGAGAGAAAGAACACGTGTAAGCTTTAGCCCAACCAGGATGTTCTTCAGCCTGTGTAATGTCTAGGAATGAGCAAAGGAAAACTCCATTTAACTTTTGCCCATTTGGAAAAATCTACAATCTAGATTTTCACTTTTTTAAGATTTTACTTATTTATTCATTATAGACAGACAGAGAGAGAGAGAGAGAGAGAGGCAGAGACACAGGAGGAGGAAGAAGCAGACTCTGCAGGGAGCCCGATGCGGGACTCGATCCCGGGACTCCAGGATCAGGCCCTGGGCCAAAGGCAGGCACTAAACCGCTGAGCCACCCAGGGATCCCCTAGATTTTCATTTTTATAAAATATTTTCATATTCTTGGGCTGACATGGCAAGTGAGACACTCCAGCTTTCTAGGAAATTCAGAGAGGGGCCTCTTGTGTTCCATTACCCTTTGTCATTTCCACTCACTTTTCAAACTGAACCAGCTGTGCTTTTACAATATTTTACCTGCTTTCTGTGCTGGCCTCCTGTCTTCTCCACTAAATATGATGGAAAGCTTAGCCTTTCGTCCCTCCCACAAAGAAATACTACTTGTTGCAGGATAAACGTTTAATTATTTATTTTCTTCTTTACTTTGCTTTTTGGACCAGACATACGTGTTTTAGCATCCTCCTCTGAGTCATGAAGAGTTATGAAGTTAAGAGATGAAGCCAATGACTTCCGAATGTGACAGCACCTGCTGTTTACGTGAATCATCTCCGTCTTCCCTCAGGAATGGCTGTTCTCTACAGAAGGAATCTACCTGTTAGAAAGCCAGCCCCTAACGCAGCCCTCCAATCCATTTCATGTTCTCATCCCTGGTATGTGGCTCATTTTCCCTGTTTGGCTCCATGAGTCTAAACTTCAAATATTTCCCAGGGGTCTGTGAATAGGACATGTAGATAAGCCAGAGAGCAAACATGGATCAAACTACCTGCCTTCTTAATGGGTAGTCAACATCCTATCGTTCCCTCATTGTCTCATTCCATTCATTATTATTTAGCAAACAATTCAATTGTGGTGGATAAAACAATTTTTAAGAGTCAGGTATGGTAAGTTTTAGGAAAAAAATAATAAAGCAGATGAAGGAGAATAGGGAGCTATGGGGGAAGGAAGGCTGTTCTTCTATGAGCAACCCAAGGCTTCTTTTTTATCTTCTCAACAGAAAAGTAAAGAACGTGAATACCTTGGTAATGACTGTTGAGACCGAAGAAACAGCTTATACTTGGTGGCCAAGCAAGGAATGAGAGAGATGGGGGAAATAATGGGTAAAAGTCTCAGAGAGGAGGGAGGACCTAATTAGTAATACCCTAAAAGGAGAGCTCTTGAGTAAAAGACTGGATGGGCAGCTGGAGTGGCTCCATGGTTTAGCGTCGCCGTCAACCCAGGGCCTCATCCTGGAGTCCCGGGATCGAATCCCACGTAGGGCTCCCTGCATGGAGCCTGCTTCTCCCTCTGCCTGTGTCTCTGCCTCTCTCTCTCTCTCTCTCTCTCTCTCTCTCTCTCTGTGTCTCTGATAAATAAATAAATAAAATCTAAAAAAAAAAAAAAACAAAAAAAAAGACTGGAGTCAGGTCTTCTACTTCCCCAGGCCAAAACTTGAGATCTGTCCACTTACATGTTCCCTCAGAGTGTAATAGCTTAAGAGCAGTGATTAGTAGTCCAGGTAGTTGGCTCATCTTAATGAATCATGGGCAGACAGTGATATAGGAAGTAGCAAATACAATAGGGCACCCAAAAAACCTGGTTCTGTCCAGTAGAAATGTGTCCCAGGAGCTAGTAGTAAGCTTTGATAAGTCATTATTTCTCTTTTGGGAAAGAGCAAGTAAATGAGTGAAGATGGAAAGAACAAGCATGTACACGCCAACCCTTCGTTATCCCACGATGTGGAGAGCTGTGTAGAAATCTCTTTAATGAAAAGTGAGTCTAGGAATAAAAATATGTCCTATTAAAACTTATCATTAGCTAGTAATGATGCAGATCATCATTTTGAAAGTCAGCTGATATATGGGAAGTGCCATGGTATGAACCTTCTAAATAACACTGCTTTCTATCACTTGCCAGTGATGCTTATTTGCTTTCGTCGGCCATAAGAAGACTGCCGCACAGCCATTAATTGAGAAATATTAACACAATATAGCTTTTTTTTTTAATGATTCCAGACAAGAATGTGATAGTTTATTGGTCATTACTGTATTAGGAATTTCTTAACATTGATTTTCTATAAATTTTATGAGGATAATCTCAGAGAAATGTAAAGATCATAAGTCTTAAAGGAAATCAATATTGGGTCAATATTTTTCTTTTTAATTTTTTTTTTAAATTTAAATTCAATTTTCCAACATATAGTATAACACCCAGTGCTCATCCCATCAAGTGCATTCCTCAGTGCCTGTCGCCCAGTTACCCCATCCCTCCCACCCACCTCCCCTTCTGCAACCCTTTTTTTGTTTCTCAGAGTTAGGAGTCTCTCATGGTTTATCTGCCTCTCTAATTTTTCCCACTCAGTTCCCCTCCTTTCCCTTATAATCCCTTTCACTATTTCTTATATTCCCCTTGTGAGTGAAACCATATGTTGAGTGTCCTTCTCTGATTGACTTACTTCACTCAGCATAATACCCTCCAGTTCCACCCACGTCCAAGCAAATGGTGGGTATTCGTCTCTTCTGATGGTTGAGTAGTATTCCAGGGTATACATAGACCACATCTTCTTTATCCATTCGTCTGTCAAAGGACACTGAGGCTCCTTCCACAGTTTGGCTATTGTGGACATTGCTGCTAGAAACATCGGGGTGCAGGTGTCCCGGCGTTTCACTGCATCTGCACCTTTGGGGTAAATCCCCAGCAGTGTAATTGCTGGGTCTTAGGGCAGGTCTATTTTTAACTCTTTGAGGAACCTCCACACAGTTTTCCAGAGTGGCTGCACCAGTTCACATTCCCACCAACAGTGCAAGAGGGTTCCCCTTTCTCCACATCCTCTCCAACATTTGTTGTTTCCTGCCTTGTTAATTTTCCCCATTCTCACTGGTGTGAGGTGGGATCTCATTGTGGTTTTGATGTGTATTTCCCTGATGGCAAGTGATACGGAGCATTTTCTCATGTGCTTTTTGGCCAAGTGTATGTCTTCTTTGGAGAAATGTCTGTTCATGTCCCCTGCCCATTTCATGATTGGATTGTTTGTTTCTTGGGTGTTGAGTTTGGTAAATTCTTTATAGATCTTGGAAACTAGCCCTTTATCTGATATGTCATTTGCAAATATCTTCTCCCATTCTGTTGGTTGTTTTTGTTGATTGTTTCCTTCTCTTTTCAGAAGTTTTTTATCTTGATTAAGTCTCAATAATTCATTTTTGCTTTTGTTTCTCTTGGCTTCGTGGATGTATCTTGCAAGAAGTTGCTGTGGCCGAGTTCAAAAAGGGTGTTGCCTGTGTTCTCCTCTAGGATTTTGATGGATTCTTGTCTCACATTTAGATCTTTCATCCATTTTGAGTTTATTTTTGTGTCTGGTATAAGAGAATGGTCTAGTTTCATTCTCCTGCACATGGCTGTCCAATTTTCCCAACAACATTTATTGAAGAGACTGTCCTGTTTGCAGTGGATAGTCTTTCTTGCTTTGTTGCAGATGAATCAACCATGTAGTTGAGGGTCCATTTCTGGGTTTTCTCTTCTGTTCCATTGATCTAAGTGTCTGTTTTTGTGCTGGTACCACACTGTCTTGATCACAGCTTTGTAATATAGCTTGAAGTCATCATTGTCATGCCCCTGGCATTGGTTTTCTTTTTCAATATTCCTCTGGCTTTCAGGGTCTTTTCTGATTCCATACAAATCTTAAGATGATTTGTTCCAACTCTCTGAGGAAAGTCCATAGTACTTTGATAGGGATTGCATTGAATGTGTAAATTGCCCTTATAGCATAGACATTTTCACAATGTTAATTCTTCCAATCCATGAGCATGGAATGTTTTTCCATCTCTTCGTGTCTTCTTCAATTTCTTTCAGAAGTGTTCTGTAGTTTTTAGGGTATAGATCCTTTACCTCTTTGGTCAGGTGTATGTCCAGATATCTTCTGGTTTTGGGTGCAATTGTAAATGGGACTGACCCCTTAATCTCTCTTTCTTCAGTCTCAATGCTACTGTACAGAAATGCCACCAATTTCTGGGTATTGATTTTGTATCCTGCCACATTGCCAAATTGCTGTACGAGTTCTAGCAATCTTGGGTCTTTTGGGTTTTCTATGCACAGTATTCGTCATCTGCAAAGAGGAAGAGTTTGACTTCTTCTTTACCAACACAAATGCCTTTTATTTCTTTTTGTTGCCTGATTGCTGAGGCTGGGACTCCTAGTACTATGTTGAATAGCAGTGGTGAGAGTGGACATCCCTGGCATGTTCCTGATCTTAGGGGAAAGGCTCCGAGTGTTTCCCCATTGAGAATGATATTCACTGTGGGCTTTTCGTAGATGGCTTTTAAGATGCTGAGGAATGTTCTCTCTCTCCCTACACTCTGAAGAGTGTTGATCAGGAATGAATGCTGTACTTTGTCAAACGCTTTCTCTGCATCTATTGAGAGGATCATATGGTTCTTGTTTTTTCTCTTATTGATGTGATCTATCACATTGATTGCTTTACAAATTGAACCAGCCTTGCATCCCAGGGATAAATCCCACTTGGTCATAGTGAATAATCTTCCTAATGTACAGTTAGATCCTACTGGCTAGTATCTTGGTGAGAATGTTTGCATCCATGTTCATCAGGGATATTGGTCTGTAATTCTCCTTTTTGGTGGGGTCTTTGTTTGGTTTTGGGATCAAGGTGGTTACACTGGCCTTGGGTCAATATTTTTCTTACCTATATTTAACTGTCTACTGGAAATGATTAAGTACAATAATATTAACCTCCGTATGTCTAATAATTAGAACTCAATCCCAGAGATGAACTAGTCTTTTAACAAAGGTAAGATATTGCATGATAACATGACCACTCTTTCATATAAACTTCAACTCAGTTTTTTCAATAGTTTTTGATGGTTTGGGATGAATTGCAAATATAATTACAAAGTTTTTTGTTTTGATCATAGAAAAAAGAAGATGCTTGTGAATGAGTCATACAAATGAGAGGAAGTTAATTTTTTTCTAACCAATAAAAGTAGGTTTGCTTGTTCCTATTTATTGAAAATAATCATTTGTTAATAAATTCACACCAAATAGATGAATATAGAAAAAAGGCTTATAATACACACTTAAAAATAATCATTGTTAATGGTTCTCAGTATATTCTTCCAACTGTTCTCCCCCACCCCCCGCCCGGCATATATGGGTTTCAAGAAAAATAGAATAATAATGTACATATTACTCTAACTACTCTCTCACCCCGCCCCTGCAATACAATATACTGTGGTTCTATTTCCATGTCAAAAAATATGCATCTGGTCAGCCTGGGTGGCTCAGCGATTTAGCAGCACCTTCAGCCCATGGCCTGATCCTGGAGACCTGGAATCGAGTCCCACGTCTGGTTCCCAGCATGGAGCCTACTTTTCCCTCTGCCTATGTCTCTGCCTCTCTCTCTGTCTCTCTCATGAATAAATAAATAAAATATTTTTTAAAATATGCATCTATGCCATCTTTGTAAATTGATTTATTCCTATAGTGGATATTCCAAATATATATATTTCATATAATATATAATTATGGTATATATTTATGATGTATAATATGTCATAGATATGTATATAGTTAGCATACATGTTAAATATAGTCACATATTCTAAAATGTAAACATTCCACATTTTAACCATATTACTATAATAAAAATTGTAGTGAACATCAATGCATAGTTATGTTTGCAGACTTTTGACAGGGCAGTGTGGAAAGAAAATTATTACAAGAAAAATTTATTCATATTTTATAATTTTGGGCAAATATTGTTAAGTTTTTTGCAGCAGAAAATTTGTATGATTTTCCCCACTATTAATGTATGAGAGTGCTTATTGCAAGACTGTTTATACTGGAAAATATTGTTAATTTCTTCAGCACACAAGAAGGGCAGTTAAATGTTTTCTGCAAAATAACTGGATTTGGAAATAAATCTTTCTTAAAAATTAAATTTTATTGTTTTTTTATTATGAAAACAATTTCTCATTTTATTTTATACATTTAGTTGTGAGTGAAGCTAAATATCTACATATTGGTAATGTTTTTAAAAATTTTCTATTTGTGTCCTTTACTTATTTTTTTAAAGTTTATTTATTTATTTATTTATTTATTTATTTATTTATTTATTTACTTATTCATGAGAGACACAGAGAGAGAGAGAGAGGCAGAGAGATAGATAGGGGGAGGAGAAAACTCCCTGAGGGGAGCCTGATAAGGGACTTGATCCCAGGACCCCAGGATCAAGGCCGGAGCCAAAAACAGATGCTCAACCCCTGAACAATACAGGCACCTTCCTTTACCTATTTTAAAGGGCTTTTCATATTTACTTATTTATTAGTACTTTCTATATTTTATGAACATTCACTATGTTATGATCTCTTTTTACATTTTCACTACTTGACTGTGACATTTTTGTTAAATTGTCATTCTGCATCTGAAATACACAAATTTATGATAATTCCCTTTCATTACATCTGCCTCTGTTGAGATCATATGTTGTTTGTTTGCCATGTTTTACTGTGGATGAATCTCATCAAACAACTAAAGATTTTAATTGTTCTTGTAAGTTCTCTGATTTCATGGAGAAATGATTCAGTTACAATGAATACTATAGGTAATTTGTATCTGGCTTACAAATATATTTCCTCAGAAAAGAAAAAAAGGAATATCCAATTTTCTGAATCCTACTATGCATTAATTCCTGATCTATTTTTTTCATCAACTAATTATCAAACATCTCCAATATGTATCTATACTATCTGGAATATAATGTCTGTTCCTATTTCTGGCTATGGTAACCTACTAGGTGAAGAATTTCTGGGCCTCTTAACTGTTTTCATCCCACTTGAGCATTCTGTCAGGTAAAACTGTATCTTACAAAGATTTTTTTTTTTTCCCTTGGCAGTATCTTCCTTATATAAATCTGCTCTTGGTTTAGGTCCTACACAGTCTCCTTCAGTGACTTCTCTTCGTCCTCAGTTAAGTTATGCTTTCATCCCCCTGCTTGTCTCTCTTAACAGGACCATCTTAAATGATGGCATATGCTCATGTGTGTTTAACTATCACCGCTGTGTAGTTGATTCTTGGATCTGTAACCTTGACTTATGGCATGGAACCTCTTTGGAGGCCTAATAAATGTTGAATAGAATTAATGAGCCAATGAATACGAAGGGTAACAACACACAACTTGGAATCAGGAAATCTATGGTTTGTAGGGCTATTAAGGCATTTATTCAACAACTATTTACTGAACACTTACTGTTAATGAGGCAATATGTGGTTATGGTGACAGATTGTTAATATATGAATCCTAGGTAAAGTCACTTCACTCAATTTTAAAATGGGATTTATAATGCTTTCTTACATTCAGGGATTCTTAAGCCTCAAAAATATAATGTATATTAAAGTAATTTGCTTAATTACATATAATGTTACTGTTAAGAGAAACAGAATGTAGAAACAGAAAGTAGACTTTTCCAAAATAATTTGAGAAAACAGAAGAAAATTTGGAATAAGGTATTCAGAGCTGAAAGCTATCATGAAACCCATCTATTAAAATAGCCAGAGTGAAATTCAAGCTAGAGAGAAGAATTCCAAATTTTCTATTAAGGTGTGCAACTGCATTGCCTTAAGACAGAATATTGGAATGTCTATAATATAATGTGGTATGAAATTAAGAGCAGATAAAATAGAATCCTGTCGTGTAATTTGAGAATGCTCTTACGTGAAAAGACATATATTACTTGATAAAATCCTCATAATAAAATAAAAGTCACCAGGAAGCCTAAGAATGAAATTCCCTTGATCTCTAAGTTAGAAACCTGACTTTCAGCCATCTGACTCAGGACCTATCCTTATGCACACACACCTAGCACTTCCTCTGAAATGGAAGTAGATTGGGGAGAAATTGTTGTACCACTAACCATAAGCCTTCCCCCGAGTTTACGTAAGTTAAAGATGAATTAGATCAGGAAAGCTTTATGAGTCTCACACATGCGTTACATACTCAAAGTGACTAAATAGAGACAAAAGAATTGCCAGTATCTCCAACCCTTTGCCTAGTACAGCTTTGGACTTGCAGTATGGCTTTTAGAAAGACTTTTTCCAAGTTTCCCCACACATGAACTAAGAATGCTCCTTCTGCAAATCTCTGTTCCTGAAACAAGTTGAAGAAAAATCAGAGAATATCAGAAGCAGACAGTATGTGATTACTGTCTTTTTGTTGAAATTTGACTTTGAACTAGTCTTATCACCAGTAAAGATGCACTCTTTAAAAAAAAAAAGGAAATATCTATTTTTCTGAGGAATAAATATTAATGATGAAAATATAGTTGCAGACATTTTAAAGAAATATCAAGAACTTACCAAGAAAAAAAAAAAGAACTCACCAAGAAAGGAGAGATCATTCTAAAAATTTATTTTCATATTTTTAAATATTTTTTTCTGCTTTAACAGTATGATACATACATTTCATTGTTTTTTGTAATACTTTTGAATACTTGTTTTGAATAAAGTATTCTTAATAATGTATGGTAGCCTATCCTTAAATACATTTCAATTTCTTAGGTTGAACTATATGAAATTGTTGTGTACCAGAAAGCTGAATATCAGTAACTACATATCACAAACCTAATATATACCTATCTTTTAAAGACTGATTATTGAAGTTGTTTCTAATGTTTTAAGAGTGTACATTTTACTTTTTTATGTTATTGGGAAGTCAGTTGCCTAAATAGCAAAAAGAAGTAACTATGTAAAACTTACTCCTAGGATGCTATTAAGCATTTTTATCCCATTGGCGTTTGTATTAGTCCTGAAGTACTAGACTGAAAGATAGAATATTTAATAATAGTATAATCGAATCTGTAGTAATATATATAATCATAAAAAATAACTGAAGTTTAACTGTATGGAATTTATCTTTTATCACTGAGTATGTGAGATTCATGTTTCTTATGTATAATTAATTTGTTGTGTTTTCAGGTGTTCTGGAGATGACAAATTCTGTTTATATTTGGACAAATTACTCTAAAAACATTCAGCGACCCATCGCTGACCCAGACAGGCATAGTGGCTAATTGTAGTTTCATGATTGGAGCAGTCAGTCAACAGAGGCAATTACAATTCTGCCTTGATATTTATCTCTGGACATCCACCTTAATGTCTTCCCCAAGGGGCAGCTGAATCACAAAATGGTGGGAATCTGTGAATATATATCTATATATTTAGATACACATATGTGTGTTCATGCATTTGTGTGCGTATAGCTAACTCCTCATGATATGTGTTGTTAGATGCTGATTTTTCTTTTTTGTTTCTTCCAAAGAATTAAGATCACCTTATTAAAATGTTTTGTAGGATGAGACTGGTATCTATCAGTTATTTGCATTTGTTTTGATTTTATTCTTTATGTTAGAGGATTAGCTTTTTGACTTGAAGAACAAGAATAGATGAATGAAAACTTTTGCCTTCCCTCTCCCAACTCTTTCAAGTTGTCCCCTTTTACCATGTTGGACATTGTCCTATTTTTTCATTTTCTTTCTTTTTCCCTTCCTTTACTTTCCTGCCATGTATTTCTTGATATTCAAAATATGGTCAGTGGGCAACTATTGGCTTCACCTGGCAATTCGTTAGTAACTAACAACACAAATTATACTCTTACTGACAGCCTCTGTTGATTGCACCAATCGTGAAAGTACAATTAGCCACTATGCCTGTCAGAGTCAGCGATGGTTCACTGGGAAAGGCAAAGATGAGAGCAGGGTAATAAAGGAAAGCAGGGTATTGGGAAATGCAGAGAGTCAAAGAAATGTCTAGTGTAACTATCTGGTAGGGATTGAAGCATCTGTTCATCTTCTTTTTGAGAAAAAAGGAGGTAGGATTAAAAGAAGTGAGGAGAGATGGAGAAAGATGAAAGAGAGAAGAAACTTTAAACCTGCTACCCAACAATGAGGTTTTAGATTGTAGGGAATTGCATAATGCATTTTATTTCCTGGAATTTAGTATGCCGCTCCACCCTGGACAGGTGTTCAGGAGCTTACTGTGGACGCAGAGAATTCAACACAGAGACCAAGGTACATAGCTGTGGGAACCTCCGTCAAATCAATGAAATAATTACACCCATGCAGTTAAAAATCCTGCTAATTCCAAATAGGTATTTTGAGAAGGATTAGTCCATATGGTCATGCTTAAAGTTACATAATTTTTTCTTGGCTTAAAATGATCCCACTTAGAAAGTTGAAATTGATTTTCTTCTATTAAAAGCAGCATTTTAATCTGTGTAAACAGTTTGCTAGCAATTTGCCTTTCAAAAATATCAGTTCAAAATAAGGATGAGTTTTGTAAGGGCAATGCCTACTGAAATTGTAGCAGTATATGCTAAGGATCACTACCATTAAAAAAAATAGGAAAATCACCAGTACTAAGAAAAAAAAAAAAAAAAAAGCGAGCTCAATATTCCCTTATCCAGAGTTGCCTGACCCGAAAATAACCCTATATATATCTATCTTTCATTCACTGTGGACTATGAACTTTTGATTTTTTATAAATTCTGGAATAAAGTGAAGCTTGATTTGCTTAAGCCAGTGGTTCTCAAAGTGTGGCTGGGCATAACAGCATAGTATAATACGCAGAACTTGGGAACTTGTTAGAAATGCAAATGACTGGGCTCCATCCCAGACCTCTTTAAAGAGAAACTCTTTGGTGTGGGATCAAGAAATGTCTATTTAAATGCCTCCAGGGCATTCTCATTTTTGCTAAAGTTTGAGAACCAAAGGCTCAAGCAATGATTGCTTCCTTTTTTAAGATTTTCTTTCCTTCTGCATGTTTCTGAAAACCCCTAACCATGAGAATTCCCTAGGGGTATAAGCGACTGGACCATCAAGGTGAGCCAGTGACTACCTTAGGCAACCTGTTTGTGATTGTGAAGTAACTTTTAATCCTCTAACTCTACTAGCATTCCGAAATAGTAATGTCCCTACTTCATGCTCACAAATATGGCTTGTGAAAACAGAATTATATTATGTAAATCTGTAGCTTTTCTGAAAAAGTGAAACTGATCTAAGGTTTAGGAATATTTTGTTTGCAGAATTTGTTTACAAATAGCAACTCAAAAATGTATGTATGCATTATATAAAATAGACACCAGTTACACCATTACTTCATGGAAACTATGGTTATTGCAACTTGTACTATTGAAATCTTATCTTTGAATTACATTCAGAACACTCATAAAATGAAGTGAGTCCAAATTTTGCAGTGACTCAGGTCGTGATCCTGGGGTCCTGGGATCCAGTCCCGCATCAGGCTCCCTGCAGGGAGCCTGCTTCTCCCTCTGCCTGTGTCTCTGCCTCTCTGTGTCTCTCATGAATAAATAAATAAAATCTGTAAGAAAAAAGAAGTTTATAGTGTCTTGATTACCTATAGTTAAGGAATGGAGTGGTTTATTTAAGATTGGCATCAGGAAAATTAGCTCACAATATTGGGGCTAGCACTCAGCATGGCTCTAAATGACCAACTCATACCCACTACAAGAGTGAATCTCCCATAGTTGGTAACCAGAATGCAGTTGGTAAAGTGTCTGTGGTTATGTACGTAAGGCAAACAAAGATCACTTGAATAAGGTTATGCAAAAAGGCAAAAGTTAATGACTTAAGAAAAATACATCTGGCATCTTCTCAAGTTGTATAATTAGAGCTTTTTAGAGAAAAATTAAAAAGAGGTTCCAAACTACAGATATGTGCACATTTCCCACCCTTGTTTGACCTCACTACTGATAGGCAACTAGGCCAAGGGTATTGAATTTTCTAATTTGCTTAATTTTCCTAAATTTATTTATTTATCTTAGTAATCTCTACGCCCAAGGTGGAGCTCAAACCCATGACTCCAAGATCAAGACTCACTTGCTATTCAGACTGAGCCAAACAGGCACCCCTGCTTCTTGTTACTTTAAACACATCTCACTCACCTGGCATCAGTAAGTGTAGTGATGATTAAAATATTCTTGGAGATGTTCCAATTGCTTACAATCCCTTCAAGCAAGGGCACTGTTTTGATAGATACATTCAGTATTTATCAAAATCACACAGTTATTTAAATTTGATACATGCCATGATTTAGAATTATAGTTTTTACTAATTCGATGTAAAACTTACATAAGATTTACGATGTTCACATTTGTGACAGGCGTTACACTTATGCTAATAAACTCACTAAGAATTGCCGATGCAGACAACACAAATGTATTCAGTAAGGATACTTTAGAATATATTTTTGTTAATTAGGATAAAATCATTTGTTAAATTTCTATTATTTTTCAAACAATTTGGTGTAATTTAGGAACTAATTGAATGTGACAATAAGCTTAAGAGTGTTGTTCATCAACAACTATGGTTTTGACACTGTTCCATAAGGCCACATTCTTGTTTGTTTTATTTAGTGAGATTGGGAGGTACAGACCTGTCACTTCATTAAACTTGTAACAGAAATATGAAATATTATACCTGTTAAGTTATTGCCAATGATTATTTAATAATAGAAATAATAAAGCAAGAATTAGATTATGGTTATTGATGTAATTAAATGTTATAAATTAATCTAAGTAATTAATCGCACCAGTCTTTCAGACATGAAGTGTGAAGCATTTTATAAAATTAGCATCTCAAATATTCCAGGACTCATTAGATCAAGAAAGTGCATTTAAATTTGTGGTCAAAAAGTTGAGAGTGTTAGAAGTCAAATTTTGTAGGGAATATGCATAAATGGGCTTCAGAGTGAAATCCTTAGAATGTAGACCATCTAGCCCCCAGGAATTATGACAATCTTAACATACCTCATTATTTAAGTTTTAGATTGCCACCACTCCAGCAAATTGCTGTATGATGATGGACATATAAGTAAGATGGACTATTTTTTTATTTTATTTTTTTTAAGATGGACTATTAGTATTTAAGGATGAAGGTGAAAATGGTGAGGAAATATTAAAGACATTGGTCATAAAGCACTGCCTGGGATTCACCCTGACTTTAAAATCAACCCCAGATAAATATGTCAATGGATAAGAAATACTACAGCAGCCTTTCATCTAGCCAAATCATGAGATTGCTATCAAAGATAAAATAAACCCATGGACAATTTCTAAACTTTATCTTTCTCTAAACCTAAGATTTTTCTTCCTGGAACTTATATAACTTTGGAAAAAAAATATCCTTGCAAAAAAATAAAATAAATTTCTCTTCTTTCAGCACTGACATTTTCCCAGTCTGGGTCAATTGCTCTAGAGTTAGAATCACGTGGCCTTACGCATGTAGGCTCAGCCCTGCCCCATTGTACTGCCTATACTGATTCTTTTTTATTTTTTATAATATTTCTTTTTTTTTTCCTTCCAAGATTTTATTTAAATTCAAGTTAGTTAACATATAGTGTAATATCAGTTTCAGGAGTAGAATTTAGTGATTCTTCACTTTCATATAACACGCAGTGCTCATTACTTCAAGTGCCCTCTGTACTGTCCACCACCCATTTAGCCCATTCCCCCACCCACCTGCCCTCTAACGACACTCAATTTGTTATCTGTAGTCAAGAATCTCTTATGGTTTGCCTCCCTCTCTGTTTTTCTATTTAATTTTTACTTTCCTTCCCCTATGTTCATCTGTTTTGTTTATGAAATTCCATATATGAGTGAAATCATACGATATTTGTCTTTCTCTGACTTACTTCAATTAGTGTAATACCCCCTAGTTCCACCTGTGTCATTGCAAATGGCAAGATTTCATCCTTTCTGGTGACTGAGTATATTCCATTATGTGTGTATGTGTATATATTATATTGGAATATAATGGAATATATATATTATATGGAATGGAATATTCCATTATGTGTGTATAATACAATATAAATGGTATATATATATATATATATATATATATATATATATATATATACCATTTCTTCTTTATCCATTCATCAGTTGATGGGCATATGGGCTCTTTCCATAATTTGGTTATTGTTGATAAAGCTGCTATAAACATGAGGATGCATGAGTCCCTTTGAATCATTATATTTGTATTTTTTGAATAAATACCTAGTAGTACAATTGCTGGTACTAGTAGTACATAGCGTAGCTCTATTTTTAACTCTGAGGAATTTCCATACTGTTCTCCAGAATGGCGGCACCGGCTTGGATTCCCACCAACAGTGCAAGAGGGTTTCCCTTTCTCTGCATCCTCACCAACATTTGTTGTCCCTGAGTTATTAATTTTAGCCATTTGACAGGTGTGAGGTGGTATCTCATTGTGGTTTTGATTTGACTTGTATTTCCCTGATGATGAGTGATGTTGAGTATTTTTTCATGTGTCTGCTATTTGGATGCCTTCTTTGGAGAAATCTGTGTTCATGTCTTCTGCCCATTTCTTAACTAGATTATTTATTTTGGGGGTGTTGATTCTAAAAAGATAGATTTTGGATACTAGCCCTTTATCTAATATGCCATTTGCAAATATCTTCTCCCATCCAGTAAGCTGCCTTTTAGTTTTGTTGAATGTTTCCTTCCATGTGCAGAAGCTTTTTATCTTGATGAAGTCACAATAATTCAGTTTTGCTTTTGTTTTCCTTGTCCTTGGAGACATGACTAGTAAGAAGTTGCTATGGGCAAGGTCAAAGAGGTTACTGATTGTGTTCTTCTTTAAGATTTTAATGGTTTCCTGTCTCCTGTTTAGGTCTTATGTGAATTTGACTATCTTTGTGTATGGTGTAAGAGATTTGTCCAGTTTCCTTGTTCTGCATGTGGCTGTCCAATTTTCCCAACACCATTTGTTGAAGAGACTTTTTTTCCATTGGATGGTCTTTCCTGCTTCTCAAAGATTAGTTGAGGGTGGGGATCCCTGGGTGGCTCAGCGGTTTAGCACTGTCTTGGGCCCAGGGCGTGATCCTGGAGACCCGGGATCGAGTCCCACATCAGGCTCCCTGCATGGGGCCTGCTTCTCCCTTGCCTGTGTCTCTGCCTCTCTCTGTGTCTCTCATGAATAAATAAAATCTTAAAAAAAAAAAAAAAAAAAAAAGATTAGTTGAGGGTCAATTTCTGGGTTCTCTATTCTGCTCCATTGATCTATGTGTTTGTTTTTGTGCAAGTCCCTGCTATCTTGATGATCACAGCTTTGTAATATAGTTTGAAGTCCAGGATTATGTTGGCTTCAGCTTTGGTTTTCTTTTTCAATATTACTTTGGCTATTCAGTCTCTTTTCTGGTTCCATATGAATTTTAGAATTATTTGTTCCATCTCTGTGAAAAATGCTGGTGTCATTTTGATAGGGATTACATTGAACGTGTAGATTGCTTAGGGTAGTATAGACATTTTAATATTATTTGTTCTTCTAGTCCACAAGTATGGAATGCTTTTCCAATTCTTTGTGTTTTCTTCATTTTCTTTCATAAGAGTTGTATAGTTTTCAGAATACAGATCTTTTACCTTTTTAGTTAGGTTCATTCCCAGGTATTTTATGGTTTTTACTGTAATTGTAAATAGGACAGATTCTTTGATTTTTCTTTCTGCTGCTTCATTGTTGGTGTATAAAATGCAGCAGATTTCTGTATGTTGATCTTATATCCTACAACACTGCTGAATTTCTGTATCAGTTCTAGCAATTTTTTGGTGGAGTCTTTGGGTTTTCTACCTAGGATAGCATTGCCTCTGGAAAGAGTGAAAGTTTGCTTTCTTCCTAGTTGAATTGGATACCTTTTATTTCTTTTCGTTGTCTGATTCCCGAGGCTAGGATTTCCAACACTATGTTGAACAACAGTGGTGAGAATGGACATCCCTGTCTTTGGCCTGACCTTTGGGAAAGCTGTCAGTTTTTCCCCATAGAGGATGATATTAGCTGTGAGTCTTTCATTTATGACCTTTATTGATGTAGCAGTATATTCCTTTTATCCCTACATTCCTGAGGGTTTTTTTTTTTATCAAGAAAAGATGCTATATTTTGTCAAATGCTATTCCTCAATCGATTGAGAGGATCATATCGGTTTTATCCTTTCTTTTACTAATGTGGTGTATCATGTTGACTGATTTGTGGATATTGAACCACCCCGGCAGCCCAGAAATAAATCCCATTTGATCATGGCAGATAATCCTTTTAATGTACTGTTGGATTTGAGTAGCTAGTATCACGTTGAGAAATTTTGCATCCATGTTCATAAGGGATATTGGTCTGTAATTCTTTTTAGTGGGGTATTTGTATGGTTTTGGGATCAAAGTAATGCTGGTCTCATAGAATGAGTTTGGAAATTTTCCTTCCACTTCTATTTTTTTTTTTTTTTTTGGAACAGTTTCAGAAGAACAGGTATTAATTCTTCTTTAAAGTTTGGTAGAATTCCTCTGAGAAGCCATCGGCCCTGGACTCTTGTTTGTTGGGAGATCTTTGATTACTGATTCCATTTTTGGCTGGAAATGGGTTTGTTCAAATTTTTTATTTCTCCCTGTTTCCATTTTGGTAGTTTATATATTTCTAGGAATTTATCCATTTCTTCCAGATTGCCCAATTTGTCGGCTTGTAATTGCTCATAATATCCTGCTATAATTGTTTTTTTTAAAGATTTATTTATTTATTCCTGAGAGACACAGAGAGAGAGAGGCAGAGACACAGGCAGAGGGAGAAGCAGGCTCCATGCAGGGAGCCTGACGTGGGACTTGATCCTGGGACTCCAGGATCACGCCCTGGGCTGAAGGCAGGTGCTAAACCACTGAGCCACCCGGGTGTCCCACCTGTTGTTTGTATTTCGTTGGTGTTGGTTGTGATCATTCCTCTTCCATTCATGATTTTATTTTTGGGGGGTCTTTTTTCTTTTTGGTAAGTCTAGTTAGAGGCTTATTAGTTTTGTTAATTCTTTCAAAGAACCAGCTCCTAGTTTCATTAATCTGTTCTGTTCTTTTTTTTTTTTAATTTCTGTATCATTGATTCCTGCTCTAATCTTAATTATTTCCCTTCTGTTGGTTTTAGGCTTTAAGTAGCTCCTTTAGGTATAGGGTTAGGTTGTATATTTGAGACTTTTCTTACTTCTTGAGGAAGGCTTGTATTGCTATATACTTCCCTCCTATGACGGCCTTTGTTGTGTCCCAAAAGTTTTGAACTGTCCTATTTTCAGTTTCGTTTGCTTTCATGTATTTTTTTTTAAATTTCCTCTTTAATTTCCTGGTTACCTCTTCATTCTTCAGTAGGATGCTCTTTAACCTCCATATATTTATGATCTTTCCAATTTTTTTCTTGTGGTTGACTTCAAGTTTCTTGGCATTCTGGTCTGAATATGCATGGTATGACCAATCTTTTTGTACCAGGTGAGGCCTGATTTGTGGCCCAGTATGTGATCTCTTCTGGAGAATGTCCTGTGTGCACTTGAAAAGAATGTCTATTCTGCTGTTTTAGGATGAAATGCTCTGAATGTATCTGTGAAGTCCTTCTGATCCAGTGTATCATTCAAAGTGCTTGTTTCCTTGTTGATCTTCTGCTTAGATGATCACACTTGATTCTTAGTTGAGAGACACTTGAGGAACTATGCAGGCGCTTATGTAATAAAGTGGGGGTATTTAATTCAATTGTGATTAATTCTCAGCTGGTACCCTATCCTGATAACTGAGCTTCTGTCACTGAATTTTGCCCTGCCTCTAAATTCCTCTGCCCCTCTTAGGACCCTGGTCTTCTAGTCCTGATCTCTCTGCTCATTTCAGTGTTTAATCTGTCTTAGTGTTTGTCTTCTTATGATAGAAATAATATTATTTGCCTCTTGATGCTCCTCTTTTCCCCAATACTCACCTTCCTTTACTATTCAAAACCTAAACCAGAGGTTAAGTCCCGGACACCTGATGAGAGACAATCTGGACACAAACCCTTTGCTTTGCTAAGGAGACTTCTGGTGCTAATTCATCCTATATTCTCCAGAACTGTGAGTCACTTATCTTTTGGGATACTTCACTCCCCCATGTAAGACTGCTTGGCTGGGTCATTGCTTGAAGTATGGGACTCTCTAATATTCAGGCAAATGAGAAACAAAGTTGCTTTAAGGCAAGAAAGAAAGAGGAGCCACAGATGTACATTAAGTGGCAGGTATGTTCAGTATACAGGGTGTCAGATGAGGGTATATTATGCACCTACCATGTTAATTAAGGCACATTATTGTTAGTATCATCCACTGTGTTACTAGACTAAATTAGAAATTGTAGAGAGATACAAAAGTGTATAATTTCCATTTTTGAGGACGTGTATTCTAGCAATGGAGGCAGAACAAAGATGAGAAACAAACAAAAATGCTTAGAAGACAGCTTTAACAATAAGAGCCAGAATTGTCTCCTGTTAAAAAATAAATAAATAAAAGAGATGCACAAACATTTTTGGCAAATGATGTAGGATGACAGTGGGGGTGGGGAGTGGGACAGCATGTTTGAAATATAACCAGACCTGTAATCATTTTAATTTTTGCAACTGTGAAATCCCATGTTCACTGCTTTAGTTTTCGAGTCAAGAGATAAAGGCTTCTTTGCTCTCTCCATACGTGGCGTCTCTATCTCTAGCACTACACCCTTGTGAAAGGTAAAGGGTGATGTTATCACCGAGTAGTTTGCACATGCCTGGTACGTAAACAAGGCAGCAATCCAAACACCCAAGGCTGACACTAACTCTTCAGTGTGTAATACCTTCAGCATTTTAAATCTGGTTTGTAAATCAAACATTATCAGCCGAAACTATCGGAAGCAAACATTGCATAAATCTTCTCATTCTGAGACCTCAGGAACTAAATACTTCTTAAATGGTAATACAGTTTTCTAAATACTGATGATATACGTTGCTCAAAAGACATAACTAGGTTATAGCAACATCTGTAAGAAGCCAAGTGAAAACCATCAAGTATATGTCAACAGCAGCAGCAACACCTCTCCGAAACCAGGTGCGTCCACTAATAAGCATTCTGTAAAAGAACCATTCCATTTCCAGAAATCGAGAGGCGCCCAGATCTCAATGTCTGCTACAATAAAAAACGAATATCAGAGCGTACATCCCTCAAAAGTATAGTATGATAAATTCATCAGGGAGGAAAGTTTCCTGCAAATCTCCACAAGGGAAGCCCCTGGGAGCATATAAACAAAAAGCAGAGAGAGGGAAGAGCAAATCCCCTGGGAACAGCATTAACATAATTGAGCACTTAAATGCATAAGAAACAAATTGAGACCACTTAAGTAAATAAGGAGAAAGCTATGCAAAGACAGCATCAAGATGCTACAATTGATCTTTAACTGCTACCAGCTCTGGAATTAAGTAAGGCTGACACCTCTAAGAACTAGTTTCGGAGCATCGAGCTAATCGGTTATGTGCCTGAGCTTCTGCAGTGACAGCTTGGATTTGAACCCAAGCACTAGCACCTGGCAGTTGTATCATCCTGGGCCAGGTTCCTTTTATCTTCAAGACCCAGTTTCCTATTAAAAAAAAAAAAAAAGACTCAGTTTCCTTATCCATAAATAGGACAAAATAATAACACTGTCTAATAGAGTGCTGTGATTTTTAAATGACATGAATCGTTCGCTGTGATGCATGGTTCGTAATAAATATTCTATATTTTATTTATTATTATTACCACTACTATCACCAGGTATAACAGGGCATGGAAACGCAAAATACATACTCATGTAAGTAAGTGCAAAAGAGTGGATTTGTAGTTAATATAATTTTCTTTATATTAAAAATAAATCAACTCACAAGATAAATATTGAATCAAGACTATTTGGATCTCTATTAAATTTTTACTTTCCTTATGCAAAATTGAAAGGGAATTGGCTAATTAGATTATAAATCTTGTAACATTATAACCAAGAAGGGAAAATTAAGAAGGTGAAGTTTTGCAAATTGATTTATGAACTGTAACTGACTACTTCAAAATAGAGCATCAATCTTGGTTAATATAACGATATTTGGACACAAATTATTAAGCTGAATAGTGCATCAACCTTCTACAAAGTGGTCTGATGTAGTTAAGAAAAGTGATTATAGATACTTGATTATGATGCTTATGTATTATGTTATTTATTAAATAATTTTGGCAAAGTTTTTATTGAAGTGACAAATATATATAATAAAGTCATACATCTTAAGTTTGCAGGCTGGTGAGTTTTTATAAAGTGAGGATAGCAAGTGCCACCATCACGGTATGGAACATTACCAGCACCCAGATGTGTCTCCTGGCCCTGTTCCTCAATCATTACACACCTCCAAAGATGCCACTATTCTGACTTCTATCGCCACACATAAATTTCAACTCATTTTGTGGTTTTTACACACGGAAGCATGTAGGATGTGCAATTTTTTCATTTGGGGTTCTTTGGCTCAGCATGAGTCCATGGGTTGTGTACATTATTGCCTGAAGTAGTAAGTTCTTCTATTTCATCGCAGTAGAGTAGTTTATTGCATGAATGTATGATGTAACATGTATTTCCGGTGCTATTATCGATGGTGGTTATCTCCAGGTTCTAGGTGCTATGAATTGTGCTCAATGAACATTCTTGTACGTGCCTAGGCTGCATATGAATTGCTTGATTATAGGGTATGCAAACGTTTAGTTACAGGAGGTACTGTCAACAATTTTATACACTTGTACCAACTTACAACACCATCAGAAATGTATAAGAACATACTTGATCCATATAACTGCCCAAAATTGGTATTGTGAGTTTCTTTAAGTTGTAATCATTCTGGTGGACATGCAGCAGTATCTCATTGTGGTGTTGATTGGTGTTTCCTATGGGTTTATACCACCAAGCACTTTTTCATATGCTTATTGGTCATTTTCTTTTTTTTTTCATTTCGATATCATTTTTTGTGAAAAGCCTGCTCAAGTTTTTCCAATCATTTTTTTAAGAAGTTTGTTATTTGTTCATTAATTTGTAGGATTTATTGAATTAAAGTTCTTCTACGGATATAGGTATGACAAATATTTTCTCCTTTTCTGGCATTTGTCTTTTGAATTTCTTAAAAGTATCTTAACAAACATAGGTTTTCAAATCTCATGAAATCCAGTCCATCGATCTTTTCCTTTATGATCAGTGATTTTTTTGTGTCCTGTTTAAAAACTTTGTACCAATTTCAAAGTCATGAGGATTTTGCACTACAATAATTTCTAGAAGTTCCATTCTATTACCTTTACCTTAACTCTAGAATCCATTTCTATTGATTTTTTTAGTATGTTGTTTCCAGTAAGATTCAAGGTTCATTTTTATTTTTTTACTTTTTATTTTGTTTTTTTGTTTTGTTTTTTTTTTTAATTTTTTTTCAAGGTTCATTTTTAAAAATACCATTTTTAAAGATTTATTCAAGTCATGAAGTCATTCAATACCTAGGAATAATTTCCCTTCTCTTTTTTAAAAAAAATAATATTGCAAATCCTTTGATATCTAACAATTCAAACATTTTTCTGTGGTGATGTGGGAAACAAAAGCAGAAGAAAAAAAATTAAATTTCCTTACTACCTACAGCCCATTGACAAATTCTTAAAACAGGCAGTGTGACCTTCCTGTAGGGACTCAATTACTTCCATGTTAATACTTTGCTAAGGGCAAAAAACAAGCTTAGCCTGACCTCCAGGATCCTGTAAATCTACTTTAGCATTAAAAAGTTCCTTTAGAAATTTCCTTTATCTCTACACCTCCAAGATACATGTTGGAAATCATCCCTCAAGCATATGACCCACTAATAGACATCTGAAGGGTCTCCTCACTCAGGTTTTATTAGATGATAATAAATGTTCCCCCAACAACAGCTAGGCCCCTCAGGGTCCTGGAAATCTTGCTTCCAAAATTCCTTAGAGACTCACACTCTCCCTAATTCCCTCCCAACTTGAAAGTATATGATGGGCCACTCCTCCCCACCCGCGTGCAGCTCTTTCTGCCCACGGGTCCTGTCCCAATGCTTTAATAAAATCAGCTTTTTGGACCAAAGATGTGACAAGAATTCTTTCTTGCCTATCAGCTTCAAACCCTAACGTCTCTTTCTACATCATTTGGCAGCAACTTATTTTTAATAGTCTCAGTTGCTAGGATCATCAAGGTAGTATATCCTTTGCTTAGTCTACTATCTTTTAAACTAATTTCTTTCAGATTCTATCATACCCTAGCAGTAATGTTTCAAAGCCATTGTTTTGTATCCTTTCGATTCTAATAGCGTTAACTTCTTTGAACATGTGCTTTGATAGGGATGGCCTACCAAACTCTTCTCCAGCAGAAGAGATATAATCATGTCCTAAGTAACCAAAACGTTCTTATGTATGCCCCATTTGAAATATTATGAGGATTTGCATATTGTAAAAATTTATCAGTGTATTTTAGTTTTCATATTAATAAAACTGGCCTCAGGTACTGACTATTTGGATTCACTGATGCATTTACCTATATACTCATTTAACAAACATGGTTAAAGTACAGGTTCAGTGTTAGGTTTTGTGGATACAGTATTGTATTATAAAAATATGTTTATATGTTATATAATATAGACAATATAGTTCCTTCTCCCAAGAGCTTACAGCCTAGCATTAGAAGTAAGCATTATTGAGTGATTTACTCTACATAAACTATATACTACCTTCTTGTTTTTAACTATATGAAGTTTTGTCTTATATTTTCATATAAGCTTGAGAAATTTTATAAATAATGAATGAACCATAACATACTAAATTGAGTATTTTTCAAGTAAGCATGAGAATTAGTTTTTAAACAGCTAATACTCCATCCCCAATTTCAAGGAACATTTTAAAAGTGTACATTTTTTTTTTCTGGCTATAATTATTTTATGCATTTGAAACCTGCAGTTTGTGAAAATACCAGTGTGTGGTAAAGTGCCAAAATTCAAAAATAAATAAATAAATAAATAGCCAAAATTCTTTAAGAAAAAAAGTTAAGTTGCAGAATAAATTCAAGAATAGAGGAATTTGAGATTATTTTTTAATTGTGGTATTAGTGTGACAAAATATGAAGTTTTGGCTTCTCATGTGTAAATATGCAATGCAATGTTCCAGTGATATTGTGTTGTATTAATGGTAGACAAAAGCAATTAAAAAATACCTTATATATCAAATAGAATATATAAGGCAGAAAATAAAGAAAGACATGAAGTTAATGTTTTTTTAGTATTACAAAGCATGCTGAAACAAAGTAAGTAGTTGTCTTAGCTTAATTATAGCTTAGTTAAAAATTCAGTATAGGCTAAGCCAAATAAAGTAGGCTGGGGGAAATTATGGATTTAGGTCCCATACCCATTGTTCATGCAGCAAAAAGCATGCTTTGTTAGCATTAACCATGTGGCCACCGTCAAATCAGAATCTGAGCCGCCCAACCCAATGAAGGCAAAAAGACTGGAGTATGACCAGTTTCTCAGAATAATTGTGAATTAGCATGGAAAACTACACTAAAGAAAACAAATTCTAAACTTGATCTAGAATGAGGTTCAAATGGAAATCCTACAGACTATAAAATGAGGAGATAATAGGGAAAATTTAACGATATGTTTAGACAATCAGTGAAATTATTCTTGCACAAAATCAAGCTGTCAAGATTACTTTGTGTGGAACAGAATAGGGAATGACCTGATCTTTTCAGAAAATTACAAGTTTAGGATAAAGAATTTTCTAAGTCTTCAACCCATCCTTACTCTCTTATGAATATTCATAAAAGCTTAGCATTTCCCTTTTTCAATCTTGATATCCAATTCATCATTAAGCCCTATGCAGATGATCTTTGAGATCGCTCTACTCCAACTGTCATAACTTAAACGTACTCTTATTTCACTTGTGGTTGAATTAAATGCAAAGAACTTAATGATAACCTTGCCTCAAGTCTATTTGTTGAGTCCATCTAAACTGTGCAGCATTTCTGGGCAAAGCTCTTGTCTTATTAGACCAACTTATCTTACAAAAATGCCTGATTTCCAGTTGTATCAAATATAATCCCCCGTCTTCCATTTTCTGGCTTCACTCTCCAACCACACTTCTGACATTCGCTGATATGTGCTTTTTGCTGTTAAAATGGCTGAATAGTTCTTTCTGCTGCATCATTCATGGAAATGATTGAGTTATGTATCTGCTGCTTTTAGGTAATGTTGGCAACTTATTGGCCGCTTGTAATATCATTTCCTTGTGAAGATGTGGTTTGAATTCTAACAAACCTATCTTTGCAATGAACTTTTCAAATATAATTTTTCATATATTGGGTACTGCAAATAATTCTTATCTTACAATTTTTGTTCTAGAAGTCATATTTTCACAAATATATTAGCTACCAGTTTTTACAGTATTATACTGCAGCATGAGTTTTCATTATTTTATACTTATCTGATTTTTCCTCCTATTTTGTATCTTATTCTCCTGTTTTTAGACATTTATTTATAATTTATTTTTTAAATAGAAGTCAGGTAACTTTTCTTTTTTTTTAATTTGAAAGAGAGGGAAAGAGAGTGGGCAACTGTGCAAGCAGGGGGAAGGGCAGATGGGGAAGGAGAGAGAGAATCTTAAGCAGGCTTCGTGCTGAGTACCCAATGCAGGGCTTGATCTCATGCACTTGAGATCACAACCAGAGCAGAAATCAAGAGTTGCCCACTCAGCTGACTGAGCCCCCAGGATGTGTCTTTTCAGAATTTTATTTATTTTAAACATTTATAAATTTCAGTTCTGTTTATTCATTTAATTCACTAATATGTATTAAGTGTTCAGAAGGAACCAGGTACTACATTAGATACTAGAAATTCACTAGTGAATTGATTAGATGTACCCTCTGTAACCCATAGAGCAGTTATACTCCAAGAAAAACACTTAAACATGTTGAGTTAGATTTCTATTGCTTTTTAAACATATTACCACAAATCTAGAGGCATAAGCCACCACCACCCTTATTATTTTACAGTTTTGTGGGTCAGAGGTCTAGTCACCATGTAACTCAACGCAGTGGGGCCTCGCAAGACCAAAATCGCATTATCCGTTGTGCTGAGCTTTGATCTGGTTAAGATCCCATTTCCAAACTCTTTTAGGTTATTGATAGAATTCAGTTACTTGGAATCATATGACAAAAGCTCCAATTTTCTCGCCATTTCATTTGCGGGTCAACAGCAACACATTGAATCCTCCTTGTGCTTCAAATCTCTGACTTCCTCCTCTGCTGGCAGCAGAGAAAGAGCTCGGCTTTGAAGGGTGCATGCGAGCCCACCCACATGATGCAGGATATTTTTCCTAACTTGAGCTGATGAGCAGCCTTAATTACATCTGCAAAAACCCTTTCTGCCAAGTAATATAACAGACTTATAACCGTATCACTGACATGCAGAGTTCACAGAAGTCAAAAACCTGCTTAACACATTTGTGGACTAGAAAATATGCATAATGGAATCTTTGCTGCTAAGCACAAAAAACTGGAAACAACCCAAACACTTACCTAAAGTGCGTAAGTGAATAGTGAAATGTTTGTCCAATAAAATATTATCCAGAATTGAAAGCTAATAAGCTATAGGTACAAAATATAGTATAGATGCATTTTAACATCACAACATGTAAAAATACAAGAAAATTCAAGTTAAAACTAAACCAAATAAGCTAAAAATAAATGTGAAGATTAAAAAAAAAAAAAAAAAAGATGGACGCCTGAATGACTCAGTGGTTGAGCGTCTGCCTTTGGCCCAGAGCGTGATCCCAGGAATCTGGGATCGAGTCCCACATCAGGCTCCCTGCATGGAGCAAACTTCTCTCTCTGCCTGTGTCTCTGCCTCTCTCTCTCTGTCTTATGAACAACTAAATAAAAATAAATTAATAAATAAAAAAACATAAGAATGATAAACATGATTTATAAATAGTTGTCTCCACAGGGCAATTTAAAGGAAAATTGGGGTAGGAAATTATAGACATAAAAAGACTCATTCTAAAAAAAAAAAAAAAAAAAAAAAAACAAAAAACTGGAGGATTTGGTGTAGTGTTGGGTAGTGGATTCATGAGTACTTTTTGCCTTATAAATTGGTACATGCATACAAGACAGTTAGGGACCAAATTACCAAGAATGTCATGAACCAAAAACTAAGATTAATTTTGATTTCTGAATCTGTGTCTATATGTATAGAACTTCCGAAATATTAACAGTTATATATGAAGCAGTTACAGGATGCTTTGAGACAGTGGAACACAGATCCTGACCGAAGATAAGGGAACAAAGGCAACCTTTTTTATGGAAATGATATTTAAGCTGAGATGTGAAGGTTTATGACAATAAGGAATTGGTAGGAGTGCAGGAAAAAGCAGGTGTGTCGCTCTAGAAATCAGTGTGAAGCCCCTGAGTCTAGAAAAATGATTAGAAAAGGAGTGTGTGTGTGTCTGGCGTGTGGAGAACCGCACAAGACAGCCAGAAGGGGCAGGGCCCGATGCAGCAGAGAGCAGAGAGTGACACGATCAAACATGTTTCAAAAAGACTTTTTCAGCTAAAAGACTTGCAACTGGACAATAAAGAAAATAGAAATTTATGTCCTGAGACCAGGGAGACTTGTGTGGAGGACAGCCACTACTGAAAATGGGCATGTAGCTAATTAAAATAAAATATTTAAGGAAAACCACCACCATACTCAAAGGGCTTTCACCGGAGTGAATGGAAGGAGGGAATTATCATTTACAAAGATAGGAAATATTGAGGGGAGAGTAAATTTGAAAAGTCATTAAAAATTCAAAATTGAATTTAAGCTTGGAGAGCTTACAGCCCATTCAAAGGGAAATGTCAAGCAGGCAATTGTATGCATCAATGTGGACTTCAGGGAAGTGTCAGATGTAAATTTGTGAATTATCAGAATAAATGTGGCATTTAGAAGCAAGCTTCTGGCTGAGAATAAGGAAGGAGTCAGGGTACATTGAATGTAAACTGAGTCCTGGGATGCCCCGACAGGCATAAACATAAAAAAAAAAAAAAAAAAAGTTGTGTGAGTTTGATCAAGTTGTATAAAGTATGTATGATAATATACAAGAGATAAAGTTTTAATAAATGCAAAAAAAAAAAACAACCCTGTGTGTGTGGTTTGCAGTGTGAATATAAAACACGTGGACAGGAAGAGATTCACAAAAATGTCAGGATAAAGAAAAATGTCAGGATAACAGATGCCTCTGAGGAGAGTGGGAAAAGAATGAGATGGGGAGAACTATACAAGCACCTTTCCATCTTGACAGGTTTAATTTCTAAGGAAAACAATTTGAAACGTAGGAAAATTGATTAAATGGCTGGTAAGAGAGTAGACAAGATGACTGCGTGAAAGGAATTCTATTCAGAAGTTTGTCTTCAGAATAAATGAACTAAGGAGATGGGGCCATCATTGAAGAAGATTGTGACTTTTGAGTTTTTTTTTTTTTTTTTCTATTATGAGTTTGTGGTTTAACTTTGCGAGAAGAGTGGTAAGAACTCTGTGTTTTACTACTGACCAAGAGGCAGCTTTGGTTAGGCAAGAGATACTTCCTTTGTTGGTTTGTTTTTGTTGCTGTTGTTGTTGCATTTGCTGTTTATTAAAAAAAAGTTGCTTGCAAAGTCCTTCAAGGCATCTGCAGCAGCGAAATTATTTATCTATGAACAATTTGAATGCAGTCCTGTTGGCTCCATTACAAAACGCTAAAAAAACGATAAGGATCTCCTTTTTTCTTTAGATTTTCATTTGAAGACATTTAACTTTCTGAAGTTTTTATTTCAATTCCTGTGAGTTAACCTACAGTTTAATACTAGTTTCAGGTGTACACTATAGTGATTCAGTGTAGCCATACGTCACCTTGTGCTCATCACAAGTGCATTCTTTGAACCTCATCATCTATTTCATCCATTCCCCCGACCCCGCTGCCCTCCGGCAACCATCAGTTGGTTTGCTATAGTTGAGTCTGTTTCTTGATTTGCCTCTCTTTCTCTTTTTCACCCCTTTACTCATTTGTTTTGTTTCTTAAATTCCACATATGAGTGAAATCACATAGTATTTGTCTTTCTCTGACTGACTTACTTCATTTAGCATAATAGTCTCTAGCCCCACCCATGTCTTTGCAAATGGCAAAATTTCATCCTTTTATACAGCCCAGAGACCTTCCATTGTGTGTGTGTGTGTATGACTTCTTCATCCATTTATTAGTCGATGGACACTTGGGTTGATTCCATCATTTGGCTGTTGTAGATAATGCTGCTATAAACATCGGGCGCAGGTATCCCTTTGAATTAGTATTTTTGCATCCTTTGGTTAAATACCTAGTAGTGTGATTGCTGGATCATAAAGTCATTCTATTTCTAACTTTCTGAGGAAACTCCAGATTATTTTCTACAGTGGCTACACCAGTTTTCATTCCCACCAACAGTGCAAGAGGGATCCTATTTCTTGCCAACATGTATTATTTCTTGGGTTGTTGATTGTAGCCATTCTGACAGGTGTGAGGTGATAGCTCATTGTAGTTCTGAGTTGCATTTCCCTGAAGATAAATAATATTGAACATTTTTTCATGTGTCTGTTGGTCACCTGTATGTATGCCTTTGGAAAACAATGTCTATTCATGATTCTGCCCATTTTCAATTGGATTATTCATTTTTGGTTGTTGAGTTTTGTAAGTTCTTTGCAGATTTTGAACATTAACTTCTTATCGGAGATGTCATTTGCAAATATCTTCTCCCATTCCATAGGTTACCTTTTAGATTTGTTGATTATTTCCTTTGCTGTGTAGAACTCCTTATTTTGATGAAGTCCCAATAGTTTAGTTTTGCTTTTGTTTCCCTTGCTTCCCTTTATACAGAAAGAAGTGGCTACAGGCAATTTTTTTAAAGGTCACTGCCTGTGTTCTCCTCTAGGATTTTGATGGATTCCTGTCTCACATTTAGGTATTTAATCCATTTTGAATTTATTTTTGTGTCTGGTGTAAGAAAGTGGTCCAGTTTCATTCTGCGTGTGGCTGTCCAGTTTTCCCAACACCATTTGTTGATGACACTGTCTTTTTCCCATTGGATATTCTTTCCACTTTTGTCAAAGATTAATTGACCATATAATTATGGGTTCCTTTCTGGGTTTTGTATTCTGTTCTATTGATCTACGTGTCTATTTTTTGTGCCAGTTCCATACTGTTTTGATTACTATAACCTTGTAATATAACTTGAAGTCCAGAATTGTGATGGCTCCATCTTTTTTTTTCTTTTTCAAGTCTGCTTTGACTATTTGGGGTAGTTTGTGGTTTCATATAAGTTTTAGGTTTGTTTGTTCTAGCTCTGTGAAAAATGCTGGTGTTATTTTGATAGGGATTGCATTAAATCTGTAGATTGTTTTTGGTAGTGTAGACATTTTAAGAATCTGTTCTTCCCATCCATGAGCATAGAATGCCTTTCCATTTCCTTGTGTCATCTTCAATTTTTTTAAATCAGGGTTTTATAGTTTTCAGAATACAGATATTTCACCTCTTTGGTTAGGTTTATTCCTAGGTATCATTGTTTTTGATGCCATTGTAAATGAGATTGATTTATTAATTTCTCTTTCTGCTGCTTCATTATTGGTGTACAGAAATGAAACATATCTGTACATTGATTATTGTATCCTGCAACTTTTCTGAATTTGTTATCAGTTCTAGAAGTGTTTTTTGGAGCAGTCTTTCATGTCTTCTATATAGAGTATCATGTTGTCTGAAAATAGTGAAAGTTTTACTTCTTCCTTAGGCAAGAGATAATTTCATCATTATAATGGGAGCAGAAAAGAGAAAAGATAGTGATAGATGCAATCAAATTGGTGTACAGGTCGCTCCCACTTTATCAAAATCAGAGTTGTGCCCCTTGGTTTTACAGAAGGCCTACGTTAGTATGGTAATGGTATTTTTCATAAAAGCAAAAATCCTCTTCTGATTTCTTTCAGTTAAAGAAAACAGGTACTATTGTAAGTTTTTCACAAAAGCGAAGTGCTATAACACAAACTTTTGGAAAGCGGGGGGTGAATAGGGGACACTCTGCCTTGTGCCATTTCCAATTAGGAAAGTTTTCATATGAATGCACTACTTTGCGATAGTGGGAGAAGCCTGTATTTGGTTTTGGCAAGATTAAAAATTCCTTGTCTTTTTGGCTTTTAATTTCTCTAAAGCAAGAAGCAGAGACAAAAACTGGCAGCAGTGGAGATGCTGGAAATTTGACGTACATGCATATGTGAAATAGTAATTGTGGACACTGGCAAAGCAAAATTATTATAGAAATATTTAAAATTTCTATGTGGTTTTTAAGACCCAGTTGAGTTTGAGGATGTTGGTAACAATTGGCAACAATTTTTATGTATATTTTTTCTCAGATACTTGTCTGCAGTTACTAGGTAGATTGTTGGGTTGATCTAGATTTGTTCTGTCTCTGGGAATTTTACTGAAGAGAAAAGAGGCTATTATCTGAAGAGAGAAAAGGCAGCCCCAGCTGATGTCTTGGTTACTTTAGGGTGTCATCTGCAATTAGCTGAGCAATAGCATGGCCCTGATTTCGCAAGGTCTATGTGGGCACCAGATGACAACGCACAATTGCTAATACTACCAGGGGGAATGTTTGCTTCCAACTAGGAAAGGGATGAATATTAGACTATTCTCTGAAAAGATGGAAAATGAATTTGGGGGCTTTGAAAGCTTGGTATCTAGTTCTGTTTGTCCAAGACTTTGTCCTCTTTCCAAACAAGTGCTCCAACTCCTTGAATGGGATTGACCTAGTGACATTTCAGGAATTAGATGGAATCGAAGGTTTGCAGTTTCACATTTTAACATAAACCTTGATTCATTAAAGTTTGTCCTATTCCATGGCAATATATCTATGAGGAGTGCTGTTCTAAATGCTGGGTCAGGTGGAAGCAGTTTGTTGCTCATTGTTTGTTTTTAAATGCAGTAATCAAATCTACTACCACTTAGGACTGTTTCAAAAACATGGTTATGTAAGGTGAATGACTATTGTGTACTTGTTCTTCATTTATTGTCCAATAAGCCACGTTTTGGAGAAAGTGTTGAGGTTCATCATGTTTTTTTTTTTTTTTCCCAGAGAACTATTTCACAAATGCCATTATTATTTTATTTGGAAGTACCCCAGTTTAAAAACAAATAATTTTAACATCTTAAGCTTCAACCCCATGTAGTCAAGACTATTTGTAGCAACCCATTCAAGTTAATTTAGGCAGGAGAGGTATGTATAGGCTTAATAATATGGAGGGATTCAGTGCAAGTCATGTTTTACACTTGGGTACAGGCAGAGATCAAATGGTGTTTTTAAGAGTATTCCTCTATACCATTATTTCTTGCCTCTTGACTTAGCTCAGGCTTCTGTAAGAAAACACCAAAGACTGTGTGGCTTAAACAACAGCATTTATTTCTCACAGTTTTGGAGGTTGGGAAATCCACTATCAAGGTGGTGACGGATTCGGTTCCTGGTGAAAGCCCTGTCGCTGGCTTGCAGGTGGCTGTGTTCTTGCTGTATCCTCACAGGGAGGAGATTGATGTTCCTTCCTATTCTTATAAGGGCGCAAATCTCACCAACTGGGCTCTACCCTCGGGATCCTCTCCAAAACCAGTTAGCTCCCAAAGGCCCAACTCTTAATACTATTACATTTAGGATTAGGGCTTCAACATATGAATTTGAAATGAGGGAAATGAACATTCAGTCCATAACACCTCTCTGTTTTTTGTTTTTTGTTTTTTTCTCTCAGATTCCTATTGTAGACAAACTTTCTTAATGTGGCAGGGCATGACTCCTAAGGCCCTGGGTGTATATCTTTACATTTGTTAAGCCGTCCTATAGAGATGACACTGATATTTACTTGGCTAATGTCATGTATTGTAAATGTAGAAAAGGGTTAATTGAAAAAAAAAATTGTGGAGAGACTATACGCAATCTTCTGAGCTCTCATTATCCCACAGAGAAATGTACTTAGGCCAAGCAAATCTTGAGAATAAGATGGACTCTGGCAGAAGGATTCCAGCCTCCCGAATCACTCTCTATATTTATATGGAAAGGGAGGCAGGAGAATTCTATTGAGCATATTAACAACAGGAACTGGTCAAAGAGAGCCTCTGGATCTGAGATGAGGAACTGCACCTGCTCCTCCCTTGAGATGGCCAGTTGAGACTTGCTGAGCATCTTCTCGATACACTTTCTAATTAATTTCACCACATAATTCAAAAGAAAGAGCTATATTCCATACCAGTTGTTCAATTCTTGTCTCTCATCAGTTCCAACCTTACCTTTCTGTATTCCATTCTGTGATTCTGAGGCTGATATTGGCAAGCCACGTTTCTGCTACGTCAGCTGGCTCTGCCAAACACGGACACTAGAGGGATACAGTAGGGCTATAAGCATAAGAGGGACTAAGACTTTTCTCTTTGTTCCCTGTGGGCTTCTGGACTGCTTCCTGTTCCTGTAAGCATCACCCCATCAACAGCTTCCAGCAAGAGCAGGGCCTTCCCATTAGAGCAGCTGAATCCAGTGTGCAGTGTTCCCAATATTTGCAAGTCTAGCCTCATCCCCCAACGCTCAGAGACACCAATGCCATCTGCTAGTGTGCTATCCTTGGAGGCCCCATTGCAGACCCAAGGATAACACCTCCAAACTCAGAGACACCAGTCCCAGTGGGGCAATGCATCCTTTTCAGTAGTCCAATTTTCAACTCTTGGGGCTCTTCCTCTAAGTCTCTGTTTTAATAATTCCAGTCTCTTTTGTTCCGTTGGCTCTAGGGTGTAGCTGCTTTCTCTGCTTTCTCTTACTCTGTGAGACCTTACAGTTACCTTCTTCACTTTGCCATATATTTGTAGATAGTTAAAACTATTTCTAGACGAAATGCTCCTATTCAAGGACTGGCATGGGAGGACTGGATCCTGCCTGATACACGTTCTAAAATCAACTCGAAAAAATTCAGGATAGGATTCTAATTCAGGTTCAGGTCTGGTGTCTCTCTGGGCCATTTGCTATGTAGGATACAGTGGGACTATGATTGACCCAATTGGGTCAACTGTTCAGGCTTGTTGCTGAGATGAGGGGGCACCATGATTGATTGTCTCAGCAGGACCATATGGAGTAACAGAGATATTTTCCAAAGAAACAGATTGCTGCCACCAAAATAGTGGGAATGGGAATGCCTCCTGGAGTGGAGGGGGAAGCTTTAGCTACCACACAGACAACATAGCACTGCCTATGCCCTTAGAAGTGTAATGGTTTATTAAGTGGTTCAAAGTTAGGTTATAAACATAGTGATGATATTTATTTATTTATTTACTCTAGTCATTGTTGCAACCGTAATCTGCAAAACATTTGATAACTCTCAAAAATGCATTGGGTGGGTTTCAGAACTTCCTGTCACTTTCAATTAGGACAAATCTGTGCGGTTGTAGTATTCGATCTCATCCTCATTTCAACATTTATTCCCTTCTCTGCCATCTGAAAATATCATCCCTCTGCCCTCTACCTTTAGAGGTAAGAGAGAAAGGCATGGCTGTCCTCCAGATGTCTCCTTTCCCCATCTTCTCTGAATTCTGTGTTCTGCAGTGTATCAGGGTACACCGATGGGAGACGGAAAGTTATAGACTCCTTTATTCACAGGTGCTGCTGTAGATTTCTTTCTTGGTCGATCGTGACAGCTTTTTTTGGCACCACAGGATTTCTCCATGTGGTCAGCATGCAATGATCTGGAGCACATTATAAGTTCTTACGGGGGTGTTATGGGTCCTCCCTACTGCACAGGGCCCTGATTTGGAAGCTCTGGCACAGGCATCCTTGGTAACCACTGTGCCAATTGCTGTGTTTTTTTACACAACTCGTGAAGTTGCCAACAAAGTGGTTCAAATATAACTACTTCTAATTTCCCTCGGCTTATAGGAAACTCAGACATTTATGTGGAGTGAGCATAGTGGATGTCACAGTTTCCTCCTCCTCATATCCCCATGAAGACATTAGCCACGCAATTCATTATTACAGTAAACTATTTGATGGCTAATTTCATGTGGTCAAACATTGTTCTGGGTGTTTTTGTGAGGATTTTTGGCCAGAATTTTCATTTAAGTTGATGGGCTTTGAATAAAGCAGCTTGTTCTCCATAATGTGAGTCGGCCTCATCCAATCAGCTAAAGGCCTAAAAAGAATAAAAGACTTCTCCCCAGTTCCTCATCGATAACCTTGGGACTTGACCTGCAGCATCAGCTCTTGCCTGGGTCTCCAGCCAGGCTGCCTATCCTGTAGGTTTTGGATACACTAGCCTCCAAAACCATGTGAGCCAAATCCTTCAAATCTCTTTCCGTAGGTAGATAGATGACAGATAAAGATGCAGATGGAGATAGAGATAGAGATACATACACACAATTAATTCTCTTTCTCTGGAGAGCCCTGCCTAATACAGAAATATCAATCAACACAGAATACTCTCCTGCAAGACTGCAGTAATGGTCTTGGATAACCGGAGGTGGGATAGATCTTTTGCTCTTGTGGTCTACATTAGTAAACGTGCCAATGCTCTTGTTTCCTCTACGTTGGTCCCACAGCCATGTTTGCCCCCCTGCTCAGGGCAGATTAGCATATATGGGGCATGTTTAATAAAGGAATGAAATGTCAGCCATTTGTCTATTAGGCTCTTTTTATCTCTATAAGCAAATATTTTAGATAACTTCTCACTTGGCTTAGAGATAGGTGAGCATGAACATGGCATTCCCAAGGAATAGCCACCTGGTGCACACGCTCCTCTTGACAATTCCCAGCATAAAAAGAGGAGCTCCCCAGTAATAGCATAGCTGGTTATGCTCCCTTTTAGTAAGCCCTAAGGGAATTGCTTCTCCCGACTGTTTGGGGTTTTCATTAGAAAGTGGAGTACTTTATAGTCCTTTGAGCACAGTATTGATGATTTAGGCAATGGGAAAGGCCAAGACGTCACATCTCCTTATTACCCAACACTGTTTTTGTCTAATAATCTTGTAGAGAGTAATTTGATTTCACTGGAGCGTCTTACCATAATGATGAGATTGCTCTTGCCTGTGCCTCTCTGGATACCACACCTCTCACAATGGCTACCTGAATTCTTGCCAGTGGAAACACACACACATTTACCTCATCGTGAAAGTAGAGCAAGAAAATGTGGGTGGCCACCTGGCTAGAGTGCTGGCTTGGCCTTTGTTATAGGAGTGAATGTTGGCAGGATTATTGGCTTTTGTGTGTCTCTGGGGGAAACTCAACCTGTGCAATTTCTTCCTTTGCTGTGCAGGCAGCCACTAGGAAACAGAAGGATTGGCACAATGATGGATTTAAGCCACAAAAGCAAGTCGAGACTGTGTATAAGCTTTAGAAATACAAAGTCCTCCACAGATTTTATCAGAAGATTTCTGCATCTGGACAATACACATATATAATCCTTAATTTACAACTACTAGAGAGGATTAGGAATCTCTTCAATGTTGCAGTTTTAACGTTATCTTTAACCAGTGTATTATTTTGTTTGAGAGTATCATATACTGAAATAGCTCATGTGAGCTTCTCTGATCCTTTTAAATCAATATCCATTAAAAATTATTGACAGAATATTGAGAAAGTTTTAAAATAGCAAAATCAATCCTATTCTTTGTTTAGCAAACAGGTTGTGGTGTGCTCATATGAGAACTTCAAAATTGTATCATGTAAGAAGTCAGGTCAGGGAATTCATAATTTTTCATAATTCGTGAATTATGAAAAATTTAGTAAAATAGGCGTAATGGTGGAAGATAAATTACAATTATCCCTAGCACTTTTTGGAAATAGAAATATAAATGTGTCTTCATTAAAAAAATAGAAGTGCATTTGTAACTATTATCCTTAGATGCCAAATGACAGAAAACAAGATGCATTAATGGCAAAGAATTTGACAGTAGTTAAAATAGCCTGCAGCCACTCTCAGTACCCTTCCTGTGAATGTGAGCATTGAGAAGTACAGCCCTTAAAATGTGTTCCTTTCAAAATTCACATTTTCTTCTGAAAAAAAAAAAAAAGTACAGAGAAAAATAATGTCAATATAAGCATCTGGATTCTCACATTTTGAGAACTGTGTTTACTTTAGTATTCCAGCTTTCCCTTATTCTACAGTACACTGAAAAGGACCTGTTTTAGAACATTTTAATTGTTGGCATAATCGGCCCAGGTGTCTTACAGCAAAGTAGGATAGGAAAAAAATAGCAATTATCAAGGGGGAAATATCTCATTAGTGACTCAATTCTTTGAACTTTTTGGTGGAACCTGAATTAAATGACATTGCATTTGAACAGCAAACTGAGGTGGGTGTTCAAATGTAAATGTGTCATTGTGTATTGCATTATAATTTGAAAAGGTAAATTTTTAGGTTAAATTAAATGATTTTGTAGGCTACCAAAACATAATATAAAATTGAGGATATAAGGATATAAGAAAGTTTGACAAACAAAATGGTTTATAAATTATCTCATCTTTTTATATGGAAAAAAATCTACCAAAACAACCAATAATATTTAACATATTGACACATAAATTACTGGTATGACACAGGAGTGGGGATGACTTTCATTAAATTTTTTGGAAATTCTGCATTCTCCAAAATTTAATTGAAAAAAACATAGAAGCAACCGAAGGTATTTGTTGGTGCCTTTACTATAATTGATGTTTTCTTAATGCACTGAAAAGGATAAAATTTTTTTTTTTGGTAAATAAAAACCCCACAAAATAGGACAGGAAGTAAACAGCTTTAGGAATCAGAGTCTTGACATCACTCTGCCTTTTGTCACCTTAAGCCAGTATCGTTTAATTGCTTGTAGAAACAGATTATTGCTCCAGAACAAATGAAATAATATATATGTGTATAAAACTGCTTTGTGCAAAAATCAAAAGTGCTTTGTGCATTATAACATGCAATATGGGATTAAGTTAAACATAGAATTGTAGGTTCTCTTCTGGAGGCTGTACCCAACCAACCAGAGAGATTTGTTAGAATATAGGAGGGGGCAATGAGGAGGTGTGCAAATACTAGGATAGGATTTGTTAGAAAAACAAAAGTACCACATTTTTATAATAGAAATATTTGAAAGAATGTAAATTTTATTTTTATTTTTTAAAGATTTTATTTATTTATTCTTAAGACACAGAGAGAGAGAGGCAGAGACACAGGCAGAGGGAGAGGCAGGCTCTCTGTGGGGAGTCTGATGTGGGACTTGAACCCAGGACCCCGGGGTCACACCCTGGGCCAAAGGCAGATGCTGAACCACTAAGCCACCCAGGTGCCCTGAGAATGTAAGTTTTATGTTTTTATAAAAGAGATTAGTTTAAAACTATAAGCCTCATGGATTTAGTATATAATATTTTATTCTAATTTTTTGAAAAGTGTCCATTTTAGTGTGAAACTCATTCAGATATTGTAAGTTAATCAACATATTATATTCTCCACAAATGATAGTTTTCTATAGGTAAACATTTAACTTCAGAGAAAAGAATAGTGTTTGTTCATCTGGTAATCCAGTGGACACATTAGTTCAATGATTATAATTCACATTACTATAATAATTATAACTTATTATAATAAACGTTATAATATTGGAAATCAGGACAGTGATCCTGGGCTATCATAAACTGTAAGAAGAAGGAAAAATGTATCTAGCAGAATTCCAGGCATGGGGTTTTCCGTGGGAGAGAAGCCATGACAAAGAGATAGGGACTATAATTTCAGAGGCCTGTCTTTGGTAGGGACAGTCACTTTCCAGAACCTGGGTTTTGGCACAAGTGCGCGGGAAGGGGTGCTTGAACAAGCAGTGCTGAGACGTAAAGGAATACAAGAGCAGAACATCGTACTGAGGGTGAAGAACAAAAAAAATGAAGATTTTAGCAGAGTCCAAGAAAGCGTATTTCACTAAGACTGATGGAATAGAAATAGAAATTTCTAAATAGAAATTTTAAGAAGCTCTACTAGGCATCTGCAGTGGGAAATACTCATATCTACAAGAAACCTATAATTAAATATACACATATATATAAATATATTTACACTTTATATATATTTCATTATATTATATATATTATATTATAATATTATTTCAATATATTATAGCATATATTATATAATATATATATTATACATAAAGATTATATAATCTTTATATAATAATATATATATTATACATAAAAATTATATATATACATACATAAAGAATCTTGGACTTAGATTTAAGATTTAAGGGCATGCCTATTTGTTTTAGAAGCAGTAGAGATATCAAATGGCCCCAAAGTGACTCACATTATATTCAAGATCAAAAATGAAAAATATATGCGTATTTCACAGCACACTACGTCATTGTAGGATAATAGAAATCTTTTCTGTAGTCAACGCTGTTGAAAGCGGGTCCATTAACTCTACGCGTGCTTTCCTGTAGGCTGTTAGGTATTGGACTCAATACCCAAGTTTATTCATATATATCCTTTCTTTTGTTTAGTCATATCTTCTTCAGAGTTGTAATATCTCACTTTAATATTTGTTCGGTAGAAAATATAACTCATTAAAATTTCTTATTGTTTTTCGATTTCAGCTTATCTAGCAGTTGAAAGGGTTCAAAAACTCAATTTTAACGTTTTCCTTACTTTTATTAACTCGGTCTTTAAGCCTTTTATAACTGTTCCTTTTTCTATGGGAACAACATTTCATGTATTTAGATATATTTTTATAAAGTTACTTTGCATCATATTTGAAACTTCAACCCAAACACACTTAGCTTTATTTGCTTATAACATTGTTTGGGGGATCCCTGGGTGGTGCAGCGGTTTGGCGCCTGCCTTTGGCCCAGGGCGTGATCCTGGAGACCCGGGATCGAATCCCGTGTCGGGCTCCCGGTGCATGGAGCCTGCTTCTCCCTCTGCCTGTGTCTCTGCCTCTCTCTCTCTCTCTCTGTGACTATCATAAATAAATAAAAATTAAAAAAAAAAAAAACATTGGTTAGCTAATCAGTATTTTTCAAAGCACCATATCTATTTCTGATATACTTAAAAATAAATTTAATAACATTTAAACAATTAGTGATAGATGGTGCAAGAAGATTAAGGCACCAACTTTTATAGCGAACCTTGAAGATGTGTGAATTGATTTTGAATCTGCATTAAAATTACAAAATTGTTTGAAACTATTATTGTTGTCATTATTATTTTAATAGGCTTTACGTATTAGAGCAGTTTTAGGATTACAGCAAAATTAACCTTAAGGTACATGGATTTTTTTTTTTTAAGATTTTATTTATTTATTTCAAAGAGAGAGCAAGCACAGGGGCGGGGGGAGAGCAGGGCGAGAGGGACAAACAGGCTCTGCAGTGATCCCGTGTGTATTTTTTGTCAATGCTGGGCATGGTGTATTGGGTAAAAGGCCCTTCTCTAAATGGGGTCTTTAGTAATGTGGTGTTAAGGGGAGTGGGCAGGAATAGTGTCCTATAGCCCTATGATTAAATCTCAGGCTTTAGACACGGGCTTGCCTCATTCTTGCTCCTTAGGGCCCCTCTTCCCTTTCTGTGGGGCAGGATGGCTAGAGTGGGCTGCAGTTGGCTATTTCCCTGCTCCTACCTGGAAAACAGAGTTAGCTAGGGATGGGGTTTTTGTTTCCCTCCAGGTGCTTTGGGTTCTGGTTAAATAGTTTCACCTGAGGGCAGGTCTTATTAAGAACAACGTGTCCTAGCATATTGCAAAAACGGTTCCTTTTCCCCTCTTGCTGAAGGTGCAGGGGGAGGTTTTTTTCTCTGTTTACCTTCATAAGTTGTTAGAACTTGAGGAGGTAAAACTCACAGGGGTGTGGGGGCCTCTCTGATGACCGTGTCCCCCCCGGAGATGGTATCTTACACACTGAGCCTCCAGAAATCCATCGGTTGCAGTCCAAGGTCTCCTACGTTGGCCCTGGCTCCCACGAAGATTCCTGCTCCCAGGTTTCTGTCCCAGTAAGCTGTGATTCTCTGGGTTTATCTGTTCTCTCCGGTTTTGAGGGCAGCAATGTGCCCTGTGACCTTACTTCTCTGTCGGATGTAAGAAGAGTAGTTAATGTTTCAGTCCGTTCAGCTTATTACTTGTTAGGATGGAGTGGCCACGTCTACGCTTGTTATGTGTCGGGCTGGATCTCCAATCATTTTTATAAGGCGAAATCTCTTGATTCTAGAAAAAAGTTATCCCTTTTCGCACCTGTAAGACCGGACTGCCCAGCTGACACCACCACATAGCTACTAATTCTTTACCTTCCAAGTATGGTAAGCGTTTTAAAACAGGACTAGTTTCATAATGTTGAAGACAAAATCAGTTTTCTAGTACATCTTGAAGTATTGCATTTGCCTTGAAAATAAATTTAAATAAAATACGTTTAGTCCTACCAATTATATGCTTAAACAATACTGTCGGCTGATTCCCTTTGCCCCTATTTTGGCCCCTATTTTAAGTAACTCCCCAACCTTAAGTAGCTGCATTAAAGATACCAAGGAATCTCACCTAATTAGTTTCACAAAAATGCTTTACCTTTTTCCTTCCATTTCTATATATTTATACATAGATTTTCTGGCTGAAATATCTTCAAGCTATCACTGCCTGTCACCTTTCTTAACCAGGCACCAAGGCTTAGTTTAAATACTGCATCCGACATGAATCTTCTTTATTTCAGTCTGCATTGATCACTACTGCTTTCGTTATGTAGTTTTTTCAGCTATATTCGACGGTTTGCAGTCGTACCTTCTCCGTGTGTTATAGGTAGGGCTTTGCATATGAATATTGTGTTGTTGAAGATAAACCACACGAAGAGCCAAAGGTGAAAATTTCACAGAGGTCTCAGTACAAGAAAAACTTAGAATTTCCATAAACATTGGGCTATGCGTGTGTGTGTGTGTGTGTGTGTGTGTGTATATATATATATATACACATATACACATTTATATATATATAAATATACATATATACATATATATGATGTATAAAAAGGTTTATTTAGTTAGGGGGAGAGAGAGGTGGATGCTTAACGCACTGAGCCACCCAGGAGGCCCACGTTGAGTGTGTTTTTAATTCAGAGATGTTAGCCTTGGTAATAGCTCATATTTTCTCTTTCTTTCTTTTCTTTCTTTTCTTTCTTTTCTTTCTTTTCTTTCTTTTCTTTCTTTTCTCTTTCTTTCTTTCTTTCTTTTCTTGGAAGCTAAATATCAAACTTGCACCTCATGTGTTGGAATGTAGAGCATCTTGTGGCCTTCTTTTTGTAGGACTCCATTAGCTTTACTATTTTTTTTTCATATTTTTTTCCTTTTCTAATTTCCTCTTTGTCCTGGTAGCTTTCATTTTCTCTTTTACATTCTTATATTCTTGAAACCTCTCTGTAAACCACCTCAAACTATCTTTATATCAGAGAGTAGTATGAGCAAATAAAGTGTGTGAAAATTATCTGGAGAATTACAAAGTAGGGAGTGCATGAGAAAAATAACTTGAGATTTAGAAAATAGATTTAAACTTCCATATATTTTATTTTAAAAGTAAAACGCAAATTTAGAAATATTTAATATGCAAATGAAAGTACATGTATGTGATTTAAAGTGAGGGACCAACTGCTGCAGAAGACCTCACACTGTCCCAGCATTGCCCCTACCTAAAGTAGATGGCCTTGCCCAAGGCCATGCAGCCTTCTTAAGGGCAGCCTACATCCAATAATTAGTTGATATTGGGATTTTTAAAAACCTGGCTCCCTTGTCCCACTCAGTACAGCTCTGCGGTACCATTATAGCTTCAGAGCTGAGCTCCCTGTGGAGTAAATGGGTGCTCTTGCCATGACTGCCTCATAATCCACCTGGGGCTGCCGCTGCTCAGTTCTGCTTCATCACATCCCCTATGGGTGTAAACCCTGAGGATTCTTCCTAACTTCCTACATGCTATCCCCGTCTCAGAACCTGTTTCTCAGTGAGGTCAACCAGAGGGATGAATGGATGCACAGATGAATTGTAGATAGAAATAGAGACTAATCAATCGATCCGTAGATACAGAGCAGATACCTAGGTGCACGCATAGATACTACATTCGTGTTTAGCAAAAAGTTAGAGAAGTGATGCATGCGTGTGTAGATCGATGGACAAAGAAGTCTGGCTTCTGCCTGCAGTACAAGGTAAGTAACTACAACAGAACCAAGTGGGCGAACCTCCATGACACTGGGAAATCACCTAAAAATCCAAGTCATGAATTATTCTTTAAAAAAAAAAATCATTTATTTATGGGAGTGAGAGAGAGAGCAAGAGAACAGGAGCATGGGGATGGGAGCTGGCGGACAAGCAGACCCCCCCCCCCCAACTGAGCAGGGAGCCTGATGCAGGGCTCGATCCCAGGACCCTGAGATCATGACTTGAGCTGAAAGCAGATGCTGAGCACACTGAGCCACCCAGGTGCCCCAAAACTATCACTACTTATTCACGCAGGAATGTATTTAATCTTTTCACATTACTTTATGGTCAAGGGCTCATTTTCATCCAGCTGATAAAAGAACCGATCTTGCTAACTGGGAAGCAACAGTTAAGGCCTCTAGGGCCAGCTGCTTGGGTTTGAATCTCAGCTGCTCCACTTACTGAATGCGTGCCCTTGGGGCAGCTAATTATACTCTCTGGGTCTCAGTTTCCTTATTTGTGACATGAATATAATAAGAACTATGTCACAGGGTTGTCGGAACACTACACTCCCCTAATTTAAAATACTTAGGGAAAGAGGCAGGCAGATATAAACGCTAACTATAATTTTTCAGAACTTGGAGTTTGCATCACACAGTTCTGTACATGAAGCTCTTTTGGGGCGGGGGTATTATCCTAGCTGTTCCGGACGGCTCCTATAGCTAACACTCCAGAGAGCATGCTATGACTAATGGCAATAAAAAGGGAGACCTGTAAATTGTTTCTTTCACATTTAAATATTATAAGAGAAAAAGATTTTGAAAACTAGCGTAGTTGAAAAAAGATTTAATTTCTTGGAGAGAGAGAAAAAGAAAGATTGAGCTAGTGGGGGGGGGGTGCGCGGAGGGGCCACATCTGAAATGACTCTGCACTGAGCTTGGAGCCAGACTTGGGGCTTGATCCCACAACCATGACCTGAGCCTAAACCAAGTAGGACTCTTAACTGACTGCGCCACCCAGATGCCCCAGATTTTATTCATTTTAAAACTGGGAGTTTATCATCCTTAACCACCTTCACTTATTTTCCCCACTCCCTAACCCTCATTCCTGGAAACCACCTTTCTATTTTGTTTCTGTGAGGTTTTAAGATTTCACACAGAAGGGAGATACAGTATTTCCCTCTCTCTGACTTCTATCACTTAGTGTAACACCCTCAGGGTCCATCTGTTCTTGCAAATGACAGGATCTCTTTCTTTTATAAGGCTAATATTCCACACCATTATTAAAAAAAAAAAAATATCTTAGAGCCCATTGTGCACAAGTGGAGGGAGGGGCAGAGTGAGAGAAAACTTCAAGCAGACTCCCTGCTGAGCAAAGAGCCAGACGTGGACCTTGATCTTATGACTCATAAGATCATGATCTGAGCCAAAACCAAGATTTGGAGGTTTCACTGACTGAGCCACTCAGGTGCCCTGAAATACCATATTTGTTTTTATCTGTTCATCCATCAGGGGATACTTAGGTTAGTTCCAAGTCTTGGCTATTGTAAATAATGTTGGAATAAACAACGAGGTGCAGATAGCTCTTTGAGGTGGTGACTTTGTGTCCTTCAGAGAGGTACCCAGGAGTGGGATTGCTGGATCATATGGCCATTGTATTTTTAATTGTTTTTTTTTAAGGAACCCTCCTGTTTCTCACAGTGACTGTACCAACATACATTCCTATGAACTATGTAGAAGGTTCTCGTCTCCACACCCTTGCTAACACTTATCTCAGGTAATAGACATTTTAACAAGTGTAAGGCAATATCTCATAGGGGTTTTGATTTGCATTTCCTTGGGGATTAGTGATGATGAACATTTTTTTTTTTCAAGGACAAGTTGGTCACTTGATTATGCTTTTTGGAATAATTTGGGTCCTTTGTCCACTTTTAAATTGGATTATTTGCTTCTTAGCTATTGAGTTGAATGAATTCCTTATGTATCTTGGGTATTAACCCCTAATCAGACATATGGTTTGCAAATATTTTCTCCTATCTCATAGGAAGCCCTTTTACTTGGTTGATCATTTCTTTTGCTATGCAGAAAATTTTTAGTTTGATATAGTCCCATATTTACTTTTGATTTTATTCCTTATGCTTTGGGTATCTTATCCATAAAATCATGGCCAAGCTCAATGAAAAGGAGCTCCCTCCTATGTTTTCTACTATGGGTTTTATGGTTTCAGGACTTAAATTTAAGTCCTCAGCCTATTTTTAATTAATTTTTACAAGTGGTTTAAGATAAGGACCTGGTCATTCTTTTGCATGAGAATGTCCAGTTTCCCCAGCACCATTTATTAAAGAGATTATCTTTTAACCCCTGAGTATTCTTGGGTCCTTTCTCAAATATTAGTTGACAATACATGCAAAGGCTTATTCTGGGCTCTTGATTCTGTTCCATTGGTTTATGTGACAGATGTTTTTATGTCCGTGCCATACTTTTTTCATTACTATAGCTTTGTACTATAATTTGAAATCAGGAAGTATAATCCTCCACCTTTGTTCATTATCAGAATTGTTATGTCCGGTTAGGGATCCTTTGTGGTTTCATATGAATTTTAGAATGTTTTTTCTTGTTTCTGTAAAAAATGTCATTAGAATCTTGATAGAGATTGCATTGAATCTACACACTGATTTGGGCAGTATGGATATTTTAACAATATTCATTCTTCCAACCTATGAACATGGATGTCCTTCCACTTAATTTTATCTTTTTCAACTTCTTTCTTCAATCTTACTGTTGTCACTGCATGGGTCTTTCACCTCCTTGGTTAAATTTATCCCTAAATATTTTATTGTTTTTAGTGCTATTGCAAGTAGAATTATTTTCTCTATTTCTCTCTCAGGTGCCTCATTATTAGTGTGTAACTGATTTTTTATCTGTTGACTTTATATCCTGCAACTTTACAGAATATGCTTATTATTTCTAACAGTGCTTTGTTGGCATCTTTAGGATTTTTTTTTTTTTTTTTTGTATAATGTCATCTGCAAAAACAGTGACAATTTTACTTCTTTCTTTCTGATGTGGAAACCTTATTTCTTTTTCTTGTCTGATCGCTCTTTCTAGGACTTCCAGTACTGTTTAATAGGAGTGGTGAGACTGGGAACGCTTATTTTTTCTTGATCTTTGAGGGAACGTTTTCATCCTTACTATTGAATGTAATGTTAGCTACGGGCTACTCCTGCATGGCTTTCTTTTTTTTTTCATGCATGGCTTTTATCATGTTGAGAGATTTTATTATGAAGGGATGGTAAATTTTATCCAATAATTTTTCTGCATCTATTGAAATAATCATATGTTTATATATCTTATTCTATTAATATGATGTATCACATTTATTGTTTTACATATGTTAACTCATTCTTACAGCCTAAGGTTGAATCCACTTGATCATGGTGCATTATCCTTCCACTGTGTTGTTGAATTCAGTTTCATCGTTATTTTGATGATAATTTTTCCATCTGTATTCATCAGGTATATCAGCTTATATATAGCTGTCTCTTTTTGTATTGTCCTAGCCTGGCTTTGGTGTCAGCGTAATGCTAGCCTCATAAAATGAGTTTGGGGTGTTCCCTTCTATTCAGTTTTTTTTTTTTAAGTATTTGAGAAGGATTGTCATTAATCCTTAAATGTTTAGGAAAATTCACAAGTGAACCTACCTACTACTAGGCTTTTTTGGGTGGTTATTGTTAGAAAGTTTTTGATTATTGATTCAGTCTCCTTAATCATTATTGGTCTATGCAGATTTATAATTTATTTCTAACTCAGTCTCAGTAGGTTGTATGATTCTAGGAATTTTTGCATTTTCTCTAGGTTGTCCAAGTTGTTGGCGTATAGTGATTCATAGTAGTCTCATGATTCTTTGTGTTTCTGTGGCATCAGTTTTAATGTGCACTTAACTTGCAATTTTATTTATTAAGGTCCTTTCCCTTTTTTTCTTGTTTGGTCTAGCTAAAATTTGTCTATTTTGTTTACCTCTTCAAAAGATCAAATCTTGCTTTTGTTAATCTTTTCTACTGTTTTCCTATTCTCTATTTCATTTATTTCTGCTCTAATCTTCATTATTTCCTTTCTTATGCTAACTTTGGGCTTTATTCTTTTTCTATTCCTTGAGGTATAAAGTTAGGTTGCTTATTTGAGATCTTTCACTTTTCTTGATGTGTGCATTTGTCACTACAATCTTCCCTCTTAGGGCTACTTTTGTTGCAGTCCATAAATTTCGGTATGTTGTATTCCTATTTTTGTCTTTTCCGAGATTTTTTAAATTGTCTTTCCTTTTTCTTCTTTGTTATCTTGCTTGTTCAGGTGTTTGTAAATTCTGATACACTTTCCCTGTTCAAAAGAGGAGTTAATGTCCCCTCTCCTTGAAAATGGGCCATGCTCTGGGACAGCAAAGAGGAACAGAATGTGATATAAATGACACTGTTGTTTCTATATTAGCAAAGGGTATGCATATTTTCCTGCTATCTCTCTGAATGTTAGCTATGAAACATTGACTATGAAAGAAGTCTAATTACCATGTGACTGCAATTTGGGAAGACTAGAGAGAGGGGAAGAGACAGAAATGCAAGAAGAGGCTTACCTGTTCCTATTCCTATTGGAACCTTCCTAGCCCAGGTGCCAGACAAATATACAAGTGAAGAAGCTTCAAGATGATCCCATGGGAGAACCCAAGCAAGAATTGCAAAGCCAGTCATTCCCAAGTCTTGAGCAAATCATGCTCATATTTTAAGCCACTCTGCTGTAGTGATTACCACACAGCATAAAATAACTATAATAGACACTCCCCTTTCTACATTCAGAATTGATTAGTTGATTATCTTTCTATGTAAAGGAATGAATACAAGAATCAAAACTCCTATAACAGGTATTAGTCAAAAATATTTTTCATTTTTTTATGTTTTTAAATTTTAAAGATACAATTAAATATCTTAAACTTCTACAAAGCAGTAATTAAATATCCTCCTTGTTGACTCAATTACTACTACCATGGAGATTCTTTTATTTATTTCAGAAGTCTGAATGGGAGATGACTTTTTCATCACTCTATACATATACACACTATACACCCCATCTCACCCTAACCCATTCTTGGTTTTTGGTGGGCAAATAAGGGAATGTTTTTTCATTACTAAGATCCATGGGCACTGCTTGGTCAATTCTTTGCAGAGGTAAGATAATCTATTTTAACTTAAAATTGAGCAACTAAAACAAGAATCGCATCAAGTTACAAATTTTATTTGGGGTCATAAGAAACTCACTATCTAGTCTAATAGAATTATTATAAAATAGTATGCATAATATTTCAAGACAGAAAGAGTTTTCTAGTATGGTTTGTGTTTTCATGTTTTTCATTGTAAGTCATGGAAATTATCTTTTTGGAATAAAATAGTTTGTGATTCCAATGAAGCAGGAACACTACTGACAATTTATGAAGCCTACTCTTTCTCTAAGGGTAAAGGAACAGACACATGGCTAATGGCCAAGAGTCTTGGTGTGCAAGCTCAGACTTTCCCAAGGGGGCCCTGGCTCAATAACAGTTTCTATCTTCTAATGGAAATGCATATAGATTTTTAGATGCTAGGATAAGCACTTGAAATTATACATTATATTGATACTTTCTATAGTAATTTATAAAGCAATTGGATCTATTTATTCCTGGATAGGAGAGGCTGAACTATTGGCATATTTTCTTCCCAGATATTCCTTTGCATATGTAGTCTCAAAGCACATTCAAAAGAGACTGGTTTAATGAATGTACTATGCTTGATTGGTTGTTCCTTTAAACAATAGGGGTTGGAAAGTGAAGGTTTTATTAAGGGATTGCTATCTCAGTTTTAAACCGTAAAACTTGTTTTTATTGTAGGTAAGCACATCTTTATAAATGAATTCAAAAGTACGATTCTCTCAGGCATTTGGAGGCAGATACTAATGCTCTGAAGTCTCTACTGAGACTTGTTTTGTCACCTGTGGAAAACTAATTCTGAATAAGTAGCACTGAGATTAGTCATTCTGGCCTCTACTGAATTGTGGTTGTTCAAGCTTCACTAGAACCTTCCGCATCTTCTGGCACCTGAGAATTGTACATCTCACTTGTGACCAAAACCTGAAACTGAACCGATAGAACTGACATGCCCAGAATGGAAACACTCATGCTGGCATTTGTGGGGGAGGATTCTCAGAGGAGGTCCAAGTTAATATGACAACTCCACTGAAGCAAATCATCACTAAAGGAAAGAGACTCTAGCATATGCAAGCTGTTTTTCATCATTATGCAGAATTTCTAGAAGAGAATGATATTAAGTTTCTTTACGACATACAGTACTTATTTCCTCAGCATTTCTTCAAGTTAGTTACATGGTGAGGGTTCTGAAACTCCAATGGTTTTATGTGCACTCAGAAATCTAGTAGCCAGGTGTGTTGAAGCCCCCAAAAGGAAGGGGACAGCAGTAGCAGTATTCTACCCCAAACTGCGTCAGGTAATTATATGCCTTCAGACTAAGAGTCAAGGTAACAACTGAACACCCCTTCCCACAGATCTTTTAATATTAACTCAATTTTCCCTCTTTAGGAACAGAATTTCCATTTTCTTAAAATGGAGTTTTCTGTCTCTTGCCCTCCTACTTTGTTTTTTTTTTTTTTTTTTTTTTTTTTTTTTGCCCTCCTACTTTGTACTTTGTCTATTTATTCGTTAAAGCCTTGGACTTGGTATATTGTCAAATTAAATGTATCTTGGTCAAAAATTAAATGAATTTAGGAGACACTATTATCTTTTGGGGTGGGGCATGAAAAAGGCCGAAGTGTCCTTTGGAATGCAGAGAAAATGAAATAACTTTGGTCTTTACTTCATTCACCTCTCTCAAATACCTGAATGTGTGTGTGTGCGCACATATGTTTGTGTGTATTTATATGCATGTAACTTTCTCTTCATAGAAAGTTTCAGCTCGGGTAGATGTTAAAAATACTTTTGTGTCTTTATATGTAAGTATGCGTAGACCCATATGTGTAGACCCATGTGAAGAAGCATGAGGTCTCGAAAGGGCAGTGTCATGCTTCTATACTAAGGAGAAAGCAGTCGATGCTCATCAAAATGTAATACACCAAGAAAGAGGGAAACGAAGGCATATGCCATTTATTTTATTTTATTTTTTTTTGGCATATGCCATTTAAATAGAAGTTTTGGAATAGAACCTAGTTCTTGAACTTCAACTTGTATTTCATTAAGTGGCTTTGATTTTTCTAAAGCTGAGAGGATGGACCATAAAAAGTTGTCTATATGTCTCTACCTGGGCTCCTTTGTCTTTATGGTGACTGTAGGATTTCCCCAAAAGGGTTTTGGCCGGATATTTCTCTTATACTTCCAATGGATTCTTCAGCTACTTAAAAAAACTATTGACTGATTTATTTTTTAGTCCTAGTAAAGAGATATATTATCAAAACTATAGTTATACTAAAATATTTTGACTTCTTTGAATAAAGATATAATATATAAATATTGGACACCACACCCGTAATCTTATACTTCAGTGATTTTAATATAATTAATATGGATATGTAATTTCAACTTTCAACTCTAGTAAGAGATGGATTTGTCCCTGCCACTTAGAATTTAGATTTATGCCTTTAGCTCATTCAGGATCATTCCGAGGTAGGAATATGTCAGTCATTGAAATGTTCAGATTTGCTTTTGATTACTTGATTTTTTCCCCCCACTGGAAGTGTTTATGTTCTTGGTTGTACATAGTTCCAGAGAGATTCTGGGTACAGAATGATTGAAAGACAGTTCAGCTCAGTATAAAAAAGTAAACATTCTTCCTTAACTCTATTAGATGGTCAATATCTCCATAAGAAGTAGTTCTCAAAGTGGTCTCCAGAATCATAGCAGTGACATTATCTGTGGGAATAAAAATATTCAAGAAAAAAAAATTTCTCAGACCTTATGAAGAAATACAGATTCCAAAACTCTGGGGGTGCGACTCCGCATTCTGTATTAATGGCTCATCAGATGATGCTGATGTGTGGTTAAGTTGGGTGGCACTGGTATAACAACAAACAGGATTGAAACAGATAAGATTGCTCTCAGATATCTCACTGTATTGGTTTCTTAAAATAAATGACCTTCTGAGTTAGAAGAAACAGGAAGTTGATCCTAACATATAAATAAGAAACTCAAAAGTTCTGTCAAAGTCACCCAGTTGGAGGTAGTTTTAGAACCCCTCTTTTTTTCCCCCTCTGGGGCATCTTGTAACATACCATGTACCACATTTTAATCATTCTACATCAGTAATATTTCCAAGTTTGGTTCTTATAGTAAGTGATGTATTAAAGTCTATCGGAGGAAATATCTTCACTTGTTAGAACTTTCATGATCTGCATGGTGTGATTTATTGAGAAATTTAATTGCTTACATACACTTCATTTAAAGTTCATCTTCTGTTGAGGTATTGTCATATTGTGAAATTTATGACTAAATACCGATAATTCAAGAAAAGTTTAGTCTTATTTTACTTCCTGCCTCACACTGAAACTTTGTTGTCAAGTCATGACTGTTTTATTCACTCTGAGACATTTTTGAGCGTTTACTTTGTGGCATGTCCTCTTCTAGGCATAAGGAAAGTAAATACACACTCTAAGTCTTGCACTCCAGGAGCTTCCTTTATCTAGAAACAAAACAAGAGTTAGGAAAGAGTAAGCCACCATCCCTGCCCTACAGTACAGCAATAGCCTCCTCAACTTCCTTCCTGCATGATATCTTTTCCCTGCTCAGCCTACAATGAACCTTTTGAAACATGAATGATTTCCTATCATTTCTCTAAAACTCTCCAGAGGGTTCTCATTACATTTAAACAATAAGATACTAAGTATTTTCCATAAGATACAAGATTCCACATTATCTGACTCCTCTGAGCCCTTCTGACTTACTATGATTTAACTATTTATTGCTCCCTCAATATGCTAAGTATATGCCTAACCTAGGCCCTTTGTTCCATCTGGTCATTTGGTCTGGAACACTTTTGCCCTAAAGATTAGCATAGCTCATTATTTTATTTCACTCTCATCTATATTCAAATGTTACCCCTTTACAAAGGCCGCCTTTGACTGACAACTTTATGTAAAATAGTCCCACATACTCCCAATCTAGTTACTTTTAAACCCTTCATCTTGCCAGATTTCTTTTTTAAGGTGTTAACAGCTTTATATACCTGACAGTATATCATATGCATAAGTTATATGCTGTTTACTTAACAGAATCTACCAATTATTAGATATTAATTTTTTTACAATTAGTTTTTTTCACTAGTAGTTGCATTTGATAAAGGTTGAGATTTTTGTCATTGTATCAATCACTTTTGTGTATCTCTGAGACTAAGATCTAAAAGCTATGAACAAACACTAAATTATGCATTAAAATAATCAGGTGATTTTCTAATGGAAAATTTCATTAATGATAAAAAGTTGCACATGGCACAATTATACCCTGAATAACATTAATACCAGGGATACACAAGACAAATAGACTTGAAGGAGAAAATAGACATAGAAAGGTAGCAGTAGAATTCTTTCCATTGTAAGATGCAAACTGATCTAGCAAATACACTTAATTAAAACCTATGAAAATAGTGAAAATATATGTATTTAATATATAGTGAAAATACGTAAGTTACATAGTGAAAAAATAATAAATTAGGTAGAACTACAAAAGAAAACTACATAACATGATAAGAGACACCTTTATCTCACTATTTTTATTTATATTTGTTGGTTCCTGGTAGGAAAAATAAAAATTTGGGAGAAATTGCAAATATTCATATTTTTTTCATATTCTATAAATGAATGACGTTTTTGTTGAACAATGTATTTAAAGTGTAGTACTTTCTACGTTTTATAAAAAGCCTTTGGTGGAATACAATATGTTTGTGATTTCTTCTAAGGCACAAGTTCATTGAAGTATGATTTTTTTTTTTCTTATTCATCATGAAATCCCGATAACGCCTAATAAAAGATTTCTAGGGGACACCTGGGGGGCTCAGCAGTTAAGCACCTGCCTTCAGCTCAGGGCATGATCCTGGGGTCCTGGGATCCAGTCCCACATGGGGCTCCCTGCATGGAGCCTGCTTCTCTCTCTGCCTGTGTTTCGGCCTCTCCCTCTCTCTCTCTCTCTCTCCCTCTCTCATGAATAAATGAAATCCTTGAAAAAATTATTTTTAGGTAATAGGTTCTGTGTATACAAATGGAAGAATAGCATGAATTTATATTATTATTTCCAAATGACTTCAAGTTCTTTTTCTTTTGGTATTTGAGGTCAGCTTCCCCCTATCCTTCCCCAGTGGTAAGGCATTTTTCACTCCAATTTAGTGTAAGTCCTTACTCTCTGGTGCTGTCAGCCTGTAGGTAATGTTTCCATTACTCATCAATCATTTTCCTCTTCCTAGTTATACAGGAGTGGTGCATAACCTACAAGATTCTGTACAAGAAAAATGTCCCTTATAAGTCAGGTGCCAATCTTTTGGAACTAGTGCACTAGTGAATGAAGACCTTTGTAAATAGGTGGGCGATTAGAAACCCTCTGAGACACATTTGGAAGCAGCCTATTTTAACTAAGTTCTTATAGGTAACCCTGATAGCTTGAAAACAAATAAGGAGAGAAAGCTTTCCAATATTCATCCTCCATGAATTGATGTGAATCATTTGATTTTTAAGAAACATAGTTTTGTGTTCAGTGTTTCTCTTTGGGATGTATATATAGATGAGAATTAAAATTATATTTGGAAATCCTGTCTAACAGGGGAATATTAATATCCAGCATCAGTATTATAACTTACAGTGAATAACAAAAGAATGTAAGTTCCTGCTGGTTTCTCTCAATGGAGGATAACTATACATCTGTTCGAAGAGGAACTAGAGAGTTCTAAACTCTCTAAAATAGAGGGTTTTTTTTTTTTGTCTCAAACAATTAAGTGGACTTTTTTTGCAAATAGAGGAACTTAAATATTCTTGGTCTTTTTCTGCTTAGTCACACTCTTACATCCTTTTTTTTTTTTTCTTACATCCTTTCAGAAATATCTTTTAAAGATTCAAAGTTCAAAGTGGTGATCTCAAAATACATATTTAAAAGTTCAAAAGTGCTATAAAAACATTGGTGATGATATTAATAAGTAATAGGATTTGTGTGGAAACTGTACTTCCACGTGGATTTAATACACATATTTGTGAATATATTTTTAACACCTCTGCCATTGTTAAAATTTAGATAGGGACTCTCTATTTAATTTAAATTTCTATTATGTAGTACATAAAATTATTTCTTTTCTTTCAACCCTATGGATTAACACATAATAAGCCAAAGAAATATAGTGTGTGGCAGCCAAGAAATTGGATAAGTAATATTTGTCCTTGAGGGAAATTAAAATAGTTTTATCATCTATTTGATATATAATTTTCAGGGAGATTTGCCAATATCATCTTTACGGTTTGTGGCATGTAAACATAATGACTTATTTGACCATTAACTGTCATTATTAACAAAGATGATGCTCTCTATTGCTGAACGTGTCCTATGTACTAGGCAGATGGTACATGTCCTTTGACTATACCCCACCACATCACTGTGAGATAATTGATCTCATGCCTGTTTTACCAATGAAACTTCACTAGGGTTTATACCAATTCTACTGGGGCTCCAAGGGGTAAGTTAATATCCTAAAATGAGATACAGAGAAGAGAAGCAAGAATTCAAAACCTGACACATCTGACTTTAAATCTCCTGCTTTTTTTTTTTTCCCCACATTGTCAGACTAAGGACTCTATAAATGTTTCCTATTAAGGTATTTTCTCTATTCTCTTCATGTTTCACTGAGTGATTACTCGTACCTTAAAAAAAAGAACCTCCTTGTTTGTCATCAGAGATGATAATGAGAGACAATAAAGCTATTGTTCCATGTAGTCATTTTGCAAGATTTTGGGAATGGGTAACAGCAGAACTCCCTGGAAACAAATGGACAATGGTAGCTGAAAGCAAGGAGGCTGGTTGAACATCTTGTTTTTAAGGAATTGGTGGAGTTTAGGGCTAAGCAAGAGCTGCTTGAATGAGAAATTTAACAGCTCATTTGTCCCTCAACTGTCCTAGGTAGTCAGTTGAGCTGGAAGTTGCACCCAAGGCACTCGGGAATTTTGTTAACTTGGGTGTAGAATCAAAGTGAATAATAAGAACAAAATTAATACATTTGATGACTAGGGCAGTTGGAGCAAGTGTGAGATCCTTAATTTTTATGGACGAACTATCTCAACAATATCTTGAAGCACACGCTGTTGAAATCTACCCCATAGCCCTTTGCCTACCTGAATTGCCCAAGGCTATCTATGATAGTTTCCTGCATTCTGAAAAATTCTCATCTCAACACTTTTATCCCTTCCTCCAGAAGATATTAAGGAAGTCGCTCAGCCACAAGCCAGGTATAACCTAGAAGTAGAGGAGAGTTTATATCCTCAGGAACAACTGTCACCCAATGGGGAGTTGTAGTCACTTGTCAAAATTCTTTAGCTAACCTGCTGTTCAGCAGTCTTGTGTAGTGATTCTGTTTCAAGTTTCACTGTTTCTCAGACAGTTCTCAGTCGGACTGAGCTGCAGTTACTCATGGCTGGAACTCCCTCATTAATGAACACCTTTCATTTTGTTGTTGTTTTGTTTTTGTTTTTGCTTTGCGGTGTCACTTTCCCATGTCCTTCTCGAGTCCTATCCCAAATAAACTATATGCTTGAAGTTCTTGCCTTCGGATCTCTTTTTGGTGAACCCAATCTAAGACTGTTCTCTAAAGAATGCCTTTAAATGCAGGGAAATCTCTAATGAAAGTGCTTTTCACTTATTATTACTTTTGATCCTATGAATCATTTAAATTTGTTCTTCCCATAGACTACAACCTCTGCATGGGTAGGTACAGCATCTGTGTTCTTTTCCTCTCTCTCCCCCCTTCCCCTTTTCTACGCCTATAGATATTTTCTTCTTGCCCCTAGCAGAGTAGCTGATGCATATTAGGTTCTTCATAAATACTTTATGATAAACTGAAGTTTCTACCACACTTATATGTGGTTGGTGTTACTGGATTATTTTATAAAAGTAGTTAAATACTTTGCCACCTGTCACATTGACAATTGACAGAGACCAGATTCTAATTCAGGTCTGTCCACCTAAAACCCACCCCCTTTCCGCTAAGTGTCATCCTTCGACAGCCTGGATCGGAGAGAAAGTTGTCATGTCCTTAGCCCTTGTTTGAAATTCTAGTTTTCTGGCTATCAAAGAAAAGAATGATCAAATCCGAAAACTTTAAGATCTTGTCATAAATCTCAGTAGTATTTCATATGTAAATGGAACCAGTTTCAACAAAAGATGCTTTTATGCGGTAACTTGTGATCTGTTGCTCCTGTGTATGCCCTGGAGATTAGGAGAGAATGTCCTGTGTATAGTTTAGTATGGATGGCAGTGTGACACCAACAACAGAATGGATTCATATTTGAGCTATTTCTCACTCCTATTTCCTTTCCCTAGAATTCCTCTTTTGTATTTGAAGAGTGTCCTACATTCAATATTTTTGATGAGATGTAGAATTATCTTCTCCTATTTTATAAAACCATGGCACGTTTATCAACCCAAATAATGAAAGCACCGAAGAGGGACCATCCTTTTGGGAACCAAATATTTGCTATGATAAAAAATATCAGGAGAATCTCAGGATATTTCTATGAAATATTTTTACTTGTCTAGTTTAATGACGTATGCTCTAAAGTATTTTAGATGTTCATATATGGGATCTTCTAATTGTGACTAACTAGCCAGACACAAACTTTTTTTTTTGGCAAGAATATATAAACAGACCTATTAAACACGTGCATTTAGCAATTTATTTATTAATAATATGGGATTTAATTATATAGGCATTTAAAATTACATATGAAATATTAAATTGATTTGGAACAGTTACTTTTGTCAGTTTCACAATATACTGAGTTTTTTTTTTCATGCCATCACCTGCACATTTAGCATTACTGTCATTACCTGCAGTTGCATATGTTGGGTCATCCAACTTCATCCTATTTCTGAGTTCTCTGAGACATAACACTTTTTGAACCAATGGGAATTTTCTCTCCATTACAGGATATCATTTACCTAGCAGGAGGACAATTATTATCATTATCACTTCTTTTTAAATTCTGAGAATGCATACTTGTGGTCTTTTTTTAAAGTCACTCTCTGCTTCCTCTCTCCATTTCCAAACTGTTCTCTAAAAGACTTCCTTTTTAAAGATATCTCACACAACTGTTAATCAATTTCTCTGTAAATGCCAAATTTCAGTTCTTTTCCTATTTTTCTTTTTATTGTATTACGTCTATGAGATCCCAAACTAGCATTGATTGAGGTTATTTCTGGCTGTTGTGCCTTTCTCAAGCAGAACATTGCTGTTTAGGATTCAGTCATTGAGAGAGTGCCCTTTAAATAGAGAATATTTTAAGAGTATAAAAAGGCAAATCTGCTTTAAAAAAATGTTGGTAAAAAGTTCTCATATTTGAGTAGATTGACAAATTAGTTTCCTAACTAGAGTGGTCTCTTGGCCCAGTTTTCCTGCATTCATAGTAAATGAATCATTTCTTTTTTTTTTTTTTAACAAAAACATTTTGTTAGCATAGGTGCTAGCAGTATTTTCAAATACAGGAATTTTATACTTTTTATTTTTAAAGATGAATTTTACAGATATTTTGCTTTACATGTGTATGTGCTTATATGTATATACATGTGAATGTATATGTACATGTATGTGCATATTTGTAGGAGCAGTAGGAGCTGTTTTTGAAAGGTATTTGTTTTATTCCTGAGCTAATCTATGAGACCAGATAAAAATAGTAATAATGATATAACTAACATAATAGGCTAATGCTTACTTCATGGTAGAGATAGCTCTAGGAACAATATATAAATTATTTTATATATTCCATGTTTTAGCAGAGTGAGCTTAGGTGATAGAGAATAAAGTTATATTTCTCTAACTTAGCTCAATCTGCTGTATTCTTATTATTCAGTTGTCCTCCTGGAGGTAAGTAAGGCTTGATCCCTTTTGTCTTTTAATTACAGCAACCCTCTTTGGGGTAAAGTTGTTGCCAAGAAAGAAGAGTAACAAAATGGTGCCCATCAAAAACATGTGCCATTGACAGTCTTCATTTATAATATTTAGAAGCATTAAGGCCAATTACAGTAAAGAGCAGTCACCGATACTATGGGTGCATGCTAGGTAGCTCTTCTGTGAATGCCATAACTAATTGCACACACAGATTTGAAAAAAAAAATCTTTTTGTATACGATAAAGATTAACTTACCAGTCATTATTTGTTTTTGCTTTTTTACTGTTTTCTTGTTTTAATGAATCACTTGGTCAGCCTGCTCTTTCCAGAAATAAATGAATCTACATACTAGCCGTATGGGTCACATTTTTATAATTCTTGACCCTGAAGCAAATTTCCAGACAATATCACAGGCAGCAAAGCCATTTTATGCCATCTTATTTCCTCCTGTTTTTCTGCTATCCCCCATCTAGATGAAAACCGATAAGACTGGTGCCATTCCATGAAAAACCTATTGGATAATGTTTTTTTATTAGCCATGCTTCACTTATTTGGATTCACTCAATAAAAAATTATGACAAAATCTAATCAAAAGAATATTAAAAGGAAATTGTCACTCTTTTCTGCAAAATGTAAAACAATTGCTAGTGTGGGTGCTGGAATGATTTACTGTATATATCAGTGAATGGGCAAACTGAAGAGCAGCTATTTGATGGGTAGGAGTGATAAATATTCATAAATATAGTTAATACTAAAACATTTTCTTCTCTACTACTTATTCTACTTTACTTATTTCTACTTGCTGGAGTGGTAGACGTATTAAAATATTAATTTTCCGCTTTACTGGAATGATTTCAGAGTCAAGTGCCATTAAAATTTTGAATGTAAATATGAAAAAAAGGATATGGCTCATTCTAATCCTCTTCATTGGTTTTTTAAAACTATTTGCTTTTTTTTTTTTTTTTACAGCTACTATTTCAAAAATTTTAATTGCTTTGGGATACTTATGCAGAGGCCAGAAGAGGTGTCACAGTTTTGTGAAATATTGTCTGTCACTCAGAAAGCATTTGGATAGTCCCTTACCAAGTGAATTTAAGCTTGTAAAACAAACCACAGCTTTTGGGAGTCAGGGAGACATGTGATGGTCAAGGCTACATTTCACTGCCATACAGAGCACTTCTGTACTCTTCTCTTTTTAAGCTACTGCATATTTCAATTAGAGGGATAGGCTGAAAAACTTCACGCAGGGCAAGTCCACCTGTATGAAGCCGTCGTGCACTCTCAGTGGCCTAGAGCACTGATCAAAAATGGAATGAAGAGCTCTGATGAAGGGACTAGCCAAAAGAGATTAGAAACTATGGATTATGAATTTAACCTGATGTGAAGGAGAGGTCATGATTTCCATCATCTTTTAAAATCCTTTATAATTTTCTTTTCACTGCTTCCTTAGTTGGCTTATTGGTTATAATATCACATTGAATCTGTTACAAGCTTCTCCAAGCAGAGGCACTTATTGGAGGTAAATGGCTATAGTAAGACCATTTTAATAAATGTTATTAAAAAATCTGCACCCTTTCCCAATAGTCATTTGGTTACCAGTTCTGAGACCTGTTCCCTTGGTGGCCATGCCACGTTAGGACCCCCGTATGCCATCAAATATTTAGCTATGGATCACAAATTGCCTGTGAGGCTTCTGGTGTATTGGAAACAGCCATGTTCTGAACTAAGCCTGACTCTGAAGAAAACAGCTGTTGACAGGGCATTCCCACACTCTATAACAATTCTCAGTTCTTTTGTCACCCGTCTGTGTACCTCAGTACAGCCCATGTTCCGTTAATAACAAATAGCGAAAACGTGTTGATCCAGTTCTAAACACTTTGCATACATTTAATTTAATACTTACAATCACCTTGTAAGTCATTGTCTCTATTTAGAGACAGATTAATTTCCTCAAAGTGCCATAGCTAAGAAACAAAGAAGGAATCCCAACCCAAGCAGCCTGACGGAAGCATTGCTACTTCTAACCACAGCGAATACTGCCTCCCCTTAGCTAGAGGATAAAGGAAAGTTCCTCCATGTAATTTGTCTTTCTGATATCATAGACATTTATCTGAGACTCTTCAACTTTTGATTACCTAAATTCATCTAAACTTAAACTCTGGTCATTTCAGAGGGACCAAAAACACTGAATAGATGACTATTTGGGGGGAAAAAAGTAGCAAAGGAACTCCATTAGGACAATGTAAGGCATTCAGTTACTTACCGCTTTGGAGGTAATAGAAGTTTCCAAGATCTGGACACACAAAAGTTGTTCAAATTACCATATTTTAATTAATTAGATTCTTTTGGATATCGTACTTTAATGTTAGACATCACTATGACTAATATCAGGTGACTTTAGCATCAATTTATGTAATCTTTTATGTTCTTCTGCATGTGAAAATGTTTGAAATTTCTCTATGACAGGTTACCATTTAATATAGAGATCATTATTGTCAATGTTTGGAGTAGAACTTATCTTTTGCCTTCTAAATTAACCTTAGGAAATTTTTTAAAAAATCCCTTTAGGAAACATTGTTTTTTACTGTGTGTCATAAGATATTGACTTTAGCCATAACACTAGTTGCTGTAACCCAATCTGATGTCTGTGATCTAGCTCTAACTAATTCAATATAATTCATCCTAGTTCTAATTGAGTCAATATAGATTTTATTAGTATCAGGTTTATAGCTAAAACTACATTTACCATCCTAGGCGCTCTTACCTCCAGAATATCAAACTCTGTACTTCTTAAAAATTTCTTATAGTAGTTCTTATCTACCTTCTCACATAACTTTTCCCCTTTTGAGAATTCTCTTAATTCACTTACGCAGCAGGTTCCCACATAGTCTTTAAAACCTAAAATATCCATTTACAATGAGTTCTTCACCCTGCTATCCAAATTACATCCCCTTCCTTTATGCTGTTTACATTCTATTAATCTTGAAAAAAAATGGGTCTTGAACTATTATATAGATTTTATGACCTATTGAAGGATTTTAACCTATAATGTGAACACCGCCCTGGACTTTCCGATAAATAAAGCAAAACATGCAACTTAAAAATAACTTCAAATTCCTTGCTTCTTGGTAGAATTTGTGTGTGGGGGCGGGGGGGGGGCAATGAAATCCTAAATCTAGTTGAGAATTTATGGGCTTTATTGTAAAACACACACACACACACACACACACACACACACACACAACCCCACCACAAAACAAAACAAAAAAATATCTGGTCCCTAGTTCTTCATAAAATTTTGTCACCTCTCTGACTTTTAATTTTTTTTCTAAGAATGATATTTCTTACAATGGGGCACCTGGGTGGCTCAGTCAGTTAAATGTCCATTACTTGGTTTCAGCTCATGTCATGATCTAAGGGTCCTTGGGATCTAGCTTCAAGTTGGGCTCTGTGCTCAGCAGGTCTGCCTGAGGATTCTCATTCTCTCTCTCTCTCTCTCTCCTTTTCCTCCGTCTCTCCCTCTCTCTCCCTCTCTCTCCCTCTCTCTCCCTCTCTCTCCCTCTCTCTCCCTCTCTCTCCCTCTCTCTCCCTCCCTCTCCCTCCCTCTCCCTCCCTCTCCCTCCCTCTCCCTCCCTCTCCCTCCCTCTCCCTCCCTCTCCCTCCCCCTCCCTCTCTCCCTCCCTCCCCCTCCCCCTCCCCCTCCCCCTCCCCCTCTCCCCCCTCCCCCTCTCCCCCTCTCCCCCTCTCCCCCTCTCCCCCTCTCCCCCTCTCTCTCCCTCTCTCTCCCTCTCTCTCCCTCTCTCTCCCTCTCTCTCCCTCTCTCTCCCTCTCTCTCCCTCTCTCTCCCCCTCTCTCTCCCTCTCTCCCCCTCTCTCCCCCTCTCTCTCCCTCTCCCTCTCCCTCTCCCTCTCTCCCTCTCCCCCCACACACTCACACATTCTCTTCCTCTCTCTCTAAAAATAAATAAATCTTTAAAACAAAGCTAATGCATTTTTATAATTTGCTGTAAACAACAATACCAGAAATAGCCACAGCCTCCAATTATGCCTGTGTTGTTCGAGGAATGCACAAGTATAGTAATTACGAATGGCTCTAGCTTTATTGGTAGAAATCTTACGGTTCAGTGAAAATCACCTTACCAATCTCTCTGATCTCTAGGTGTGGACAGTTTCAGGTAAACAAGATTAAAATTTGACTGAGACAAACTTGACTTTGTGCAAATTGTATTTCTTGGCCCATTTTCTTTCTGAGTTACAATTTCTTTTCTCACTTTAAAGAGATCTATGTGGTTATCCCAGAAGTTTTAACTCTCCTTTCCAACTAGGAGAGTCTCCCTAACCAGCCATTTATACTTGTTAGGAAACAGATCACACCTGCGTGTGAAGAAACAATGCAAAATGTGTTGCTCCCAGACCATTCCCTTTAACTCTGAAGGTGGAGTCAAATTTTGATTCTATTATGATTTTTCACTATGGACAGGAGAAGAGTAAGACTTTAAAGACTTTGGGTAGAGGTATGAACTAAAATTATACTTCATTTTCTCAGAAAGCTGACCAGATGGTGACTATAGAGGATGGGCAGAAGGGAAGGCCTTTAGATGATCCAGCCTCCCCAGGGAGGGCAAGCTCCTTAATCTTTCATGGTCCCTGAAGGGTACTTTGTGAGAGCCCCTATTAAATGGAGGGCATGTTCCATTTTCCTCTTGCCAGTTCTTCCGGTAATAGTGCAATTGGGATGTTACCCATATCTTTCTTTTAGCCTTTGTTAGCCTTGTGTAGAACATACACTGTTAAAATTATAAGTATGACCTTTAAGGCAGACACACCAGGTTTCAATTTTACCCCCTACTCCTTTACTGATTATTTCCTGATTGACCCTGGACTTCACTTTTATGATATTCAGGCTTTTCCTTTGTAAAATTAAGCTAATAATGCTAATTACATAGAATCACTTTTTTCAATTAAATTAAATAGCGTTTATAAAGCATCTCTCATATAGCATGTAGAGATGCATATTAAATGCCAGCTATCATCCTTATTATTTCATGTTTAATGGAGATCCAGTTCTTTTCCCTTATTCCCTAACCTCAGCAAAAGATTGAAAATACTATTATTAAATACCTATGATAAGGTAAGCACCATTTTTATAAAGTAAAATTTATTATTCCAAAATTTTATATGAGGCGATTGAGGTGCAAAGAAATCACATAGATGTATCGTAAATCAGACCCTAAACTTAACTATGTGACTAAAAGCCCCTGCTCTTCCACACCATGTTGTCCTTCCCCGATCCTCTTCCAATATGCATTTTTAAGGCTAGATGTATTTTGTGCTTTGGAGACTCATTTGCCTAATTCAGAACTGTATGTATGAGATATTTACTACCATTTATTTTCACTTACTTTGTCGCTTAAGAAAGCATCCATATTCTTCCAGTGATATTTTTACTACTGAGAAGAATATTTATTTACTTTTTAATAATCGAGGTGTGGAATGCATCTACATGTAAAAAAAGGGATTCCAATGAACCAATATTTATGTGATAGTTTTAAAACATTTTCAAAGAGTGTCCAATCTATCATTCAATCTACTTTTTACGTCCATCTTATAAAATAGGCTCAGTAGATCTAATTCAACTTCTAAGAGTTAGATGCAGAAAAACAAGATACAATAAAATACACTAATTCCATGTATGTAATTCAAGACTCCTTGAGAATTAAAGTGAAAGCAAGCATTAATTACATGCTAGTCCTTACACAGATTAACTTGGATGAGTATCTTAGAGGTACCCTTCCTTGGGAAGGCCACGCCAGGCAACAAAACACTTTTTTTCTACATGGGCAGATAAGTTGGGAAATCCTAGTGGCAGTCTTCTCCTTCTTCTTCTTGGATAAAAGGGTTATTGAATTATAAACCCAATAACTATAAACCCCAGACTGTCCAAGAAACTAAAACTAGAAACTATGAATTATAAACCCAGACTGTCCAAGAAACTAAAACGAGAAACTACTTATACAGAATATTTATTGGAGGATATACTGGAGGAAAATAGGGAGACAACTGGAGGAGCATAGGAAAATCATGAGTCTGCAATGATGTTTGATCCCTGTTGAAGGACAAGGGAAAGGCAGAAAGGGAAGAAAGTTGTAAACTGCAATGCGGTTCTAGGAACGTTTGAGCAAACCTGAAAAAAGCGAGTTGTGAATCGAAGCATCTCATTAGATGAGTCCTCTATATTCCATCAGTGGGCCTGTCTTAGTTTCCTTAGTATCCGGTTTAGTCATTGGCTGGAAGAGCCCTTGAAAAGCATAGTTTTGGCTTAAATAAGGAAGTAGATTTCAGAGCACTGCAGAGTATAGTAGCAATTACTTAGGCTTCCCATGCTAGAGTGTCTGACAGATAGATTTCATGGTCATCGCATGAAGGGTACCTTGCCCAATATGTTGGAAGTCACCCTATTTTCCTTATAGCAAAAAGACTTTGGAAACAAATTGATAGGAGATTTAATCCTAGTTGCCAATTTTCTATCTTTCTGTTTTTGAGCAATTACCTAACCATTCTATGCCAGTTGATTATATCTGGAGAGGATATTTTGGTTGCCATCGCTCCATTTTGCAGGTGTGTATAATGAAATCATAGGGTTGTAACAATCGAAAAGACAATACGTATTAAGGACTTAATCATTAGGTAAATAAATAATAGCTATTTTCATTATAATAGAAGCTCTTATTACTGACTTCTACCATCCTTCTCCATTACTGTTGCCTCTTGCATGCTGAATATTTGAGAATATTAAACTTTTCTCTGTAATACCCATTCTGTTGCCACAAGTTCAGATATGTGAAAACCAAGGATCCTTTTTGTTTCTTTTTTTTAATAATACATTTATTTTTTATTAGTGTTCAATTTGCCAAAATACAGAATAACACCCAGTGCTCATCCTGTCAAGTGCCCCCCTCAGTGCCCGTCACCCAGTCACCCCCACCCCCACCCTCCTCCCCTTCCACCACCCCTAGTTCATTTCCCAGAGTTAGGAGTCTTCATGTTCTGTCTCCCTTTCTGATATTTCCTACCCATTTCTTCTCCCTTCCCTTCTATTCCCTTTCACTATTATTTATATTCCCCAAATGAATGAGAACATATAATGTTTGTCCTTCTCCGATTGACTTATTTCACTCAGCATAATACCCTCCAGTTCCATCCACGTTGAAGCAATTGGGTGGGTATTTGTCATTTCTAATGGCTGAGGAATATTCCATTGTATACATAAACCACATCTTCTTTATCCATTCATCTTTCGATGGACACTGAGGCTCCTTCCACAGTTTGGCTATTGTGGACATTGCTACTAGAAACATCGGGGTGCAGGTGTCCTGGTGTTTCATTGCATCTGTATCTTTGGGGTAAATCCCCAGCAGTGCAATTGCTGAGTTGTAGGGCAGGTCTATTTTTAACTCTTTGAGGAACCTCTACACAGTTTTCCAGAGTGGCTGCACCAGTTCACATTCCCACCAACAGTGCAAGAGGGTTCACTTTTCTGGGAAAATTGGACATCCACATGCAGAAGAATGAAACTAGACCACTCTCTTTCACCATACACAAAGATAAACTCAAAATGGATGAAAGATCTAAGTCCTTTTTTTTCTTTCCAAATATCCTTATACCATATAATTGGATACTCTACTTATTATAAAGTTGTTTATTATTTCTAAGAAAACATTCTGGTTTTTATGAAAGTAATTAATGCTATGGAAGTGTTGAGAAAAAAATTTCTTCTTACATTTAAGGTTCTTTTCACTGGACTAAGAAATAAATTGATATGAAAGCAATTGAGAGGAGAAAATAAAATTTAATTTTGTATGTATTGGTGATCCACATAGATATGAGATTCTAAAACAGACAAAATGAAGTATATATGTCATTCTAAGAAGGAGGAGGTAGGGGTCTGGGACAACAAAGGGAAGGAATGTCCTTTATAAGAAGATGAAAAGAGTAAATATTTGGTAAACCAATGTTGGCAGGGCCACTCAGAAACAATGGGCCACAGAGAGGACTTTGATCAAATAGGCCTCACTAGTTTCCTCCCTATTACACCTAATTTATATCCTACTACAGTTATCTATGGGGTTAGTGCCCTTCCTGGAGCAGGTCCTCTATCTAAATTATTTTAGACAGTTGAAGGGGGACAGGTCAAAATTTCTTCTAAGTCTTAAGAGCCATGATTATTTTCAGAATGGCATAATCTCCATGCCAAAGTGGACCATCTTAGGGTGGCCTGACTTTGTCCCTTATATTTGGCATCCAAAAAAGGTGTATCTAAAACTTGATTTTAAATTAGATATGAGTAAGGAAAATGAAAAGATTTGAGACTAATAATAAAAACTCAGGATTCAGAATTTTGATCTCATGATTGCTTGCTTTAACTGACTTCTATCCATAGCAATAACTTTATGATCTTATTGTGGAAGACAGCTTCTATTCTATTACAGTTGGCCTGAGTGTCGTCATTTTATAAAACAGGATTAATAACAACTGCCTGCCTCAGGTGGTTAAGATTAATTGAGACTGCTTATGTAAAAGCACTAAGTGCTGTATCTGTGGCAGATACTTTGCACAATACCTATTAAATTTGACCCTCTAATTCTTCCCTTTTGCTTCCTTGTACTTTATTTTTTGCCATGCTGCTTTACCTCATCATACCTTTCATTCTTCCAATAGTCTCATAATTTTATAGCTGGAAAATATTAATTTCAAAGCTTAGTTTTACTTTAGTTTTCTATCAGAATGGTTGCATTCAGAAGAAAGTGCTGGTGGTTTAAATCAGAAAAGTGGTCTTCCATTTAAATTAAATATCACATAAAAGCACAGCCACTCATTCATTTTCTAATGGTGATCCAATTACTTCAAAATCATCTAGGGAATTTTGGTGTTTCTTGATGAATTTAGGGGAGAGGGGCATATAACACCAATTATCTTCATCTTTTCCTTTTTAAGTGATATGATTTTCAAGGAACAACTTATCTTCATAAATCCAATTTTCTAGCCTAAAGTATTCCTTTTGAGAAACTGTTTAAAATTAATATCAAGTTGAATTTATTTTAAAAATCAAGATTTACAGCACATTGGTGGTACAATTCATTATGTAGGTTAAAAAAAAATCAGGTCCATTAATAATCTTGCAAGATAAGTAGTAGGGGAAGCTGACCTTTAACAAATTCACCCTAATCAGTATTAAGTTATTTGTTAAATATCTTGTTAGAATTAAGTCATCTAGGAAGAACTTGAATCTATGGATCAAGCACAAAATCGTTAGTTTATTTGTGCCATAGTCAATAACTAAAATTTATTTTGTCATAAAATGCTTTGTCCTCAAAGATCATATTTCTAATGCACACACAAGAGGCTTTTGCTGAAACTTGATAGAATTCATTATGCTAAACATCTTAATATTTTATGTGATAGGAATATAATATGAATTTTATGAATGAACAAAAGGTATATATCTGGTTTACTTGATTGCATTGAAAACATTTCTTATGGTGGTAACTTTAGTTCTTTTGAGGAGAAATTCCTGAACAATAATATTATCCAAGGAAGTGAGAGGCCATCAGTTTTAACTTCCAATGTGTTGGGTTTATATTGCATTGTGCCATTAAAAAGCCATTTTCTCTCTGTGATTCTGTGCCTCCTAATAGACAGATATTAGGATATTTATCTACCTGGCAATAATCTCAGCCAATATTTGTCAGTCTTACTCTGCACAATTACAACAGAAAAGGATTGGAAAAGAAGGGAATAAAGAATAGACCACTAAGAAAGTAAATATGTATACTACAGAAGGGTTACTGTTTTTACTTTTCTGAACATTTTCTTGCTGCATGTATTTTTTTTTTTCACATGGTGAAATTTCTTTAAGATAACTACGTAGTTTCTTCACCCATAAATAATTGTTTTATGAAGGGCATTAGCCTCTCTAGGTATGAGAGGAAAAACAGAATAAATGTAAAAGAAACTCTTTGAATGTAAGATTTTTTTTTTTTTTTAATTTGAAGTTTTATGTGTTCTCTTGGAAAACTTCATGGGCAGAAAGATGTTTAGATGAGTGGGAGGGAGGTGAAATAAGTCAACTTGGATGTGCCTTTCAAGAGCTTTCTCCTATGGCTTCAAAACTCTAACTAGTGGTCTCTCATTTCCTAAGTCCATGGAGAGGAAAACATTCATGTTGGTAATTAAAGCCCATGCCATTAGGCAAAGGGAATTCTTTTAGAGGGGGGAACATTATTGAACAGACCCAGGAACTGCTCAGTGTAGACGTTACAACAAGAAATGATTGTAGCCAAGATTATGACATGCCAAAATCTATCCATTTAAAGACCTCTAATATAGTAGGTATTTCTCAAATAGGAGAATGAGAATATAAATAAAACAAAAGCCAAACCACACATAAGTATTCCCCCCGCTAAAGGGTTTAGCTCATAAAATAAATCTGCTTAAATGGTAATAAGAGATCTTACAGAGTTAGTAAAATAAATGATCATTTCAAGTGAAATAAAAAAAAATTACAAAAACCACCTTAGACTGTCATTCTAATATAATCCACAGAGCATTGGAAAAGGTCTAGATGTTATATAAAGTCCTCTAACACGTCTCAGTGTAGTAGATATTTATGCTAATGTTAATATAGTCAAATATTCAAGACATTTTATTTATTTCCTTTGTCAGGATATGATTTTGTTGAATACAGTGACCTTTGGAGACAAATAATTTTATATTTGGAGTTGTTTATATTAGTTGAAGACTAAGATATTAAGCAGTCTATACTACCATTGCAAACAAATACGTAACAAAAGGACTTAATGACACAGACATGTGATTGACATAAACATAACATCCATGGGCCATGGCTCAAATTCAGGGATAAGGGAGTAGGGGAGGGCAGTGGAGGTGGGCTGTTACATGTATTAAATCAGGGATTCTTTGTGATTCTTTCACCTTCAGCAAGTGACTTCCAAGTTGCTCTGGACAATCATGATCTGGTCAGCCAGCAAGGAAAAGAAACAATAACAAAATTTGTATGATTCATGTCTGTAAGTGACACACATCAATTCTGCTTACATGCCATTGGCCATATATCATTCACATGGCTGTAAATAAGGGGGAAAAAAAACCCCCACAAAACCCAAAACAGAACAACTTTGAGGGAAGCAGAGAAGAACATCTAGCTCAATGCAACTGTGTGATGCATCGTCTCCTTGTTAGATCAGAATGTGGTTACTTATTGTCTCAAGACCTGTGCATTCGAAAGAAGAGTCATCTGCTTCTTCAAACTCAATGTATGACTGTAGATTGGGGAAAGGCTAGCCATACAAAAGTACTTAAGTTGCAATAGTGAGAAATGGGAAGGCACTGAAATTGTGAGGATGAAGAAAATAATGCTACTATTTTGTAGGGAGGCATTAGGAAGAATTATCCCCTGGCAATGAAGGAGATTCTTTGACTAAAAACTGAAGGTTCTCTCAAGGAGAAACTTCCTCCGTGGCTCTGACTTTGCCTTTGGGGAGTTCCCCTCGCTTGTTAGTCTCCATGCCCGCTGTTGTAGTGAGTGTTGAGAATCGAATGCTCTCACAGGCTAGTACAGCTTTTCTTGTGTTTCCTGCTGGTGCACCCTTGGAAGCCAGAATTTATTTCTAGCTGTAACAGAGATTTGGGGGGCTGCCTTCTTGTTTCCTTGATAAAATCATTTCCCTTAAAATCATGATCGATTACTGATCTACTTCTTAGTTATTTGCAAATGCTGAAAACTACATAAATCCAAAGTTTTCTCCTAGACATAGTTCTTAAAAAAAAAAAATAGAGCAAACATGCACAAACAGAGGGAGAGGCAGGCAGAGGGAGAGGGAGAAGCAGGCTCTCCACAGGAGCAGGAAACCCGATGTGGGACTTGATCCCAGGATCCTGAGATCATGACCTGAGCTAAAAGTAGACATTTAACTGACTGAACCACCCAGGCGCCCCTAGACATAGTTCTTATAGCTTTTCTGTTTTTGTTGTTTTTGGCCCCATCACTTTCTCATGCTATCTACTTAATGGTAACTACCATGAGATCATCTAAAGGAAAATAGTCTTAAGTGGGAAGATAAACCCTTTATCTTACATTTGCCAGAGATTTAAATGGGTCTTAAGAAGTCTTAATGAGATTTTGTTGTTCAAAGCCTTTTTCAGTCTTATATTCTTCAGGGTCTAGAATCAGTTGTTTTCTCTAGTCTTTTGTGGACTTGGTCTTTGTTTTAAAAAGTGAATAATTATTTCCTTGAGCTCATCTTGATCTTGTAATACCATGCCAAAGGCACTAAGGAGTATCCATACTTAAGAACAGTTGACTTTTTCCAACTATTTTTCCTAAAGCTATAGATACATTGATTAACTTTTTAAAAAAGATTTTAGTTATTTATTCATGAGAGACACACAGAGAGAGGCAGAGACACAGGCAGAGGGAGAAGCAGGCTCCCTGTGGGGGGCCCGATGCAGAACTCGATCCCAGGACCCCGGGATCACAACCTGGGTCAAAGGCAGATGCTCAACTACTGAACCACCCAGGTGCCCCCATTGGTTAACTTTCATATTTTCTCCGGTAGTAGTTCTACAAAATATTTTGCCATTGCATAAAATAAGTCCTCAGATTTCTAACCTGAAGTTTCTTTTCCCTGTTGTCTGCTTCCTTTTTTTTTTTTGATAAAAAGATTTATTGAAATCTATCAATGACAGACATAACACTGAAAGTTTGGCTTTCTAAGAGGCAAGAGGAAAAACCAGAGCAGATGTTCCTTTATATGGATGATCCACAGGCTAGGAAATAACGCATCACTTCTAAAGCAATCCAGAAGAGGGACATGAAAGCAAACTGTACATTCAGTAGGAATTGTAGTAATTTTAGATTTCCACCAGGTAAGGAAATACAATTTTGGGTTAGTTTTTCTGTGCTTGGGTGTTTGAAAAACAAAAACAAACCCAGCCAACACACAGTGATGTCTCCTGCACTTAGGCTTATAAAAATGTTTTAAACACAGAAGTACATGTGGGAGAGTTCTCCTGTCATTTTGTAAAACAGAGCATTGTAAATATTTTACAAAACGAGATTGGGAAGATTTAAAAAATCTTTTAAAGAGGTTGAAGTTTGAAGGTTTGCTTCTTTTTAAATTATAATGACCAAATCCATTTTTACTCATAATTCATAAGCCTGCTGTTTTCAGCTCCCTGGCTCATGGCTCTGAAGAGTGACAGTCTCCTCCCTAGAGCAGAGCCCACCACCATCTGGGAGGAGGGAAAGAAATGAGAGTGGGGGGAAGTCCCCAGCCACTGCCCAAATAGGTCTTGGTGAACCAGGGGATGGGAAGCCTTTGATAAGCACAAGAAATACAGAAATCACAGGCACTGAACAAGAGGTAAGACGTGGCTGGTGCTCAGTCCCTTCTGGGCTTGGGGAAACCAAACAGAAGTCAGCCATGACCTTCCTACCCACTCCAGAGACTAAGGAAATACCGGGAGATGTAAGAACCTCCAAACCACCTCTTTGGAGAGTAAGGAACAAAAGCTCACTCGGTGTGTCCCCTATTTATAGGGACAAAATCAGACACAAAGAAAAAGTTGGGAGAAATAGTGGCAGTAAAAATAGTATTTTATTCTACCCCCCCCCCACAACCCCCAATACACTATTCCCCTCTCATTCTCAAGCAACAAGATTCAGTGGGCAGGATTTTGATGTGTGTGTGTGTGCACTCACGCGCGTATGGGGTGTGTGTGGTATGGTAAAAACAGTCAAATCACAATAGGAATTTTTCAAAATAGGTTATGCCACTTAGTTATCATCTTCTCCCTCATCTTGAGGTTCTCATTTTTGATTCTGATCCCATTATTTTCCCACTAACATCTTTGTTTTCCTCATCTTCTGGTTCCCTGTGGTTATAACCCTCTTCGTCCTCTTCCTTTTTCTTCCTCCTCCTCCTCCACTTCTTTATCCTCCTCGTCTTCCACTACCTTCCATCTATCTATCTGTGAGGCCTTCAATTTTGCTCTCAGTTATTGAGTAATTGTCCAGGACAAACTCTTTCATATCAGAGGTCATCCTGTTCCCCAGTTCTAAATGAATCTGTCCACGTTCATCTCTTGCACTTGTCCTCTGCAGAGGCTCCCAGCATTGCTGGAATTCAATCATTCTGCTTCCTAATCATCATGACAAAACCACAAATTTTACATTTTTTTTTGCAGCAACTTTACACTTTACAGCCTCAAAACAGACCCCATGTAACGTAATGACTAAATAAGATAGAAGTATATTTCTTGCTTACTAGTATAGGACTGCTCCAGAGCATAGTGCTAGGAAAATATTTCCCTACAAAAAGGTACTCAGAGACTCAGGTCAATGACATCTTTGGATCTTAAAAAAGTGACTTCAAGGTTATCATCCATTCTACTTAAATAAGCTGGGAGGATTAAGATCATGGAGGGATTCTCATTGAAAATGTTCTGAGCTGTACCTGAAAGTGACACATAATAATTTAACAGGGAGCATGAAGCCACATGATCACACCTATCTACAGGAGAAGAAATATAGTCAGTGTCGCTTAGAAGAATAAAATGGTTTTCATGGGAAGCTAGCATTTTCTATAACATCAGTTTTATTAAAGGAAATTGTAGTGATTAATTTGAGAAATGTTTTTAGGGTTAGGCATAAAGTGTATGGCATTATTAACTGTTCAAGTCATATGTTAATATTATCATCAATATGACAGATTATTTTTCCTGAGGCTTTAGTCAAGATCCAAGTTAATTAATTCTGTAATATGTTTATGCATCATATACAGATATCAAATGCTCGACTATCACTTTCAAATTCTTTTGTGCATGAAATAGAGGGAAGATGGTTGGATTATGCAATGACATTGCTATTTTGAAACGATACAACTTAACTTTTCCTTATTCCACATACAATAAATTCCAAATAAATATTTAAAGTATAACATCTATAATAGGAGATCCAAAAGAGAAGAGAAAGGAGCAGAATGAATATTCGATGAAATAATGGACACAAATTCCCAAATTTGATGAAAAACATGAATATGTACATTTAAGAAACTCAGTGAACTTCGTGGAATATAAAATAAAAAAATCCACACCTAGATACACCTAGATATCAAACTCTCAAGAGCCAAAGACAAGAGATGGAAAGAAGCAAAAGAAAAATAACATCATTTCTATCTTTAAGATGAACAATACTTTTTTCATCAAAGACAAGGATGCTAGGAGTTAGTGGAAAACCATTCAAAGTGCTGAAAGCTAAAGACTGTCAACCAAGAACTCTATGTCTAGCAAAACTATTTGTTAAAGACAAAACAGAAATTAAGACTTTCTGAGATAAACAAAGCTGAGATGATTTATCACTAGCAGACCCATACTAAAAGATATACTAAAAGGAGTTCTTTAGACTGTAATGACATGACACTAGATGATAATTTAAATCCATATGAACAGGAGCACCTGGGTGACCCAGTTGGTTGAGCATCCAACACCTGGTTTCAGCTGTGGTCACCATCTCATGGTTGTGGGATTGAGCCCTGCATTGGGCTGCATGTTCAACAGAGTCTCTTTGTCCCTCTCCTTCTCCCTCTCCCTCTGTCCCTCCACCCACTCACACATGTGCATTCCCTCTAATTAAAAATTTAAAATATCCGTACAGTGAGAGTTCCAATAAAAGTAAACTACATATGTCTACATAAAAAGCCATATAAACATATTTTTATTTTTAACTGTTATCCTTATTTTAGACAACTACATGAAATGTTTATAAAACTGTTGATTAAATTATATATAAAGATATAATTTGTATGACAATAATAGCATGAAAGAGGAAGAGTGGAGAGAGATATATTGAAGCAAACTTTTATTATCAATGTGTTAAAATCTGAAGTTGATTGTTTTAAGTTACTGTGGTCATTGTAATCCACAGAGAAAATACTAAGAAAGCACCTCAAGATCTAAGATAAAACAAGAGTTAAAATGGCAATTATTAAATATCTATTTAAAGCAAAAGAAGGCTGTACTATGGGAATAAAGGAGTAGAAAAGACATAAAATATAAAAAATGGCACAATGTCAGATGTAAATACTATAGTATCAGTGATTATGTTAAATGTGAATGGGCTAACCATTCCAATCAAAAGAGATTGAAAGAATGGATTAAAAAATGATAAAATTATACTGCCTAAAGGAGACAATCTCCAGGTCGAAAGTAAAGAGTGGAAAGAGCTATCTCATGCAAACAGTAACTAAAGTGAGTTGGAGCACCTTCATTACAAAAAACAGAATTTAAGACAAAAGTATTTCTAGAGATAATAAAGGGCATTTTCTAATAAATACAAATATATATGCAACTATCAAAGGGGATCTAAAATATACGAAGAAACAAAGGAAAGAGATAGATAAACAAGAATACGGGGATCCCTGGGTGGCTCGGGGGTTTAGCCCCTGCCTTCAGTCAGGGCCTGACCTGGAGTCCCGGGATCGAGTCCAGCATCAGGTTCCCTTCATGTAGCCTGCTTCTTCCTCTGCCTGTGTCTCTACCTCTCTCTCACTCTGTGTCTCATGAATAAATCTTTTTAAAAAAATTTCAATATCCAATTTCAATAATGAATAGAACAAGACATAAAATTAACAAAGGAACAGAAGGTTTGAACAATGTTATAAATCAACCACAACATTATAAATCAACTACACCTAATATTTATGGATTACTAAACCCCAAAACAGCACAATATACATCCTTAAGTACGCAAAAAAGTTGTCCAAAATAGACATGGCTAGGACACAAAATCTAGCACATTCAAATAATTTTGTAATTTAAAAATTTTGAGTAATACAATCTCCCACCACAATGAAATGAAGTCAACATAACTGAGATACTGAAAAACATGGGGATTTCACATGCCTTAAGCATTGCGTCAAAGACAAAAATCATAAAGGAAAATAGAAAATACATTTAGATGAATAGAAACTAAAACAGCACCAACACTTATGGAATGCAGCAAAATATTGCTTGGCAAAAAAATTTAAACCTGTAAACACCCATATTCAAAAGGAAGAAACTTGGTAACTTAACCTTACATCTTAGGAAAGTAGAGAAAAGATCAAACTAAATCAAAAGCAAGTGTAAGGTAAGTAATAATAAAGGTAAGGCCCAAACAGAAAAATGCAGTCAATGAAACCAAATATTACTTTTCCTAGATCAATAAAATTTATAAACCTTTAGCCAGACCAAGAAAAGGGGAGAGAAGATTCAAACTAGTAAAATTAGGAGTGAAACGGGATATCACTCCTGGGCTTATAGAAGCACAAAGGGAAATAAGGAACAATAATGATTGCATGGCAACAAATTATATAACCTAAATGAAATGGGAAATTCCTAAGAAGAAACAAGCTAATAAAACTGACTCAAGAAGAAATAGAAAATGCAAAGTAACCTATAACAAGTAAAGATATTGAACTAGTAATTAAAAAAAAAAAAAATCACATGCACACACACACTCAAAAATAGTTCCAGATGGCTTCAGAGGTAAATTTTATTAAACATTTAAGGCAGCGTTAACAGAAGTCCTTCACAAATTCTCTGACAAAGTAGAAGAGGGAGTTAATACTTCCCAACTCAGTGTAAATGGAAACTATAAAGCATGAAAAATACTAAGAAAGGAGAGTCTGGGTGGTGAAGTTGCTAGTTGCTTCAGTTTCTGAGTCTTGGTTTTGGCTTGATCATGATCTCAGGGTCATGAGATCAAGCCTTGCATCTGGCTCTGCTGGCGGGGGGGGGGGGGTCTGCTTCCTTCCCTCTGCTCCTCCTCTCACTTTCCTCGTAAATCTTTAGGGGCTCTTGGGTGGCTCAGTTAAGTATTTGCCTTCAGCTCAGGTCATGAGCCCAGGGGCCTGAGATTGAGCCCTGCAACAGGCTTCCCCTCCTCAGTGTAGAGTCTGCTTCTCCCTTTCTTTGTCCCTCTGCCTTTCCCCCTGCTTGTGCTCATGCTCTGTGTCTCAAATCTTTTTAAAAAATAAGTGAATTAAAAAAAATAAGATCTAAATAAATGAAAGGATAGCCAATATACATGGTTTATAGCTATATTGTTAAATTGGCCATAGTCCCCACATTGATTTACAGATTTAGTATAATCCTCTGTCAAAATCGCATCCTTTTTTTTTTGATATCAGCATGGTTTTAAAATTCATACAGAAATGCAAAGAGCCTGGGATAGACAAAACAGTCTTGAAAAAGAACAATAAATTTTGGGGGATTCACACTTCAATACTTACTATTAGGCTATAGTGTGGTAATGACAGAATGATAGACACATAGGTTAATGAAGTAAAACTAAAAGTCCCACCAATCACCACTTACAGTAATAGTCCATTGATTTTCAACACAAGTGCTGATAAAATGTAGTGGGGGAAATAAGAACCATTTGATAATGGTTCAAATGCAAGTGAAAGCAGTTGAGGCCCAATATCACACCATATAAAAATTTTAAGTCAAAATATAGATGTGAATTCAGAATCAAAGGTATAAAACTCTTAGAAGTGATTCTTAGAAGAAATTAGACCTGAAACAAACAAAAAAAAGTGAAAAGTTGATTTCACCAAAAAATTTTTATTTGAAAAACTTGTGCTTCAAAGGATTTTACTGAGTGAAAAGATAATCCACAGAGTGGGGTAAGATATTTGCAAGTCATATGTCTGATGAGAGACTTGAATCTAGAATAATATATATATATAAATACTAATACAAGTCAACAATGAAAAGACAACCCAATATAAAATGGGAAAAGATTTGAATAAACATTTTCCAGGGATAATATACAAATGGCCAATAAGCATATGAAGAGATGCTGAGCACATTAGTCATTAGGGAAATGCAAGTGAAAAGCACAATTAGATAACACTCCCTTCCAGGAAGATGGAAATAACAGTTGCAAAATGTGGAAAACTTGGAACTCTCATACTTTGCTGATGAGAAATCCAAAATGTTGTAGTTATTTTGTAAAACAGTTCTTCAAAGTATTAAAGTTACCATATGACCCAGCAATTCCACTTCTAGTTATGTATAAGAACTTAAAATATATATACACATAAAATTTGTTCACGACTGATCATATTGGCATTATCTATAATAGCCTATAACAAAAATAGAAACAGCCTGAAGCTCCATCAACTATTGAGTTAAAAATACAATGTGACGCATCCATACAAGGGGATATTAGCCATCAAAATGAATTAATGACAGATACTACAACATAGATAAACCTTGGAAAAATCTGCTCATTGAAATCGACCAGGCAACTCCCTAGAGATAGAAATTCGATTTGTCTTTGCTAGGAGCTGGAGAGAGGGTGAATGGCGAACAATGGCTGATGGCTGCAGGATTTCTTTTGGAATGATGAAGTGTTTTAAAATTAATGGTAGTAGCTGAATATATTAAAAACCACTCATTTGTACTCTTTAAAATGATTAATGCTATGTGAATTATGTCTCAACAACAAAAAAAATTTTTTAAGACTTTATTCATGAGAGACACAGAGAGGCAGAGACACAGGCAGAGGGAGAAGCAGGCTCCCTGCAGGGAACCCAGTGCGGGACTCGATCTCAGGACCCCGGGATCACGCCCTGAAGGCAGGTGCTCAACTGCTGAGCCACCCAGGCATCCCACAACAAAATTATTTTAAAAAAGAGATTATACTCAAAGTATTATTTTTCTGCTCAAAGACACATGTATCTATTTAGTCTTCAATATTTGATCAAACCATTTTTTTCTTTCTTTATGAGTCTCTCTATGCTCTCCTCTCCTTTCTCAGATTTAAATATCATTGTCCATTATTAGAATGCCTTCACCTCTCCCACTCATTTCTACTTTCCACGAATGCTCTCGATGGGTAAGGTCCAAATCGTGTTTGCAGGCTGCTCTACTCACACTCTACACCTGCCCTGTGACAGCCTGACCCTTGTACATGAAAACACACATGCTTGCTTCCTGAGATAACGTCAAATTACTGACCATAAACCTTAAACAGCTTTCGGTGTTCTCCAGTAGTTGTATCGCTTGCTAGCTCAGTCTCCCCTCCAACCTCTGAGAAACCATTAGAAGCTAGCAAAGGAGGATTTACATGGGCTTTCACCACCAAATCTGTCAACTTCCTTGTACCTGTAACCCCCATACTCTCCATTTTCTAGATACGGTGGGTCAAATGGGAACACTCCTGCTTGCACTGAATCCCAATCTTTTCACTTAATTAAGGGACTTCCTGCCACATTTTTCTCCTTAGTAATTTTCTTCTATTTGATTATTCCCAAACACCTACAGGCATGGAACCTTACAAAGGTTAAAATTCTCCCTGGATGTCCCTTGAGCATTGTTCCTTTCCCTGACAGAAAAATCTCCTCCGCATTCCTGTAATGACATTTTTAGTTTCTACTCGCCCATTCATCGATGGATCTGGTTTGATCTGATAGTTGATTTCTAACTCAGCTGCTCTGGTAAAAGACCTTGTCAAGATTTCTGATGACTCCCACATTGCTGAAGCTGGCAAATAATTCAGAGCCATCATCTTTCTAGACTTGTGACTTGGGTTTAATACGATTTATTGCTCCCTCAGTCTTTCCTCTCCATTTGGCCTGAACATCTAGGTCTCTTGTTTTTATGACCACCTCACTGCTGCTTTTCAACTTCCTCTGCTCCATCCTCCTTATCAGTTCAGATTGCTAAATTTAGTACTCAGGGCTCAAATTTTAAGTCTTTTGTTTAATAATATAAATCTCTAGATAATCTCATTTAGCCCCATGACTTTAAATAACAGCTTCAGGTTGATGGGTAACTTAATTTCATTGCAAGCCCCAACCATTTCATGGAATTCCAGACTTGTGTATCCTCCTGCCCGTTTGATCTTTCAACCTGGATGTTTAATAGACATCTGGGATTTAACATATTCTGAATCAAACTGGAGAATTTGAATTCTCTGCAGCCCCTCCAAATATGTTTTCCCCAAATATCTTCTCTCTCATTGGTTTCAACTCTATGATATTATTTGTTCAGGCCTATATTAGAATTCTCCAGAGAGAACAAAATATGCTATATATTTATGAATTTATTTCTTATATTAATATTATATAAATATTAACCATTATATATATGGGATATTATATAGATAATATATATATGACATATATCTATATATGACATACCTGTATGAAATAAGGAAAAGGGTTCACATGATTATGGAGGCTAAGAAGTTCCAAAATCTGCATTTGGCAGGCTGGAGACCCAGGAGAGCCAATGGTTTACGTTGCAGTCTGAAAGCTGGCAGACTGGAGATCCAAGAGCTGATTGTTCCATTTGTGTATGAGGACGGGAAATTGAACTCAGATGAAGCAGTCATGCAGGAGGAGTTCTCTCTTATTCAGCTTTTTTGTTCTATTTATGTCTTCAATCAATTGGATGAGGCCTACACACATTAGTGAGGGCAATTGGCTTTACTCAGACTACTGATTTAAATGTTAATCTCATCCAGAAACAACCTTACAGACTCAACCAGAATAATGTTTGACCAAATGTCTGGACACCCTTTGGCTCAGTAGGTTAATATATAAAATTAATCATCATAAAGCCTTCATCTTGGAATCTTATCGGACTCCCCTATTTTTATCACACCCCACAACTAGTCCATCAGCAAATTTTCTCAGGACTGTTTAATGTATTCCATATATATCTACTTCTCATAAATTCCAGCAGAGTAGATAATATCAAGCCACCTTCATTTTTTTATTTGATTATGGAATAGTCTCCTAGTTGATCTGTTTCCACTATCATTCTGTAGTTTCTTTTCACAGTCGGCAGAGTGTTTCTTTGAATATAAAGGTGGACTTTTGGTCACCTTTCTGAATGTGTTTCCTAACACTCTGTCTGCCATTCATTCCACTACAGCTTCGTTGGCCTCCTTGCTGCATCTCGTCATCATATTGGACATGGGAGTTCAGTAGTCCTCCCTTATCCCTGGTTTTACTTTCCATGGTTTCAGTTACCCATGCGCAACTGTGGCCCAAAAGCAGATGGTCCTCCTGTAGTATTATCAGAAGGTCAATAGTAGCCTAATGCTGTCACAGCTCCCACGTCATTCACCTCCCCTCATCCCATAGCATAGGCGTTTTATTGCCTCACATCATTACAAAAAGGAGGGTGAGTATGTTACAATGAGATATTTTGAGAGAGACATTCATGTAACTTTCATTATAACATATTATTATATCTGTTCCATTTTATTATTGGTTATTGTTCATCACTTCCTGTCCCTAATCCCTCCCTGTCCTGAATATCTCTGAATAGATTAAACTTCATCATAGGTATGTACATATGGGAAATAAGCATAGTGTGTGTGTGTATATATAATTATTAAATTATATATATATATATATATATATGGTTTTGTACTATTCATGGGTTCAGGGATTCACTGGGGGTCTTGAAATATCCCTCACAGATAAAGGGAGGATGACTATATTTCCTAGCTAGAATGATCTCTTGTCAGATAATCCCATCTTTATTTTTTTTTTATTCTATTCTGCATATTGCCTCAGTGGGATTAGTCTAAAACTACTAACCCTTTTCCCATTAATGTTACCCAGTTTTTTTTTTTTTTCATAACATTTGCTATTACCCAACACGTTACTTTATTTCTTACTATGTTTCTCTGCCTATGAAAAGAAAGCTCCTTGCATGCAGGGACTTGGCCTATTTTGATAATTTTTATATTCTTAATCCTTAGTTTTGGTATTATATGTTGAATTATTATATATTGAATACTACAAGAAAGAATGTTTTATCTAAATGTTCTTAATATACCTCTCAATTTTTAAATACATATGTATATTTTTGCTGTTTTGGCATTGTAACTACACAGTAAAATTTGAGCTATATAAGAACTGGTAGCATGATTTCAATACGTATGGTGCCCCTATATTTAGCATCTTATATATGTATGAACTTCTAAATAATGATTAGATGAATTTAATAATAAATAGAATCTATTGATGAAAAGCACTCTAAAAGATGATCACAAATACCTACAAAAATCCAATTATTGGGGCACCTGCCTGGCTTAGTTGGTTTAACAACCGATTCTTAATATTAGTGTAGATCAAGATTTTGGGGTTTGGAGATGGAGGCCTACATCAGGTTCTGTACTGGAGTGTGTGGAGTCTTGGGCTTCTCTCTCTCTCTTACTCTCTGCCATCTCCCCTCATTCTCAAAAAAAAAAAAAAAATCCAATTTTTTTTCATTGTAATCTTTGATTTATAAAATTTTTAAATTTTTGGGGGACAATGCTTGCTCATAATCCCAACCACAAAGTAAATATGAGAGTATAAGTAACTCTAATACAAAGAACAATTTCTTGTGATAGTTCAAGATGAAGCTGGTGTAAAGATTACAATGTTTAGGGAAAATTTTATTAATACTATAAATGTCTGAAGGGAGTTGTATGATTAATGAAGTACTGCATTAAATATGTTCAACTTACTGATTCCTAACTAGTATACTAGTGAACAAATTTCTTATTTGTAAACATCCATCAAGAAATTTTGTTTTACATTATTTTATGTGACTCAGTGGGGTTGTAACACAGTATTTAATTCTGAATCTCTTAAAAATATTCTTAAAAAAAAACTTCTTGTAATAGAGGGGTGCCTAGCTGGCTCAGTTAATAGAGTGTAAGACTCTTGATCTCAGGTTTGTGAATTTGTGCTCCATGTTGGGTGTGGAGGCTAGTTAAAAAAAAAAAAAATCTTGGAATGAAAACCAGTGGTCTAGAGATTTTCTCATTTCCTTTAATCAGAGAATATATTTTCCTCCTTAGGAGTTAAACAAGTAATGAACTAAATAAAAAAATACAAATATCTTTTAAATACAATAATGGTGTTTATTTTTTTAATTCCTAAAGGTGAAAAAACTCTCATTGAGAGATTTGCATATATTATATCATATTATTTATATGTATTATATGTATATATAATGGTATCATATAATTTCATATTATGTATATTACTATATATTTGTTATTTACATTTACTAAGCATAAAGCAAAATCAAAATTTGGAGTCATTTCTAAAGAAAATTCAAAGCTATAAAGATATTTCCCTGATTTTTATATTCAGTAAAGTAGAATAAAAAACATGGTAGTTTATAGATAGTAACTAATATTTCAGTGATCTGTTATTTCCTATCCATTTTCATGCTTTAATAAAGTGAAATTTTCTAATCAGAGTAAAATGACATGGTAAGACATAAATAATATATTTGGATGAAGGTTTTTAATAAATGTTGTATTAAGACACAATCCATTAAAAGAACACTTACATGGTTGTCTTACGTTATTTCATTGATTTTTATTTCATGCATGATTAAAGGTGAGAATTATTCTTTATAAGAACTACTTTCATTTCTAATCTTTAACTTGATAATGCTGTCCTTGTAGTGTGGTTTAGAATCTTTCACAGGTATAAGCTTTACATGTCCTAATAACTATAACTTTGAAATGGATAAACATAACTGGCACAATGGTAGACATTTAAGGGTTTCAGTATATAAACCATTTTCTTTCCTGATAACTTTTCCTTTTCTTTTCTTTTTTTTTTAATATAGTGACAGAATATAGTAGTCCAGTTCTCTTTTTTTTAATTGAAAATTTGAAGAGCTGAACATGTCAACAGCAAGTATGTCATTGGTAATGCCATTACAAGGATTTAAAATGAACTACAAAATTAAGCTTTCATGTAATTTAAGAATCATTCGACAGGCTCACCAAAGTTTATATCCCCATATTAAGGAGTTGTTTAAACCCCCACGCCACACATGCACAACTTCTATTCTGGTAACAAGATGCCTACACATAAAATGTAAAATAGAGAATTAAGACAATTTTCTGGGTAATGCAACCCTAAATAACAATCTTAACTGTCTAGAGAATTGTCTCAATTTTCCACTTCACTTTGTGTGTGAAACCACATCTCAAATAACAGCCTTAGAAAGAAAACCTGTCACTGAGTTTGCAATTTTTGTAAGGTCAGACTGAAAATCTCACCTTATCAGGTAAATCATAGGCACAAAGCAATTGCCCTTTAGAATCGTCCAACACCTCGCCCATTGTGTGCAAATGTGGATTGATTATTAATGAAAAATGACATATACTCTACCATCCCAGTTTGAAAAAGAATAATTGCATACAACATATGGAGTGTTAGTTTTTTTTCTTTTTTCCTCTCCCCTTACCAGGACATGAAATAATGGCCTTATTTATCTCTTTATCCTTGGTTCCTTGAATAGCATGAATATAGACAAACTTTAATACATGACATTTTTATTTATTTTTATTTTTTAAAAGATTTTATTTATTCATGGGAGACAGAGAGAGAGAGGCAGAGACCCAGGCAGAGGAAGCAGCAGTCTTCCTGCAAGGAGCCCGACGTGGTACTCGATCCCGGGATCCTGCCCTGAGCCAAAGGCAGATGCTCAACCACTGAGCCACCCGGGTGTCCCACATAACATTTTTAAAGATGAATATATAAGTAAAGGAAAGAAAAAAATGACATGTAGAAACATCAGCCTATAAGGCATTAATACCACAAGGTTTTGTTGATGCTAGCCAAATTGAATTCCTGAATCTCTGTCAGTGAAGTATAAGAGAAAGGATTAATATCTTTCCTGTGAAAATTTTAGTAATGAAAGTAGATGGCCACACACCCAAATAGACTGAATTGATTAGTAATCATTTTGAAAACAGGTCATACTGACCATGTTATAAACTATAAGTTCAAATATTTAGAAATTGATAATAATAATAAACTGAGAACAATAATAGAACAATTAGGGAGCCAAGTACATCATTTACGTTAATTATCAGTAAATAAGACAGGGTGTCCTTGCTGTTATAGATTTCGATCACTTTCAGATTGCTAACGGCACCAGTCATATTTTAGTATTTACACGGATGTTTAAGCATCATTTTGCAACAATGAATCAAAAAAAATGACAATAAGCAGAAGGTTAATTATCTTAAACCTACCTGTTCAGCCGTATTCCTCATAAGCTAACAAATGATTATAAGACATACCAAGAAAACCTACCCTTTAACTACTTTTATAGCTCCTTTTCTGTCTCAAAAGCTATAAATGGCCAATAGAAACTACAAGAGTATATATAAACAATTTCACATCCTTAATCTGAAGTAAAACATAGCTGATTTTTTTAAATATTAATTTATTCATGAGAGACACAAAGAGAGAGAGAGAGAGAGGCAGAGACACAGGCAGCTCCATGCAGGAGCCTGATGTGAGACTCCATCCCGGGTCTCCAGGACCATGCCCTGGGCCAAAGGCAGCGCCAAACCACTGAGCCACCCAGGGCTGTTGGTGGTTGTTTTCTTTTTTTTTTTTTTTTAATTTTTTTTTTTATTTACTTATGATAGTCACAGAGAGAGAGAGAGAGGCAGAGACACAGGCAGAGGGAGAAGCAGGCTCCATGCACCGGGAGCCTGACGTGGGATTCGATCCCGGGTCTCCAGGATCACGCCCTGGGCCAAAGGCAGGCGCCAAACCGCTGCGCCACCCAGGGATCCCTGGTGGTTGTTTTCTAATTAAAAAATTGTTCATATCCATTGTAGAAAATTCATGAACATTGTAGAAAATTCTACAAAACAAATGTCCTCCAATATCTAAAGATAGCACTATTAACAGAATTACGCATGCACAGAAACATACAAGCATACATACATTTTAAATAAGATTGCTATCTTCATGCATGACTGATTTGGAAATAGCCTTCTATCACCTGAAAACATATATAGTTTTCTTCTAGTTAAGATGGAAGTAAAAGACTGGTTTTACCTTCCCATCTTGAGCAATAACAAAAAAACAGACAAAATACAGGTTTCCCTTGCTATCCAAAAGTAGAGCATTTCTAAGAAAATTTTATCAGCTAAAATGGTGTAAAATAAAGAAACAGTTTCCATGAATTTATAGAGAAAACATTCAGAGTGTTCCTAGGCCCTAAAAAAAGATAACCTCTCTTAAGCTTTTCTGATACCTTAGGAAACAGCTTGCTAGCAGATGCACAAAATAAATCGAGATAAAACGCAGATGCTCACAAACACAATTGGGCTATGGTGGTTTGATACTGAGATACTGAATGTAGTTCTCTGGAAGCTTGGTTGTATGTCTGTCACTACTTAGGGTGTACACTGGCTCTAAAAGGGCTTGGCTTGGTGCAAAACAAGTGCTAAGCACTTCCCGTTTTGTCCTTTTTTTGTAAAAGCAAAAATCCTCTCTGTATTTCCTTTGGTTAGTGAAAACAAGTACTAATGCACACCCTTGTAAAAGTGAAGGATACCTTTTATAAGAAACAATGGCACTCTAGATGTGGGTCATCAGGTAATGAAGAACAGTGATTCCCAAAAGACAAAAAATAGACAAGGACCTAATACGGACCCAGTTTAGTGCCTGAAAAAAGCTTCTAGGTTGCAATGTCAAGAGAGGTAACTCAGTCAGAAACTGGCAGCCTCCTTGAGTTGAGAAAATAGATATGGATTCTGGAAAAAAGACAGACCCACTAGAATTTGAAAACTGGAGAACCAGAGAGGAGAGAGCTGCATTGATGAGAGAACTCTGGAGAGCTACTGAGGATCTCCCTTGAACATTCTGTTGAGTAGCATCCAGTGGACACATGTGAGGAAATTATCCAAACCTAAGGAAAGATCACTTGAAAGGATTAGAGGAAACTGTGTCTGCAATGCTGTTTTAGTCTCAACTTAGAAATAGTACCATTTCAGCCAAAATAGAAGACCTCACAATTAATGGGAATTGATTTAGAATGTTTCAAAAGTTGGAAAAAAATTAGCCCTATGTTTTTTTGGTCCTAGTAAAAAATTTAAAAAGCAAGACCAAAAAGGAAAAAAAAAAACTGCTTTCAAGAAATAATCATATTCCAAAACAAACCTGTAGTATATAGAATACAAAAATACTCAGCACACAAGATAAAATTCATAATGCTTGACATCTAACAAAATTACCCAGCATGAACAAAGCACATATTGAGGAAAATCAATCAAATCTGACCCAGAAATGACACATAATTTGTAGACAAGAATATTAAATTATTGTGATTGTACTCCCTGCAGTCAAAAGTCTAGAAGGAAAGTTACACATATTAAAGACAGGGAATATATAGAACATGACCAAGATGAAAACTTTTACGCCTGAGATAAAAATTAGAGTAAATGGCATCAGCAGCAGATTCAACAGTGTAGAAGAAAAGATTAGTGTACATGAAGATATAGCAATAGAAACTATTCAAAATGAAGCACAGAGAGAAAAAAGATGGCAAAAAATGAACATTAAGGAATTGTGGAGCAATTTCAAATAAATGTGTAGCTGTTTTTCCTGAAGGAGAGGAGAAGTGAAAACTACTTGATGAAATAATGGTTGAAGACATTTTATATTGGAAGAAAACAGGAAACCTACAGATCCAAGAAGTTGAATGAGAAACCTTAAGCACTAGAAATATGGAAAAAAATTACAAAAGATACATTATAATCTCATTGTTTAAAACCAGTTATAAAGAGAGAATCTTAAGCCAAAGAAGACACATTATGCAAACAGAACCAAAGAAGGACAGCATCTTTCTTATTGGAGACAATGCAAGTGAGGAGACAATAGGATGGCATCTCTGAAATACTGAAAAAAAAAAAAAAATCTGTCAACCTCGAATACTAAACCAGGCAAAAGTGTCATTCAAAAATGAAGGGGAAATAAAGACTTTTTCAGACATATAATAGGTAGTCTTCATCACAAGAAGTCCTGCAATATAAAAATGTTAACGGAATTCCTTTAAGTGGAAGCGCAAAAGTACGAAATGGAAACCTGAATATACACAGAGTAATAAAGAGCCCTAGAGAAGGTAACACCATTTGTAAATTTAAGATGATTTTTCTTACTATGTAATTTACTTTAGAAGACAGTTGAATGTTCAATGTAAAAATAATAGTACATTGAGATGTTCAGAATATGGGCAGAAGTAACATGTATAATAACAATAGCTCAAAATCTAGAAGTGGAGAAACTGAAGTATACTGTTGTCAAGCTCTTATGCCATGTGTAAAGTAATTTGATATCATGTAAAGTAGACATAACAAAAAAATTATAAATCCTAAAGTCATCTCAAATGAACAAATGCAAAATCAGTAATAGCAAAGGAGTGGTAACAAGTCAACAAAAAAATGAGGTTAATCTAAAAATAGGACATAAATATGTAAGAAGTGATCAGTGGGAAATAGAAACAAATAAAAACAAATTTTGACACAATCATATTAAGTATAAATGGTTGAAATACCCTTATTTCTCTAACTGCCAGTGATTGAAAGATTAATGTTAAGTTCTCATAACATTTTTAGGTTTTTAATTTTTTTATGAAAACTTCTTTTATAATTTGTGTCCTTTGTTCATTCTAATTCATTACAGTTCATGACTGATTTAGTGCTATCATTGATCTACCTATTTTTTTTTTACATAAATATACAGTAAAATGGTTTCTGGTGTGCATTCTATAAATTTTAATACAGGTAGAGACACAGAGAATCATCATTATCACCCCACACATTCCTGGTTGCTAGCCCATCAAACTTAGCCCTAGAGAGCTATTGATCTGTTTTTATTCTAAACAGATTATTTAGAAGAAAATAAGTCAAGGGTGAGTTTGTTTACTTGTAACATAGTGTATTGCAACATGTTTGTGGTTTGGAATAATTCGATGTTGAGAATAAAACTAGTGAAACATATGTCAACTGAAAGGAAACCAACCTTAATGTAGGTTAGTAAATACTCATTAAGTGTCATGATAGCCTAGGAAACAGTCTTTCCAGATGGATTTGAAGAACTGCTCTGAAGCTTGTTAGCTACAGGAGGTTATATATACTATAGGGAAGGGGTCTGCATGCCTGCCAGTGATCCTCCATATTATTTGTGCCATCGCAGTGTTTGATCTGTTATGGTTGCTAAAAGTAAGGCTTACTGGGGTTTCTGGGTGGCTGAGTCAGTTAAGCATTTGACTCTTGATTTCAGCTCAGGTCATGATCTCAGGGTTGGGAGAAGGAGCAGCTCATGGGGCTCTGTGCTAGGTGTGGAGCTTGCTTAAGATTCTTCCTCTCATCCTTCCTCCCTCTCTAAAATAAATATATAAATAAATAAGGTTTACTGATTTCCACAGAGGCATGAGAAACACCCTAGGTCTTCTTAATAAAGTGTTTCTATCGTATCTGATGTTTAAAATATATTGCTTGCATGCCTCTGCCTAACTGATTTTCTGGCTCTTCCTGTTTTAACTCCTTCATGAGGTCACTTGAGATGGTCACTGAAGGCTGACTGACATCAGTTTCCTACTGAAGTTTTAGTGCACACATAATAGAAGGGAGAGAGAAGAGAGGGAAATATGCAAAAGTGAGTGGCAATTCCTGGAATATGTGATATGGGTTTATATCTATGTCAAGAGAACAAGAGAACAAGTAGAGGTCAGACTTTAGACATGAGCCAGTACGATTCGTTCATAGTAGTTGAATAGAGTACACAGAACGTATGGACATAGATTCATGGTCAATGTTCAATATCGATTTAAAAAGTATAAGGAGATAAGCAGTTTAGTATATTTCAAAGTGGGGGAAAATCATAGTTTCCTACACCCAGCTATCACTCCCATTTCTTGGCATTTGTTAAAAATAGGAAGTTTTACATGTAAATTATTTATACACTTTATCTCTGTTATATTTATATATTATATTTTTATTTATTATAAAATCTACTTATAGCACTTTTCTTCTGAGGAATATAATGTATTCATTGCCTGTCTTCCCCCCCACCCCCAACCTGGGATCTGTAAATTAAGTAGCGGTGGAAAAATGGAATAAACATTCTACCATTTCAGAAAGTACCGTCTGTCATCTGTGCAAGAAAGTTTTTTCTTAGGTAGAGGACCTGGGTATCTGACACTATGGTCACACTTCGGGATAAGTGATAAATGCAGGATTATCTACTCATCCAGGTAGATGAGAGCCCCATGTTCATTGAGATGAAGTTTATATAGGCCACTGATGGTTCAGTCCCACTGTTCTTTTCATTGCTGTACATTTCTTCAAATTTTTTGCTGTTGTCCCTGGTATAGCTGTCTTCCTGTCCCTGCCCCCAGCTTCTTCATCATTAGGTTTGTGTGAATGTTGAGAGAGAATTTTAGACGACTCTGACTATATTGAGTAGGGAGGAAATAAGGAGCTTGAGCCACTGATCAAATTATAAATACTGGAGAGGTCTAGGATGTCATTTCAAATTATAGCTCATTATGGAAAATAAAAAAAATAAAACTTATGAGATTTTTTTTTTTTTAAAGCAGGGAATTGTTGCCTAGAAGTTGATTACTGGAGAGATAGAAAAACTGTGTTCCAAAACCTACTGTGCTATTATATGAGTCTGTTTTTATTGACTAAGGTTTATCTGCAAACCATATATCTGTACTCCACTATTTTCATCTTGATTAGCACCAAAATTTTCTAGCTTCAAAATCTAGGGATGGCAATTCAGATTTAAATCATTGTCTTAATCGACATAGGTGGCATAGGATCCTGGTTTACTTCTCTTTCCTCATTGCTGGATTAAAATTTTCACTGACTGAATACACCCTGAATGTTTTGTATCAGCACATTTGGCTTGGGCTTAATGTCTCTCTGTGTTGATATTGTTCCCATGGGTTTGGAGAGGACACAATAGAATGTTTCAGACAAGATTTCTTTAGCAACAAAACACAAGGACCTAGGCAAAATATTCTAAGGGTTCATAATATAAACCTGACATTCACTGATGAATCAGTATAAAGGCAATGACTCTGGAGAGTACATTATTGTGAATGAATAACTTCACTTTGTAAAAGATCTAATGGGGCAAAAAGTAGAATATTTCAAGATAAATTCAAGAATTCTTGTTCAGAAATCATTGAAAGAAAATAATACTTCAAGTATTTTTAAGTATTTAAAGGGGGTAATGCGTCATTAAAAATGCCTTAAATATAGTAGGAAAGAATTTTTTTAGGAAATAAGAATTGTATTAAAAGTGAGAAATTAGGACTAGAGATGCATGTTGGAATTATGTATATTCACTCACAGATCATTTGCATTATTCAACGTAGTTCTATAAAGTTGCATATTTTCAACCAAAGCCCAAATAGAAAAAAAATGAAAAATCAGAAAAGAGAAAAGGGACACGTGAAAGACACACTAAAAATTTCTAAATATGCGTAATTGGAGCGCTTGAAAGAAGAGAAGAGAGAGAATGTGGCTGTACTAATGTTTAAAAATTGTTTAGATAAAATACCAAAGTGGGTGAAAGATGTCAACTCACTATTAAAGGTCAGTGAAACAGAAGCAAGATAAATATAATGTAAATCAGACAAATATTTTTAAATCTCATAGCAAAACTTCTGAAATGCAAGGATAAAAACAGCATTTTAAAAGTAGCCAGAGAGAAAAAGATATATTCATGTAACAATAACAATAATAGCTCACATTTCAGTAGAAACCATGAAAGACTCAAAACAATAGAATTATATCCTTAAAGTGTTGGGGAAGGACTGGAATTGCCAAAATAGAATTCTATACATAAATAAGAATTAAAAGATTCAATGAAGATGTATTCAGAAAAACACAAGTTATTGTTAACACAATGGAATTGGAAAAATGCTTAGGACTAGGGGAATATAATGATCCTCAAAAGAGACATGAAATTTAAAGATGAAGAATAAAGCAGTGGTTGTGAATGCAAATAATTAAAATGAATATTGACTATATTAAGTGGTGATGATAATTGTGTAGTTTACATGAAATGAAGATTTTAAATATGTCAAAAATAAAGCAAGAAAACAAAGGTAATTGGATTCAAAAAATGTATTTTTCCATCTCTTCCAAAAGTATATTATCTGAAAACTAAAACTATTTCTTTTTTTTTTAAACATTTTTTTAAATTAATTTATTTATTTATGATAGTCATACAGAGAGAGAGAGAGGCAGAGACACAGGCAGAGGGAGAAGCAGGCTCCATGTACCAGGAGCCTGATGTGGGATTCAATCCCGAGTCTCCAGGATCGCGCCCTGGGCCAAAGGCAGGCGCCAAACCGCTGCGCCACCCAGGGATCCCTAAAACTATTTCTAATAAGCTACAGTAAATCAAGGATTCAAGTTTTCATCTCTACTGTAATCATTAAAAGTGATAGAATTTATAAATTACATGTTAGAAAGAAAATAACAATAAAGCAAGATATATGGAAAATCCAAAATATTACAAGATATAAAAGGTTAAAAATATGAAACAGATTATTTAAGTAAAAAATAATAAAGGGCAAACAAACTAATTATAGTAAATGTAAATGGATTAGTTTTCCAAATAAGTGAAAATAATGTAAAAACAATTGGACAGGAAATAATTCACAGTATAAGTTAGAAAATATTATAAACTGAATGATAATAAAGTAATGCCACATTAGGCTTATGAAATGCAGCGACAGCAGTGCTTTGAGAGAAATGTTTAGTGTCTTGTGCATTCATTAGGAAAGGAAAAAAAAAAAAAAAAAAAGAAAATTTGAATTGAATGGACCAGAGCTTCTAGCTCAGTGAGACAGAAAGAGAAATGCAAACCCATTCCAAAGAAAATTTAAGTAGCCAAGTTGTAAAGATAAGAGAAATCAAGGAACCTAAAAACAATTAAAATCAATTTAGCTGAAGTTGATTATTTGACCAAAAAATGGAGAAAAATACAAATTACAAATATATGAAATTAAGATAATTAGATCATCTTGTAACAAATGGGTGCTAACGAATTTGACATTTTAGATAAAATATATGTTCTTTGAAAAGTTGAATTTACCAAAACGGATATAAAAAGCAATAGAAGGGATGCCTGGGTTGCTCAGTGGTTGAGCGTCTGCCTTTGGCTCAGGGTGTGATCCTGGGATCTTGGGATCGGGTTCCTCATCAGGCTCCCTGTAGGGAGCCTGCTTCTCCCTCTGCCTGTGTCTCTGTCTCTCATAAATAAATAAATAAAAACTTAAAAAAAAAAAAGGCAATAGAAAATTTGAATAATTGGACAATTGTTTTTTCCTGGTTTTAAGTTTATTGTAAGCAATTTTCATAAGGAGAATTCTCCATATAAGTTTTATATGTGGAATATATATATTTGAGAAAAAATCATACCAACATCACACAAATTCTTCCAAAAGAGAAAGTGGACACGCTTCCTAATCCTTTTACTATAAGCAGAAATATCTTAATACCAAAAATCTGCAGACATTATAAAAGGAAAATTGGAAAATAATTTCTCAATCAAAAATTAAAAACTCCAATGTAAAACATTAACATGTTAAATCTAGAAATATATAAAAGAAAATGCATTATGATTCTCTGGTGTTTATACCTGGAATGCTAGGTTGGTGGAGAAGGGGGACAGTGGCACAAGTAGGGGGGGCTTAGGCTTGTCTCTGCCCATGAAAACAACTAGATAACTATCAAGTCATCCTATATCCCCAGAAATCAACCTGAAGACTAATAGAACAAACTCCACAATTGAAGGGAAAGAAGAAGTCACACTGAAGAAGGTAGAAATGTGGTTTAGAGATGTGGTTTAGGGGAGAAACATCCTCAGCTGCTATAGAGGAGAGAGAGCTGTGGTCATGAAGAAGGACGAGAGAGAAAGAAGCACAGAGGGGAATGCACATGGAGAATGTTTCCCTGAAGCCATTGGCTTGGAAAATGAGAGGGGCTGAATGTTATGAGTTCTTGGAGCCGTTGAGGCTTAAAGCCTAGAGATTTAAAGGCTGGTGGGCTTGGCTGGGATAGAGCCAGGAGGACACTGCACTGCTCCTGGAAGGAAGGCAGGCCAACAACTCAAGGGCAGACAGTATGGAAAGAGTGATCTGAAAAACTCCTGGGGCACACAACAGGGAGATGATTTGCTCTTCTTGGAGCATGTCCCTGAGAGTTTGTGTTCATGGAGATGCCTTTCTGGAAACAAAGGTGTTGACTGATGCCATTTTCCTCCCCCATCTTTCAGAATAATAACAGAGCCACCTTTGAGAAGCAGCACAGTGTGGACACTGGATGTCTAATTGGGTTATACCAAGCCCTACACTCTGGCAGGACTGTTCTTCTCAGTCAACCCTGCTTCAGTCCTACCACAGCAAGACCTTACCCCAGAAGACCAGCACAAAGCCCTGCCCAAACCATGTCCCCAGACCAGAAAGTTCTGCAGAGTTCTGAGGGTGTTGGTGTCAAAACTCATTTCACAAGCAGACCAGAGAACACAGTTAAAACTCACCACATTCAGGCCAGGGACCAAACACTGCTAAAAACAGATGAGGAGAGACTCTGCAAACAACTGGCCTGAATGATAGAACAGCCAAAACACAGCAAAGAGTATGCATCATAGACCAGAGAAATTCCCTGATGCACCAGACCCTAGACACTATAAGGCCTTTTCTTTGTAAGGCCATTTCAGGAGTAGGAGACAACTGGCTTTCATAACATACAAAAGAAGGCAGAGACTTAGACAGAATGCCAAGATGGAGGAATTTATTCCAATTGAAAGAACAAGAGAAGGCCATGACCAGACATCTAAGTGGTGAAACAGAACTAACATGCCTGATGGAGAATATACAATAACAGTCATAAGGATATTCATTGGGCTTGAGAAAAGAAGACAATCAGTGATGCTTACCACAGAGATAAAATAATTTAAAAAGAATCAGGTGAATGTAATAAACAAGATTGTAAACAGGCTTGATGCAAAGAACAGCATACTAAAAGAAGCAGAGGAATGAATTAGTCAACTTGAAGACAAAATAATGGAAAATAAGCTGAACAAGAAGAAAAATTATGCAACACAAGAATAGATTTGAAGAGCTCATTGATTCCATCAAACACAATAACAGGAGTCCCAGAAGAAAACAGAAAAGGGAGCAGAAAATTTATTTCAAGAAATAATAGGAGAAAATTTTCTTAATCTGGGAAAGGAAACAGACATCTAGATTCAGGAAGTACAGGAAATGCCCATCAAAATCAGCTAAAGCAGACCAGTGACAGGAAGTATTATAATTAAGTTTGCAAAATATAGTGATAGACAATCTTAAAAGCAGTAAAACAAGAGAAGTCCTTAACTTACAAGGGAGAAACCTTCCGGGCTAGCTGGAGATTTCTCAACAGAAACTTGGCAAGCCAGAAGAGAGCGACATGATACATTCAAAGTGCTGAATGGGAAAAATCTGCAGCCAAGAATCCTCTATTCAGCAAGGCTACCATTCAGAAAAGAAGGAGAAATACAGAGTTCTCCAGACAAACACAGTCTAAAGGAGTTTGTAATCACTAAACCAGCCTTGCAAGAAATACTAAAGGGGACTCTTTAGAAACCAAAGGTGACAAAGACAAGAAAGAATCAGAGAAATTTCCAGAAACAAAGATAAAACAAGTAACAAAATTACAACACTTTTCCATCAATGCTTACTTTGAATTTAAATGGACTGAATGCCCTAATCCAATATCATAGATCGTGAAAATGGATTTAAAAAAAAGACAAACCTCTATATGGTGCCTACAGCGGACTCATTTTAGACCTAAAGACACTTGCAGATTGAATGTGAGTGGGTGGAAAAACATCACACAATTGGATGTTAAAGCCAAGTAGCAATACTTACGTTGGACAAATTAGACTTTAAAATTAAGATTGCAAAAAAGAGAGAAGAGCATTATATGATCATAAAGGGGATAATCCAACAAGAAGATATAACATGTGTAAATATTTATGCACCCAACGTGAAAGCACCTATATAAAAAAGAGCAAACATGAAGGGACCAATTGGCAATAACACAATAATAGTAGGAGACTTTCACACCCCACTTACATCAATGGGCATATCATCTAAACAGAATATCAACAAGGAAACAATGGCTTTGATGACACAATGGAAAAGATGGACTTAACAGATGTATCAGAACATTCCATCCTAAAGCAGCAGAATGCACATTCTTTTCAAGTGCACATAGGACATTCTCCAGAAGAGATCACATACTGGGTCACAAATCAGGTTTCACCTGGAACAAAAAGATTGGTCATACCATGCATATTCAGACCAGAATGCTATGAAACTTGAAGTAACCACAAGAAAGAACTATCAAAACTGAAACAAGAAGAACTAGAAAATGTGAACAGACCAATAGCCAACAAAGAAGTTGAACCAGTAATCAAAATTCTCCCAACAAAGTCTAGGGCCAGATGCCTTCTCAGGGGATTATACCAAATATTTAAAGAAGAGTTAATCCTATTCCAAAAAATGAAAAGTTAGTAAACTCCTGAATTCTTTCTATAAGGCCAGCATTACCCTGATTTCAAAACAAGATAGACTCCACTAAAAAAGAGAACTACTGTCCAATATCCTGATGAACACAGATGCAAAAAACCTCGACAAAATACTAGCAAACTGAATCCAACAATATGTTAAAAAAAATAATTCACCGTAATTAAGTGGGATTTATACCTGGATTACAAAGGTGATTCAGTATTCACAAATCAATCAATATGATACACCACATTAATAAAAGGATAAGAACCATATGATCATTTCAATAATGCAGAAAAAGGATTTGACAAAGTAAAACATCCATTTATGATAAAAACCCTTAACTAAGTAGGTTTAAGGAAACTGCCTCAACATAATAAAGGCCATATATGAAAATTCTATAGCTAATATCATCCTCAGTGGGGGAAAAACAGAGCTTTTCCTCTACTATCAGGAACAAAACATGTCTGTCCACTCTCACCACTGTTAGTTAACATAGTGCAGGCAGTCCTGGCATAGCAATCAGATAACAAAAAGTAATAAAAGACATTTAAATTGGCAAGGAAGAAGTAAAACTTTCATGATTTCCAGGTGATGTGATACTCTATATAGAAAACCTGAAAGACTCCACCAAAGAACTGCTAGAACTGATAAAGCCACAGGATATGAAACATACAGAAATCTGTTTCATTTCTATACACCAATAATGAAGCAGCAAAAAGAGAAATTAAGGCATCAGTTCCATTTGCAAGTGCCTAAAAACCATAAAATGCCTATGAATAAATCTAACCAAAGATGTGAAAGACATGTGCTCAAAAACTCTTAAGGCATTGTGAAAGAAATTCAAGATGGCACAAGGAAATGGAAAAACATTGTATGCTCATGGATTGAAAGGATAGATAATGTTAAAATGTATATATTACCAAAAGCAATCTACAAATTTAATGTAACCCTTATCAAAAACCATCAGCATTTTTCACAGACCTAGAACAAACAATCTGAAAATTTGTATGCAACCACATAAGACTCCAAGTATTCAAAGCAGCCTAGACAAAGAAAAACAAAGCTGTGGAGGCATCACGATCGTGACTTCGAGTTGTACTACAGAGCTGCAGTGATCAAAACTGTACAGTAATGGCACAAAAATAGACTAATAGATCAATAGAACAGAATAGAAGCCTCAAAAATGAACCCACAGTTATATGGTCAATTAATCTTTGGCAAAGCAGGAAAGAATATCCAAAGGGAAAAAGGCAGTTTCCTCAACAAATGATGCTGGGAAAAGTGAAGAGTAACATGCAAAATAATGAAACTGGACCACATTCTTACACCATACACAAAAATAAATTCAAAATGGATGAAATACTTAAATGTCAGACCTGAAACCATAAAAATCCTAGAGATAGGAACCTCTTCGACATGGGCCATAGCAACTTCTTTCTAAATGTGTCTCCTGAAGCAAGGGAAATAAAAGTGGAAATAAACCATTGGGACTTCATCAAAATAAAAACCTTCTGCACAGCAGGAGGGAATAATCAACAAAACTAAAAGGCAACTTATGGAATGGGAGAAGATGTTTGCAAATGACATATCTGATAAAGGGTTAATACGTAAAATAAGAGCTTATAAAACTCAACACCCAAAAATAAATGATCCAGTTTAAAAATAGGCAGAAGTCACGATAAGACATTTTTCCAAAAAAGACATACAGATGGTCATAGCCACGTGAAAAGATGCTCAACATGACTCATCATCAGGGAAATACACATTAAAACTATAGCGGGATATCACCTCACACCTGTCAGAACGGCTAAAATAAAAAACACAAGAAACAACAGATGTCAGCAAGGATTTAGAGAAACGGGACCCCTCTTGCACAGTTGGCAGCAGTGCAAACTGGGGCAGCCACTCTGGAAAACATTATAGAGGCTCCTCAAAAAGTTAAAACTAGAACTACTCTGTGTTCTAGTAATTGATTACTATGTATTTACCCAAAGAATCCAAAACCACTAATTCAAAGGGGTACATGCGCCCTGGTGTTTATAACATCATTATTCATAATAGCAAAATTATAGAAACAGCCCAAGTGTCCATCGACTGACAAACGGTGATAAATGGACAGGGAAGAAGTGGTACATGTATATAATGGAGTATTACCCAGCCATCAAAAAGAATGAAATCTCACCATTTGCAGTGACGTGGTTGGAGCTAGAGTGTGTTACGCTGAACAAAGTAAATCAGAGAATGACACATACCGTATGATTTCACTCATATGTAGAACGTAATAACAAAACAACTGAGCAAAGGGGCAAAAAGAGAGTGAGCCAAACAAAGAAACAGACTCTATAGTGAACAAACCAACCATTACCAGAGGGGAAGTGGGTGGGGGAATAGATGATGGGGATTAAGGAGGGCACTGTTGTGATGAGCACCGGGTGTTCTATAGAAGTGTTGAATTACTATATGGTAGCCCTGAAATAGTATTACGCTGTATGTTAACTAACTGGGATTGAAATATAAACTTAAAAAAATCGTCGATGCTATTCAACACTAAAAATACATTGCAAGACAACAATCATGTAAGTAAATAGATGGGGGAAATTATTTGATAAAATTCAAAACACATTCAGATAAATAAATTTACAAGTTGGGAATGGAAGGAAACATCCTAATTGTAAAAATAGGTACTTAAATATAAATATAAATATATATATATATATATATAATATATATTTATTTATGTATTTGTGTATTTGCGTATACACACACACAGCAGATATCATATGGAATGGTAAACCTTGTAAGCCTATCCCTTGAGGTCAGCAATGAGAGAAGGATGCTGTGATAAACTGCCATCCCAAAGGATATCCACATCCTAATTCCTGGAGCCTGTGGTGTTACGTGACCCACCCACTGCACTTGTGATTAAGTAAACAACACTGAGATGGTAAACTATCCCGGATTATCTGGATGGGCCCTAAATGGAATCATACATTCTTGATAAGATAGAGGCAGAAGATCTCATACAGAAGAGGAGGAGACGCTATGAGGACAGAGGCAGAGATCAGAGCGACGAGGCCACCAGAACCTGGACGAATCATGGAACAGATTCTCCCCCTAGAAGCTCCAGAGAAGTGCAGCCTCCTGCCCCTTTGGTTTCATCCCACTGAAACTGATTTTGTATTTCTTGCCTCTCAAATTTTAAGAGGATAATTTTCTATCATCTCTAACTAGTAAGTTTGTGGTGACTTCTTATAACATCCCAGCCCAGATTTACTGTCATAGACGCAAGTTTCCAAGAATAGCAAGAAAGCAAGCCCCATGTCCTGACAGTTCTCAAGTATGCTTTTGTCACATTTATTATCATATGTTGGCCAAAGGGATTCTTGTGGCCAAGCTCAGAGTCAGTGAGGACACAGGGGGAGGGAGGTATGAATAAATTGGAGATAGTGCTGTACCCAGTCCATTACAGAAACACTGTATTCGGATCAATTTACATGAGATGACTGAACCTGGGGTGAATAGAGGCTGGGTAGCAAAATCAAAAGATACCTGTTAAAAGTTATTTAGAAACAGAAGACCAAGGGTATAACTTTAAAAGACACTTGCCGTTGAGAGGATGATGACAGTGCAAAGAGAAGAAAAAGCAGAGAAATTCTATTTTTCTTATATAATTAGCCTATCTAAGATTTTGTAGCACAGTGTTGTATAGAAATAAGCAAATGATAATTTTATTACAGTAGGTGCCAGTTCTAAGAATTCTTAGTCATCATTTCCTCTTAATTATACTGTTTTTATTATTTGCTTTTAAGTCTGTTTCCTATTCCATATCTGAGATAGATAGATAGATAGATAGATAGATAGATAGATAGATACAGATGTATCAGGGATATATCTGATATATCTGATATATATCTATATCATCTATATCTATATATATATATCAGAAATAAACACAAATACACACATATATATTTCATTTAATATGGTGTTAAAAGTTAATTCACTAAGATGTTTTTCAGGCCCAGAAATAAATTGTATTTTTTTTCATGCAAAGAGAAAAAGTTTGTTCATGATTTTTTATATTGTCCTGAAGTTTTCTTTTGATATCGGTAGCAAGAGAATTCCATTTATGGACAATTATACTGTGTAGTATGAAAGTAAAACTTCCCCAGTGGTAATTATTTTTAAATTCCATTTCCATTACCCAGTATCTCATAGACCTAGTCAAATGGACCTGGGTAAAATTTGTTTGTGTAGAAATAAATAAACTTAATCTGTATACCGTAATATTGCAAACCCTAATTACAATAATTTGAAAACAAGGAGAGGAATCCAAAAGGGTAAATTCACTATTTTCAGAATTTATGGCAAATATGTTGAATTTATAGGTTAAAAATTCTTCCTTATATAGCTTTATTCAAGATCCAGAGAACTCTAGATAAAGGGTAAAATACACATATTGTTAGATAAACGGGGAGTAACTTAGATATCACAAAGAAAAGATCTGGATTTCATAAAGGATGTATGATTTCGGTTTGAACTGCATTGTACAGGCATATACACACTCACACACGTACACACATACACCTGGCAGTTTAATCCGATGGGGATTTAGTATTATCTACAACGTACTGGGAGTTCTGCTATATAAATAAGTATGGAACTGATGCTGAAGAAAAGCATGACTGCTTAGACTATCTTAGCTGTTTATATAACTTGAAATCTTGTCTAGATCAAGAGATGATTTTAAACTAATGAGAAAAGGTAAACAATGTCACTGATTAACAACATCATTATTGAGGTTGTTACTACTCATATATTGTGAATCTGTGGGAATAAAAAATTAGATTTTTTTTATTATAAACTTTTTTGCCCCCATGAGAGGTGGTGAGCAGAGTGCAGGCTAGATTTCAGTACCCCCCCCCCCCAAAAAAAAAACCACACTTCACCATTACCACATCTGAGTGCCTCTTTAGAGGGCATAAGGTACACACCTGGATGTGCAGTCCTGGAGTTAGTTAAGCCTGTTGCACAGGCCCAGCATTCTAGGAACAAACTGAAATCACATTAACATTCAATGTACATTCAAAATGTGATGCATAGAGTTTTCTTCTATGGAGAAGAACCACAGCACTGATCAGATATTCAGGGCAGATCATCGTCCCCACAAAACGTTAGAAACTAACAGATTATAGGATCAGGCAATTCCATTCTTTTTTTTTTTTAATTTTTATTTATTTACGATAGTCACAGAGAGAGAGAGAGAGAGAGAGGCAGAGACACAGGCAGAGGGAGAAGCAGGCTCCATGCACTGGGAGCCTGACGTGGGATTCGATCCCGGGTCTCCAGGATCGCGCCCTGGGCCAAAGGCAGGCGCCAAACCGCTGCGCCACCCAGGGATCCCAGGCAATTCCATTCTTAAAAATGAAATTCATTATTTTACGAATTTACCAGTGTTCCAGTTGTTTGTTCCTGGCAATAATGATGTTGAAGTAACAAACATATAAAGGCAACCATACAGCAGTATCTGCTATAGGAAACTTCCAAAGTTGTGGATTTATACAAAGGACTTGCAAATACAGATGATGAAACGTAAAGGGAGGACTCTTCCTCTGGGCCTTATACACAGAAATTCTATACCGAACCTAAATGAGACAAGAAGATTGAAAGGAAAATTGTTTATTAGTGAAATCAAAGGGCATATCCTCTGGGTCTGTTTGATTTGGCTAGATTCTAGCTCTTAAAAATCATTTAAAAAAGATAATAGTCATTAAAATAACATTTTCCTTAAAAAATAGGGATGACTACCTGTTTTAACAAATCTCTAAACTTTTATTCTCAAAATCTGTGTATCTCTAGCCACTTTACATAATGTTCACTTAAATTCTCTGCACAGAAATACAACTGATCTTTTAAATGATGTTTTTTAGATAAGTGGCAACACCAGATGTCTGCTTTTATCAGTAATTGTTTCACTTAAGAGGTATACATCCTATTAAGTACCGTTTGAAAAATGCTTTTCATTTGACACAGTGGGAGGCGTCGAATCTCTTATCTGTAAATTTCTCCTATCAGCTCATAATTTAAAAAAGAAAAAGTATTTTTGTCCAATCTTGAATATGACCATTTGGGAGAGAACAGGAAGTTTCTCTCCCTCTCAGACCCACTTGGGTTTGCATGTTCAAAAAGAAATATATATATATAAAAAGACAGTGCAAGTGATTTTGAATGATTTTGACCTCAACTTGAGTCTTTCCTAAGATGTGCAGTCCTGTTTTCTCTTGTTCTTTTGACAGATGTAAGGGATTCTGCGTTGTGGACTGCATGATTCACTATGATTGACTTAGGCAGGGTGTGAATAGGGCTGCAAAGCAGGGGAGCGACGTTCAGCTTTCAAAGTGACAGACTGGTTACAGAGTGATTGAAGAGGTGTATGTCCTAGCATGCATGTGATGGGCTTGGGGAGAAAAAAGGAGGGGTGGAGGGAAGGACCACATCACTTGTATCCATACCAGTTTCTTTTTTCTCATTGCATGACTGCCACAGGGTAAGAAGAAACATATAATTTAAATAATCTGGTTCAATCTTCTTTTCATGAAAGGAATAGAAGAAAATTTGTGAGAAAATAGGTGACATTTCAAATTTAAGATGAATATCTAGAGAGACAAATTTAAGACGAATATATGCACATATATACACACAAATAAGCACCTAAAAATGCTCAAGATCATTAATCATTAAGGAAGTGCAAATTAAATTCGCAATTAGACTCTAGGACACTTATATTAGAATGGAAGTGACTGAAGAATGACTATATTAAGTGTCTCAGTCAGTTTGGGCTGCTACAATAAAGTGCCGTAAATTCATTTCTCATAGTTCTACAGACTAGAATTCTGAAATCCGGGTGCCAGCATGATCCAGCCCTGGTGAAGCTCTTCCATTTTTTTTTTTTTTAAGATTTTATTTATTCATTTGAGAAAGAGAGAGTGAGAGAGAGAGAGAGAGAGAGAAGAGCAGGAAGGGCAGAGAGAGGGAGAAGCAGACTCCCCACTGAGCAGAGAGCCTCATGCAGGGCTTCATCCCAGCACCCTGAAACCCCAGAACCCTGAGATTATGGCCTGAGCCAAAAGCAGATGCTTCACCGACTGAGACACCCAAGTGCCCCTAGTAAGGCTCTTCTTTTAGATTTCAACTTTGCATTGTACCTTCACCTGATGGAAAGAGGGTGAGGGAGGTCTCTGGGGTCCCTTATATTAGGGTGCTAAGTAATTGCATTCATTAGAGTTCTACCCTCATGCTCTACTTACCTTCCCAAGGTCCCATGTCCTAACAGCATCATGTTGTGGAGGAAGGTTTCAACATATGAATTTTGGGGTAAACAAAAACATGTAGTGTATAGTGCCAAGCATTCATGACTATCTAGAGGACCTGGATCTCTGTTACATTCCTGATGAGAATATAAGTGGTATAGTTTATATAATAGTATAAATACCGTGTGACCATTCTTAAAAAAAAAAAAAAAAGGAGGAAGGCAAGTCATAAGAAACAGTTAACTATAGAGAATAAACTGAGGGTGGCTGGAGGGGAAGTGGGCAGGGGATGGGCTACATGAGTGACAGGGAGTAAGGAGGGCGCTTGTTCTGATGAGCAATGAGTATTACACCTAAGTGACGAATCACTAAATTCTACTCCTGGAACAAATATTACACTATACACTATATTACACTATACACTATGCACAAATATTACACTATATGCTACTTACTAGAATTTAAATAAAAACTTGAAATATAAAAGTAAACCTACCATGTAACCCAGTCATTCCACTCTCCTGGGTGTTTAACCCAAAAAGAAATAAATTGTATATTCAAAAACAGATTTTTACACCACGTTTGTAGCTGCTTCCTTTATGTTAGCCAGAATTTGGAAGAAGAGCATCAATGGGGAAATGAATAGAGCTGTGGCATATCCATACAATGAGATCTCAGGGGTCAAAAGAAATGAACCCGTGATACACACAATAGCATGGATGAATCTCGATTAATGGTTATGACTGGAAGAAATTAGACTGAAGAGTTATATACTCTATCATGCCATTTATATAAAATACAACTCATTCATGTTGCATTTATGTAATACGATTAACAGTTATTGTTATATGCAACTTAATTTACCACGACAGAAAGGGGTGAATAGCTTGCTGTGAAAGGAAGGTGGGGAGGGGTGAGGTGGGGAGTCACATGAAGAGAATATTTGGGAGTAATGGATCTGTTTATTACCTCGATAGTGCTGACAATTTTATGAGAATATAAATACGTCAAAATTTACTGAATTGTATAGTCTAAATATGTACAATTTATTAGTGTATCAATTATACTTGCAAAATATAAAATCGATAAAACTGGGTAAATGGAGTAAAGCCACATTGTGTTATTAGAGACAGTGGTCGTATGGAAAAGTCTGAGGGGAGAAGAGAATGAAGACCACAGGGCCAACTATGTAGTGTCATATTTTCCAAACCCAAAATGATTTAGTGGTGGGAGCGCTTGCGATTCAACAGATAGTAAGCCACTTTCCTAAAACTCCATCTCAGTAATGATGGTGTAAGGACTTAGAAAATGTGAGACCCTGAAGACATATTTTTAAATCTTTCATGCAGATAATCCTCTTCTTAATTAGAAAATATTTAGAACTTAAAATACAGAGGGTCAACTGGCCTAAGTAATTCCTTGGGCATTACCCTGTTCTTGGAATTCTTTCTCTGCCTAGCTAGAAGTTTTTAAATTTTTACATACTCATTAGGTGAAAAACTGGTTCCAAAATGCGCAGAAACAATAATTCTAAAAGTTACTGAAGTCAAAGAACAGATTTCAATTCAAGCCTTTCTCAGTTTCTTTTGTCATAAGGTTTATGATATTCTGATGGTTGCCTTTGGAAGAATACCTATTTTCCAGCTTAAAAAAAAAAAAAAAAAAAAAAAAGCTAACATAGCTCCTAGGACCCTTAAAATCAGGCTTTTACTCTCTAGATCTGGATATATCTCAACTATACACTGTAACTCTCAGTGGTAAGGAACATAAGAATATCCTGGGTTACAATTCTTGGTCAAATTGCATTCCCATTGCAAAAAATGCATATTCGATGAAAAATTGTGAGGTATAAATGGAAGAGAGTTTTTTTTCTTTTTTTTTTTTTTTAGTCAAGAAACACATGTTTTTTGAGCATCACCAGTTGTGTTACAGATGTCAGTGTTTGGGGTGGGAAGACCATAAATAACAGCATAAACAGCCTGCTACAAGAGGGAGGATTCTCGGTGGAGTTGATAAATCTGGGGTTTAAGTAGGTGCCCCATGTGATTCTGATCCAGAGATAAGCAGATGGTGTGGAGAAAAATTAACATAGTGCTTTCAGAATCAACAATCCACTCACTACATAAGAAGTGTCTCCTAGACGTCTTGATATTTTATGGAATTCTCTCATAAAACTTGAGAGGGAAGCATGAGGACACTTTCTTTTTTCCTGAAAGTGACCTATGGACTCGGAATAAGACCAACAATAATAATAATCACAAAATATTCATCTTATGTAAATAAGACACACTCTAATGACTTACAACTAGGTAAAACTCTCACTGAACTCATTATAGTGTCTATACCATCATGAGTGTTCAATTTATTAAAACTATTTTAGCATCTTTACTGCTTTATCCAAAAATACTTTTCATTTGACTTAGTTCTCACAAGTTAAATATTTCTCATACATTTTCTTTACATACTATTATGTAGATCTTAAAAATCCTCTTTTGTTTCGTGTTCAAAAGTCAGTACGTTTTTCAGGCCATCTGGGGGAACTTAGTTGGTTAAGCATCTGGTTCTTGAGTTTGGCCCAGGTCATGCTCTCAGGGTCATGAGATCAAACTCCACATTGGGCTCCATGCTGGGCACGGAGCCTGCTTGATTCTCTCTCTCCCTCTGCCCCTCGATCCCATACTCTCTCTTCCTCTCTCTCTCTCAAAAAAAAAAAAAAAAAAGAAAAGAAAAGAAATCAATACAGTTTCCATCATCTTTTTGATGAAGTCGCTACTCAAATATTTTTTTCCATTTTTATAGTCAGGTTGCTTGTTTACTTATTGAATTTTAAGCATTCTTTACATATTCTGGATATGAGTACTTTATCAGACAGAGAATTTAAAAATATTTTCCCTTAGTATATAATTCTTTTTATTCTTTCAACAATGTCTTTTAGAAGAGCCAAAGTTTTATGGATTCTAATTTTTCAAGTCTTTCTTTCAAATATAGTGCTTTGGTGTTGTATCTAAACCATCATCGCTTAACCAAAAGTCAAAAAGAACTTCTCTGTTATCTTATTGAAGTTTTATAGTTTTAAGTTTCACATTTAGGACTATGACTTGTGTTATGTTTTCTTGATGGTTCAAGGAATGAGTCAAAGCTTGTTTGTTTAGTGTATGAATATCCAGTTGTTCCAACACCACTGGATAAAAAGATCATTATTTTTTTTTTCATGAAGAAATTCTTTGCCAAAAATGTAGCCTTTCCAAAAATGAGATGTCAGTTTATGAGATGGTCTATTTCTGGGCTCTCTATGTTGCTCCCTTGGTCTACTTTTTCAATATTGCTGCTAGTTACATGCTGTTGGTAATTATAGCTTTAAAGTAAGTCAGAATCGAGTTTGGTTGCTCAACCAACTTTGTTCTTCTTAAAGTTGTTTTAGCTATTTAGCTATTTGCCACATTAATTTTAGAATCGCATTGTCAATTCCTACTTTTAGGACTTCTGATTGGAATGGTTTTGAAACTATAAATTAATTTGGAGAGAATTGCCATATTGAATTTCCAAGCCAGAAGCAAGCTCTATATCTCTATTTATTTAGATCTTCTTTCATTTCTCTTAGCAATGTTTTATAATTTTCAGTGTACAGATTTTACATATTTATGTCAGACTTTTCCTTTAGTATTTCATGTTATTTTATACTATTGGAACTTATACTGCTTCATTAAATTTTAATTCCAATTTTCAATTGTTAGAAATGCAATTCACTTTTGTATATTGATCTTTTGTCCTGCAACCTTGACAAATGCACGTATTAGGTCTCATAGCTTTTATTTTTTGGACACCCACTGAATCTTCTTTATTACAACCATGTTATCTGTGATAAAAGATGTTTCACATCTTTTCAAACTGGGTTACTTTCCCCCCTTTGTTCTTTATGTATAGTACTGGCTGGCCCCTTCAGCATGATGTTAAAAATAATTGGAGAGGGTAAACACCCTTGGTTTGTTCCTAGTCTTAGAGTGAAAGCATTCAGCTACAATTCACAATTAAATATGATAGTAGCTGCATGATTTTTCGTAGATCCCTTATGTGCCTAAGGATATTCCCTTTTATTCCTGATTTTCTGAACCTTTAACAAGAACAAATATTGGATTTTTGTCAAATGCTTATTTCCTAACTATTGAGATAATCCTATGCTCATTCTTGTTAATTGAATTGACTTATTTTTTAAATTAAACCCACTTTCATTCCTGGGCTAACCCCTACTTGGTAACCATGTTTTCTTTAAAGCCCCTTTCTTACCTGATATAAAGGCGATGCTGGCCTCATAGAATGTGTTGGGAAGAATTTCCTCCTATTTAATTTTCTGGAAGAGATTCTGTAGAAGTGGTATTATTTATTCTTTAAATATTTGACGGAATTCACTAGTGAAGTTATCTTGCTCTTGAGTTTTCCTTACAGGAAAGCTTTGCTTTACGTATTTAATTTCTTCAATACATAAAGAACTATTACCTGTCCTCTTTGAGTGAACGTTTATAGTCGTGTCTTTCAAAGAATTTTCTCCTTTCATGTAAGTTGTTGAATATTGGCACAATGGTCATAAGATCCCCTGTTGTCTCAGCTTCACAATCATCTTTCTAAAATCTTCGTAATTTTAGATTTGAGATGAACACATCTTATTTCTGCTTTGCCAGCTGGTTTTCCCTGTAGGTTCTGTCAATAGAGAGCACTAGAAAGAGTGGGAAGAAAGTTTGGTCTCATAATGTGCTTCCTACTTCCTTTCTATTCCCATCAGTAACACCTACCAAAACTTCACAGCAATAATTAATTCCAACTCATATTCCCCAGCCCCACCCCTAATACTTACCACACCAGGCTTGAAGCCTTTAGGGACATCAGTACCATCTGCTTGATGCATATTCCTCAGAGGTCTGTGTGCTAGACCCACCGAGTACCTCTGTCCCCTCAGAGACACCAGCCCCAGGCTTTCTCAAAGGTCTGAATTTCAACTCCAGGGGACCTTCCTCTAAAACCCTTAAGTTTTTTTTTTTTTTTTCCCCAGACACAGGGCAACCTTAGCCCTGCTTGTTCCTGTTACTATCTCATGACATTTCTGTTATTGTTCCCAGTCTGTCTTTTCTGTTGTTCAATCCTTAGTTAACAATTATTTACATTAAATTCTATTTGTTAAAACAACTGGGATGATTTCTGCTTTCTACCTATACCCTGATTAGTCAAATAATTATACATTTATTTCTATTTTATTTAAATTCTCATATTACTTTTAATTTCTTTATAGTTGAAGTAGTGACAAAACAAAGTTTAAGCAAAATAAAACATTTTTGTTAATTCAAATACATAGGCTTCCTAAATATGAGTGTAAGGAAAGAAATAGCTTAACTTTTTTCAAGCTTTTGCCTCTAACATGACACATAATGCAAACTATAAAACAACAACAACAAGAATTGTGAGTAAAAATGGATAAGTACACTTGTTTTATTAGTCTGGGTAAAGAACAGTCCAGACAAGAGACATACTTTATTGTCTTAAGCATTAGAAATCAGAATTGTATTAAATCAGACTCCCGAATTATTCATGAGATTTGATTTGAGGAATAAGGCATGATGAGAAGAAAGATCCACAATTGAGATATAGTCTGATTGTCTCAAATTTCCTGGTGATGCCCATGAATTTGCTTATATTTGTGGGATTATTGCAAAAGCTCTGGCATTCATTGCCTTTGTTTGCAACTTGGGATATGAGGAAATACAAAGGTAGCTTAGAAACATTTTATTTCCTGCTCAATTATCGTCTTGTATCTTGCATGCCAGTCAAAGTGCGGGACTGTTTAGTATGGCAAACTTATATACATACATATACATATTTTTTTTTCTTTCTAGGGATTATATCCCCCTCTTATTTTTCTCTAAATCTTCTGAGTTACTTGGATAGCTATGTTATATCATGTCAGGTGTTACTGGATAGTTTCATTTTCATTAAGGTGCTGTTTTCAAAATTGCATTGAAGCTTATATCCTCAAAAGTATATGCAACTGCTTCGGTTTCAATAAGAAAACAACTGGTTGAACATTGCAGATTAACTAGGGGATCACCACTGCCATTAGAAATAAATTCTGCATATGTATAAAATTGGATTGAGAACTTCTTAGACTTACCTATACAATCGGAGCTAAAATTTAGGACTGAATATTTTATTGTGCTGATTCATCACTTCAGAGAAGAAATCATGAACATCTATAACATCTATAGTTTACATCTCATAATCCTCTGATTTCATCATCTTCCATTTGTAGACTAGTGATGTTCTTGTGACTATGAAAAAAGTATATACTTACTGAAGACACTTTGTTAAAGAACTTTATGCAGTAACAGGGATACTGCTTCTCTTCAGCCTGTAGAACTCCTATACCGAGGCAAACCTCAACAATACGGAAGAGTTTGGGGAAATGTGCTTCTGCTTCATATAATTTTACTTGTTTCATTCGTTACGTTTGATGTAGGTGATGGAGAGAGAAAAACAAAACTGAAATTATTTTTTTCTGTCAATTGGAATGTCAAAAAGATCCAGTGAAATTCTAGTCAGGGTTCTGTTCAACAACCGCAAAATGATTAAAAACCATCAGTTAGCCGTAAGGTAGAAAAATGAACCTATTCTTGGCTTCCATGATTATATTATTTTATGTAGGACAAACTATGTAATGTGCTCAGAGAAAAAGAGTGTATCATTTGGAAAGCCTAACACCCCTGGGGAAAAATATATTTGGAGACCTCACAATAAAGAGAGTTCTACTAGTTTCTTTCTCTTGACAGTAATGCTTTGCAAAATAGCCATCAGACCTTCTTAGTCCCAATGAAGTAATTTCAACAGAATTGATTAAAATGAAATAGTGGCTAAATAAGAACTGAAACAGAATTATTGAGATTGCTAATGTGACCACGTTATGATTCTTACTGGCCAATTTTGTAAAATAGCATGGAAATAACCGTGATGCTTATCATTATAGGCAAGCATAAAATCCTTCAAGGTTGTCAGCTCCAAATCTATCAATACTTAAGAGTAATAACATTTATACATCACCATGATATTAAAATAATTAATTAAGTTCCCAATAATTAGAAATGTCAAAGCATTTTCTTGTTTTTAGTGGGACAAAACAAATTTCTAAGTTAGCTGAAGTTTAATGTTTTCACCTATTCTTGGTCTGGAATTGATGGTAAAAAAGTTAATTTTTTCTTGTTTTGACCCATTGTACAATTTTCCATTTGACTATGTACTAGCGGATCTAATTAACTTCTCATGCTATAGTTAGTAAAATCTTAAGGAGGGCTGATTTTGTTTAGTGCCTTCAAGTTTCACTGGTAAATATTTATTTATTTTTTTTTTTTTTAATTTATTTTTTGGTAAATATTTAGAGTGAAGGAGACAGTTTATGCATCTAGGTAGTTATTGAAGCGTGTTATTATGCCCATTACAAATCTTTCTCTAGGGAACCTTGCTAACTAAAATCCTTAGCCAGAAGTTGTGAGATTAGTTTGTTCTGTTCCTGTCTAGAATATTTCTTTCTAGTATGATTTTGATTACATCAGTGTGCATAATCTACATGTGTCTGTTAGAGTTCCAGCAGGCTTCTGGATGGTTCCTCAAGCTTCAACCTTTAAAAGCTTTTTATCTTCACTATACAATGAATAAACTATATGTTTATAAAATTTGTTTACATTCCAGTCGTTGCCAAATACATGCTGAATAGAAAATTGAAAAGTTGTGATACTCTTTGAATATTTAAATGCCCACAACTTCCTTTGCACAGTCTTTGTTGCTTGCCAATTTTCTGCAAAATGGCTTCCACAACAGTGGTTGAGAACTTTATATAATTCTCTTGAAATTATATTAGAAAGAGAACACATTGAGCTGAGTTCTGATGAAACACTCTCCCATAACTAAATCTTTTCCCTTAGGTTTGCCCTCTAGTCTCTTGGAACCACTGGTGAGAAACTTGGGAACAGACCTCTGTTTGCTTCCTTGTTGCTGTTGTTTTATGTTTCATTCTAAGTATAGGAATCATAAGATCAGTATATTATAAGATCACAAATATTAGTAAGATTCACTTCTCTACAGTATTTAGGTATATCAGAAACTAAGATTTTCCATTGATAATGTTTTAAAGTCATCTCTAGGCTAGTAAAGACCAACAAAACAAAACAAAAACACCTCTCACATTCTTTTGTGTTGTGTTTGTAGACTGTAGACAAAATATTTCTATATCTATCTTTTTCTTTTTTTTTGGTCAGAAGTTCTATGAGTTGCATTACTATACCTATTTTTAATCAATAACTTTAATTTTAGGACGTTAGTCTTTTGTAGACTTTTAGAGTGGCTTAAATCTGAGTCTGACTATTCCTTTAGTATATAGAATCATATTTGTAAGTTGATATTTAATTCTTTCTCAAAAATATGCTTTGCTTGCTACTCTGAATAGAACACTGGGAGTTTTATTTACATCCATGTTTTATGATTATATTTTGTTCACCTGAAATTGATTTGGCATGGCTGGTCATTTTAAAGATCTTAGACATTTAACACTTCTTTTTTCTCACTTTCTCTTTATTGAACAAAATTGTATAATCAACCAAGAGGAGTTCAATGTCTGTAGATCCTAAAACTAGAAAATGATCTAAGCTTTTATTTTTAATAAATAATGTTTCATTATTAGTAGAATTATATCTTCCCAAAAGCATGCAACCTTAAATTAATTGTAGTTAAAGTTTGTTAAAATATGGCGAGCCTGGGTGGCTCAGATGGCTAAGCGTCTGCCATCAGCTCAGATAGTGATCCCAGGACCCTGAGATGGAGCCCCATGTCTGGCTCCCTGCTCAGAGGGGAGCCTCCTTCTCCCTGACCCTGCCACTCTGCCTGCTTGTGTGCTCTCTCTCTGTCAAATAAATATGTGAAATATTTTTTAAAAAATAAAAATAATAATAAAGTTAGTTAAAATACAGTGAATCCTCACCCAACAGTTTTCCTGTGGTTTCTCATTTAATCTTTGTTATTTCATAGAAATGTCGGTATTTTTATTCCTATTTCCAAATGAGAAAACAGAAGTTCAGGGGGGTTGGAGAGGGTTAGAATGCTAACTTTCATGTATTATAATACAAGTACTAATTGGAAAGCTGTATCTACTAACATTAAAACCAATGAATGGTTCCATCTAAGAGCCTTTTGGAATAGCTCCCTGATTAATCAAAAACGTCACATCATAGGGCACCTCAATCCATACTGACTTGAGTCTGTCAGTCTGAGGACGCTTTACTTTGAGCTTTCATAAAAAGGATAATTTGCAATTCAAAATTGGATTCACCTTTTCTAATTAGGTGAAATTACAGTTGCCATATTATAATTAAAGGTTATGTGACAGACAGGAGTGTTTATTTGGATTATATCAGATTATTTTTCTGGTTTTCTGAAAATTGTAGCTTTTGATGAACATGTATTTTTAAAACCTTCCGACAAATATCTATTTTTATTTAGAAGTAGAGCTGTTCCCTCTCTGAACTTGAAATGCTGCTATGATTGTCTATATTATGGGACTCATATTCAAATGCATTTCTCCCTCTACTAAGCTGCCTAAAGGTATTGATGTCAGAATATTTCCCTTCTAATGAGCACAGGATGTCTCCCAGAGATGCTATGAAACATATCACTGTGCCTCAAACTGAATTATAGTAATACTGCTTAATAATGCCTTTTAAAATGCCTCAAATTATATATCATAGGATTATTGAAATATAGAGGTATTATACAGGATTTGCAATCCCGAAAAATAGCTTATAGTTTTTGCCCATTGGAAAGTTTAAAATGTATGAAAAAAATCTCTGCCAAAAAATCTCTGCTTAGACCTTGTGATGTCTCCCTCATACCTCATAAACTTGAATAATCTAGGGGGAGTTAGTTTAGAGTATTGCATAGAATCTAAAGGCAGATTGCTTGGTGTGCAATTTAGAAAGTACACCCCCCCCCCAAAAAAAAAGTGAGGCAAATACTTAGAATAATGTTAAGAATTAAGAGTTAATACGTACAGACTCAATATCACAAATCATCATGGAAATGTAAATCGAAACCACAATGAGATATCACCATACACCAATCAGGATGACTATTATCAAAAAGTAAAGAAATAATAAATGTTGATAAGGATACAGAGGAAAGGGAACGCTTGTACCCTGTTGGTGGAAATGTAAATGTGCAACCACTAAGGAAAACAGTATGAAGGTTCCTCAAAGAATTAAAACTGGAAATATCATATGATCCAGTAATTCCACTACTGGGTATTTATCCCAAAGGAAATGAAAATATTAGTTCAGAACGATATGTGTACTCCTTTGTTCATTGCAGTATTCTTCACAATAGCCAAAATATGAAATAACTTAGGTGTCCCTTGATAGATGAATGAATAAAGATGTGTTAACTATATATACATATACAATGGAACATTACTCAGCCATAAAAAAGAACGAAATCTTGCCATTTGCAACAACATAGATGGATCTAGAGGGTATTATGCTAAGTGAAATGAGCCCATCATAAAGACAAATATCATATGGTTCCATGTATATATCATATCTTAAAAACAAAACAAAAAAATCTAAGACTCATAGATACAGAGAACAAACTGGTGATTGACGGAAGGAAGAAGAGCAGGGAGATGGCTGAAATAGATAAAGGAGATTAAGAGGTACAAACTTTTAGTTATAGAATAAGTCATGGAGATGAAAAGCAAAATATAGGAAATAATCGTCAATAATATTTTAATAACATTGTATGGTGACTATACTTATCACAGTGAGCAATGGGTAGTGTGTAACATTGCTGAGTCATTATTATTTTATATCCCTGAAACTAACAAAACATTGTATGTCAACTAAATAAAATTTTTTAAAGAAGAGCTAATAGAGGGGATCCCTGGGTGGCACAGTGGTTTAGCGCCTGCCTTTGGCCCAGGGCACGATCCTGGAGACCCGGGATCGAATCCCAGGTCGGGCTCCCGGTGCATGGAGCCTGCTTCTCCCTCTGTCTATGTCTCTGCCTCTCTCTCTCTCTCTGTGACTATCATAAAAAAAAAAAAAAAAAAAAAAAAAAAAAAAAAAAAGAGCTAATAGCTATACAGTGCCTAAAAATATTTGCTTTCCAGAAATGCTAATTATCTCTCTTTTGGACAGAGAATGTGTCATAGAAGTTTTATTTACAATTCTCTTTTGAAGCTAAGGCAATCTTAATTTATTCAAATGTTTTATCTATCAGGTTTCTTTGAAAGTAAGCTTTTTGGTATCATGTGATTTGTGAGTAACTAAATTAATCCCAACATTACATAAGTCTTATCTTATAGCTTTTCTTGGAGTTTTAATCAATATTTTGCCCTTAGTTAATAAAATAGATCTAGTCCAGGATTAAACTCCAATGACCTCAAACAAACAAAAAAAAAAAATGTAAAATTTATGCTATGTTGATTATATTCCTTACAGATTTTTTATTTTAAAAATTGTCTACTTTAATATTTCAACATGTTTAATGACTTAAAACAATAAAAATTCATAACCAGTTTCTATTAGATTATATGAAAATATAGCACAACTGCATTCTGAAACTCAGGACCAATGAGAAAAACCAATTAAATATAAATTCAAGTTTTATTAGGATTTAAATGAGCATTTTTTTTTTCTATTCATTCAACAGATTTACTGAGTACATACTCTATGTAAGGCCTTGCATTTAGAATATTAACATTAGGACTAGGCTAAAATACCAGAAATCATTACAAATGGCACTGCAGTTTTCCTTTGTTTGGCATTTTGTATTTTCAGTTCTTATCATAAGGTTTATAATGTGTTTTATGCCACTGTAAATATCAGATAATTGCTTAGAAGTGTTTTTCTTGGGATTATTTAGAGACTATTTATTTTGCACACTGAGATATTACAGCAACAAGTTTATTCAATCAAAATATTTCATTTCTGTGTGTTGTCCCCAAAAAGTTTTTATAAAAATGAACAGCTACTTTCTCTAATAATTTTGCCACCATGGCAACTGAAGCTCTCAGTAATGATAGCGTACAAACAACGGGATTGGATTGTTATGTTAATAGAATTTTTGAAGTAATTAGATTATGAAGACGCTTTGTCTTTTCTAGTTCAGAGATTTGTGTAACATTGCTAAACAAATTATTCTGAAATATTAACTTGTTTACTTTAATCAGTTATTGTCATCTGACTCTATTATCACTGTCTTACCATCTCCCATCATATACATGCTACAGAATTGCCGAGCTTGATTCTTATCAATTCACTGATTATCTCCTGTTTTAAATTTCATTTGATGTCTCTTGCTGGCATCTTTTTGATTTTGTGGATATGTTTCAGTACATGGAGCAACAACAGATTTTATATGTAATAGGAATCATCTCATTTAGCTCAGACAAGCTGACACATCAGGGAATAGGATTGGGGACAGTTACCCTTTATTTCTTGCGATTTTGCAAGGGCTTTCTATTCATATGTGGATTCTTAGGACATTTGTGTCATTCTGATTTTCACAAAATGTGTTTAAAGTTGGACCTGTGTCTATATGTAGAGGATGTCAACAGCAAATTCTTTGGTCTGAGTTGCTGAGTGATGTTGGGGCTGGGAAAACAGACCTGGCTGGGAATCTGTCACTTACACATCTGTACTGTCACTTTTTCCATCATTGTAGATGGGCAAGTGTAAACGAGTGTCAGAAAATAGATTGCTTGGACTATGTTTTCCTTAGGATATTGAAGTTGCCTGGAGAACATTTTAGTTTGTTATTGGAACAGAGCTATTAATCCAGACATAGCAAATAAAAGGTTATGGTATTCAAAGCACAGGGATGAACTACCAAGTTAGGTCAAAGATACAGCCGCCTATGGGCCCTTCCCCATTTGCAAAGAGCGCACACAAAATGTGGAGTTAACGGCAACTAACGGGAGGAATGAAAGCTAAGCAAATACTCTTCCTGAATATCTAGCTAACCTTCAGCAAAGCCTTTTTGTTTTGATAATTGGAGAAATTTGCCGAGGCTTACGTGATAGATACGTAGAGAGAGATAGGTATAGATATGTATACATATAGAGAGTGTAAATGAAATTTTGATGTATTAAAAGTATCTCTTGTTGTTAGATACAATTATTGCTTTCAGAAAAAGTGTTCAACTACCAATCAATACGATTGTTTACGTTGATTAATTAAAAAAAGATTAATGCTTTAAAAATCTCAGTTGAGGGACACCTGGCTGGCTCAGTGGTTGAGCGTCTGCCTTGGGCTCAGGGCATGATCCCAGGGTCCTGCTTCTCCCTCTGCCTGTGTCTCTGTCTCTGTCTCTCTCTCTCTCTGTGTCTCTCATGAGTAAATAAATAAATAAAATCTTAAAAAAAATAAAAATAAAAATCTCAATTGACTAGAAACAATATAAACCTATTTATTTGCTAAATTAATAAATTTGGCCCCATTAACCACATATCTAATACATGCAAATAAGGTGATTTATATTTTAAATTTAGAAATTGTCCACACCTTAAATGCAGTCTTACTAAAAGTAATCATTATATGAAGTCAATCTCTACATGTATTCAACCTCTCCAAAACTTTTTTCTGAATCTCAAATTTTTATGTGTAATTTTGAATTCATATTTGTTTGTTAGGCTTATTGCTTCGTGGTTCTTGAACTTTCTTCTTATATCTTAAAATTATCTACTATTCAGGTAAATCAATCTCACCTGCACAACCTGATGCAGAAATAATTTCAAACATCATGGAACTGGTTTTAATTCAGGGATATATTCTCTAATTGTTGAAGTAGAGAATATACTAATTAGGCTTTCTAATTTGAAGTTGAACCTACAAGAATTCCTCATATTGTAAGAAGGAAAAAGGTGACGAAAGCTGAGTATGAAAAGGATTTCCTAAAACCAGGGAGAAATCAAAGAAATAATATTTTTCCATAAAGAGCCAAAGACAAGTCACTGGAAACTAGAAATTGGGAATAATTGACTTTCCTACATAGTTGGACAAAGAATCAACAAATATAAATGGAAAATTTACTTTGAGCAAGGGGCTATTTGCTGGAGTTGGAGAGCTGAGAAAGTCACTGACATTGGTCTCAAAGAACTTATTTAAGTGGAAGAGGTTAATGGTATCAGTTCAAAAGTCATTATGACTTTGTCGTGTTTGGTTAGAATTTTTAAAGAAGTAAATAAAGAAAATGCTGCCAGAAAATTAATATCCACATATGCAGATTGTATAAAAAGCTTAAAAATGATTTGTGAAAATCCAAGGAGAAGGAAAGATCACTAGAGCTGTAGAATGTAAAGAAGTGATGGAGCCCTTTCCAGGGATTTGTGTACTCAGGTTTTCTCCTCTTTACCTTCCTCACACCACCCAATATCTGCTAACCTCTCAGGTGCATCTGACTCCTGCACTTTTGTTTTATAAAGCATCACCTTCTTAGACAAGTTTATTAAAGTACAATTGATGTTCAGTAAACAGTATATATTTAATGTGCAAAATGTGGTAAGTCATAACACACCTGTGGAGCCATCACTACAATCAAGATTATTAACGTGTCTGTCACCGGTTAAAGTTTCCTCCTGACCTGGCGTCATCCATCCTTCTCTGTGCCTCCGCCACCTCATCCCCAGACAATCACTGATCTGCTTTCTGTCACGATAGATTAATCTGTATTGTTGGGGAAGAAAAGTTTTCCTCTATTCTCCAAGATTCTTCTGGCTGGTCTAAAAATTAAATTGGCATAAGGCAGGCTAACAGGAGAAAATAAAATTTAATTACCTAAGTATGGGGCACCCACGTAAACGTGAAGATTCCCAAGACAGGTAAATGAGGTATATGCCATCCTGAACTAAGGAGAGTGAGTAGGGATCTGGGACATTGAAGGGAAGGAAACAATTCACAGGAAGATGACAAGGAGTAAATGGTAAACAATGTTCATCATACCTAGTTCATATTATAATATAGTGACCTATGTGGATCGCTCCTTTCTTAGAACAGGTATCCTGTATCAAGATTCCTTCAGGGAGTTAGTGGGAAGGTGAAAGTTTCTTTCCCCATCTTTTGGGTCTTGATTTTTTTCAGTTTGAAACCTGCATACCAAACTGACATATCTTGGGTCAATTTATTCTGAACCCCTACGTTATTTTTAAACATTTTTGTAAATGGAGTTATAAAATATGTGTTTCATTTGGTGCGTGCCTGGCTTACTTCAATCACCACAACCCTTTAAGTTTCATCCACGTTGCTGCAAAGAGCAAGGACAGGTCCTTTCAATTGCCAAGCAGATTTCACCTCGTGCGGTGTGAAAGACCACATGTTGTTTAGTCCCTGTAAATGGAAGTTGGTTTGCAAATAAAATTATAACATTTGCATATGCTTGTTTTGCGGATATGCTTTCATTTCTCTTGTAAGATTGTGGAATGGCTGGGTCATTATATTGGCATATCTTTAACTTTTTAAGAAAATATTAAAAAAAATAAAAATAAAAAATAAAAATAAATAAAAAAATAAAAAAAAGAAAATATTAATGTTTTCCAAAATAACAGTACCATTTTACATTCTCACCAGCCATATATGTGAGTTATAAAATCGACATTTTTGTGAATACTTGGATCAGCAATGGCCTTTTTAATTTTAGCCACTCTAATAGGTGGATGGTGGTATCTGATTGTGGTTTGATTTGGGTTTTCCGAATGATAAATGATGCTGAGCTTGTTTACATGTGCCCATTTGCTATCCATATATCTTCTTTGGGGAAGTGTGTAAATCATTTGCTTATTGGGGGGAGGTTATTGTCTTTTTATTATTGCATGGTAAAAAATCTGTATATATATTATAGATGCAGGTCTTTTATAGGATTTTTTTGGCAGACATTTTCTCTCATTCTGTAGCTACCCTTTTCATTTTTCTTAAAGGTATCATTTGAAGAGAAAACATTTTGTTTGACTTCCAATACATCTAATAGAAAGAAAAAATATTTTAAATTTTTTTTTTTTTTTTTTTTTGTCCTCTGGAGACCATTCTAAATCCTCTATTTAATTCTGTATAAGTGAACCCTTTCTGGGTGGTGAGAATACAAAGTATTCTCACTTTCTGTGTAAACACTGGTAATTGTTTGACTTGCCCTCTTCTGTCTTGTGGTTCTTTGCCCAGCTTTTGGCAACTTTCTTATACCCACGTTCAGCTGAACCCTTGAAGGATTCTTCTGTATACATTCTGTCTCCTTAATTTAGAGAGACCACTGGGTCTGCCTTGCATCCTCCCTCCAAGCTCTTTGGCCTAAATACTCTCTTTAGTCCATAGGTGGGAGCAGTTGTAGTGCCTACCTTATTCATTTTCCTTTCAGGATCACTCTGCAGAGCAGCCTACCACCCAGTGATTGAAAATCATTTTGTAAATTTTGTCCAATTTTTTAATTCTTTGAGGCAAGAGAATAAATGTAGTCTGTTAGTCCATCATGGCCAGGAGCAGAGTTTTTAATTGTCTTTTTATGGGTCTGTGTCCCTCAATAAAATTTGAACTCCTGCAGGCATAATCCATATTTAGTATTCAACTAATCTTTGTTGAATAAAAGAAATGCATTTTCCCTGAATCTATGTGATTTATTTGGAAATGAGAAGGCCTGCTTTTATTTTGTTCTTCTGTTTTAACCCCAATCTATTCTACGGGAGAGTGCTGAGATGGTGAAGAAGCTTAAGATGAAAACTAGAACACAAGCCCTTTGCTGTTATTTTCATTTATTTGTTGTAGTTTTTAAATTGCTCAGCCTTGGAAATAGAGCAAGGCAAACGTGGTATCTAACTTCAAGGAGCTTGAGTGACTGAATATACAAATGGACAAGAGCTAGACCATGTATTAAAATACAACTCTGACTTATACAGCCTGCATCAGTCAGCGAGCACAGGAAGACAAACCACAGCCTCTGTAGCTTTTGGCCTAAAACAGTCAGGACTTGATCGAACTGATAGCTTCCCTAATTTTTGCCTCTGCTTACAATTCAGGACTACCCAGAGAAAGCCAAATGTACTTCCCTAACCAATCACATATGATGTTCCATTTCTCTTTAGCTTGTCTCTAGCTTCCTCATGCCAATATCTCCAATCAAGGCATACCTGAAGCTTTCCCCTTTTTTGTTGTTGTTGTATTTTTTTTTTCCTATAAAGCTTTTCCATTCCTCTGCCTGCCTTTGAGTCTCTGCCAAATGCAAGTGATGTTGGCTGACTCCCTTGCTTTAGCAGGCTCTGAATAAATAGCCTGTGCTTGTTCTCATTTGGGTGGTCTTCATTTATTTTCACAATCTTACAGTTCAGTAGGAAATGTAGTCCTAAACAGATAAGTACATGTGTGATAAACCAGGAGGAAGAGGAACTGCCTATAGAAGGAAACATAACCTAATATTTTGGTGATGAGAAAAGGCATTGAATAAAAGAGTATAAGTATTAATGCAATTAAAGCGATCTACTCATTGGTATTTTAGATTAGAAAATTCTCCCTCTCTCATTTATTTCTGTGCCCACTGTTTGATTTATTTATTTATAGACATATTTATTTGAAAGAGAGAGTGAGAGTGTGTGTGAGCACCCGCAGCGAGGAAGGGTTGAGGGATAAGCAGACTCCCCGCTGAGCGAGGAGCCTGTTGCTGGGCTCCATCCCAGGACTCTGAGATCATGACCTGAGCTGCAGTCAGACCTTTATCCAAATGATGACCATTTATTTCTATTATCGATTTATTTAGGCAAGAATTTTTGGCATGTTCATGTACTATGAAGGTTATGACATTTTTTCCAACTCATAGACCTTCACATAGAAAGTAGAAAAAAAATCAAGGTATATTTTCTTCATTATATGCTATTGCTTTATTTTACTCCATGCCCAGCTTACATTTTGGAAGGAAAGAAAAAGTAACATCTATTGCATACAGTCTGGCCCTGTATGCCAGACTGAAAGAGTCTGGGGATTTTTTTTTTTTTTTATATAACATACGAAATCTCACTTAATTCTTAGAAGTCCTAATTTTATGTAAATATTGTTATCCTCATTTTTTAAGTGAGGAAACTGAGGCACAAAGAACTGAAATAACTTGGCTAAGATCACACAGCTAGCAAAGTGCCAAACCCCAGCATAAACACACGTCTCTCTACCTACAGTCAAGGTGTCTCGACCTCTGTGCTATTGGCAGTTTGTGCCAGGTAATTCTTTGTTGTGCTGCCCCATATGTTGCAAGATGTTTAGTAATATCCCTGACCTCTCCCCACTAGATGCCAGTTGCACTCCTCACAGGACAATCAAAATGTCTCTAGGTATTGCCCTATGTCCCACTGTGGGAGGGGCGTTCAAAAATTGCTCCCGGTGAGAACCATGGCTGTAGATCAATTATTCTATTAGCTTCCTATCCGCTAACCTAATCTTTCATAAGGATCATTTCCATAATATGTTCAGTCAACTCCTTGAAACACATGTGCACGCGTGCCCACACACACACACACACACACACACACACACACACACACACACTGGCTTCCCTCTCCCCCCACTTCCTAGAAGTTCCCTAATGAAATTAGAATTGATTCATTTTCAGCAGGGAATTCTCTTTAAGTTTTGTAATTGTTGTCTCGGGAGTTGATGTATTTAACAAGAAGGCCCCGAAGGAAATTCTGACAAAAGAGCTGACTGTCGCCGTCTTCAATTGCTTGGGAAGGAGCCTAAATTTATGATCACCTTCCTACTGAACATTCCTTTGTTTTTAGATCCTTTCAATTATTCAAGCCCCCTTGTTCTCTGTTACTTTTCCAGCGTCCTTTCCCACTTGGTCTCTTCCTGCCTTGACTTCTCCCCTTTCCCTCTTCTCTTCTCCCTTCACTCCCAGTCCCTTTTCTTCCTCTACCCACCTCCCCCACTTTCCTCTCCTTTCTCCTCCCCGAGAATCCTGCATGGCACTAAAATACATGGATTCAGGATCCCATTCTCTCCTTCTCCCTCTCCCTCCCACCCCCTCACTCTCCCGTTCTCTCTCTCCTTCTCTCTCTTGCCTTTGTAGCTCCCTGCCAGTGCAGCTGTCCCATACAGCCTTTGATGCTACTCTGTTATCTTTGGCACCAGCTCACAGGCTCCACTGGGCTGAAATTGGAACTCTTCCATCTCCATCTCCTTTCTTTTGTCCTGCAATATGGTTATCCTGGAGGCCACTCAGCTGCCTCCCAATATTAGAGTAGGTGACAAGAACAGGGAATAGATTCTCTGAAGCCAGAGCGAGGCTACGGAACATCTTACAGTAGTGAACACCTTTGTTGTTGCTAATACTTTTCCCCCCTCAAACACTTGCAGGGGGTATTTTGAAATGCATTTCAGCATCTCTCACTTTTCCCATAGCAAGCCATGGTATCTGGCAGTGTTTTTCAAGAAAGTACTTATCTTTGAAAATCAGACTGAGCTGAAATTATACTGATTTCATTGTAAAACCTCAGACTTGAAGCAATGTTTTTTTTTTTCTTCCAAATTCCATGGGGTGTGCCAAATATTTTTCAACTGCACAGTAAAATTGAGCTGAATAAAAGGATATGGAAAACCCGAAATAAAGCATTTCTTGTGACTAATTCGACACTGCTTTAAGCCTACCTCCTCCTTTAAAGAAAAAAAAAAATCATTTCCTATTTAGAGCTGAATAAAAAGTATCAACCCTGAACCTTGGACAAACTCTTTGATAAGAGAGAATTGACTCTGATCTTAGGGTGGATGGCACAGCATCAAAGAACACGGATTTATTTTGGCCTGTAACATCTCAACACTGACTCAGAATTGGCTTAGATGATTTGGAGGAATAGAAAGTTAAAATTATATACTGCTCCAGTTCCACATTATAGTAAGAAGTTCCTGTGGAGAAAAATCTAATTTTAAGCCTACCATGATTTTCCTGCATAAACATGAGGAGTTAGGAACCCGAAGCTTCTCTTTAGAACACTGCTTGTACAAAAGATCTTTATCTGGTTCATCCTTGTTTGGTGTTATTCTGTGCGGGGAAAACCATGTGCTACACTTAGTTCCATTTGCTTATCCCTCTATGCAGCCACCTGCAGACTGATTATTTCCTTTTAAAGCAAAAGTAAAATCTCCACTTCCCTCCCTCCTCCAGGCAGCCTCAGCGAAAAGGCAGCTTATACAATGATGTTTTGTGAGAATAGATCCCATTAACAACAACAGCAACTTAGATTTATATAGTGCCTTATCACACATACAGCAAAGCAATCCAGGCATTTTCTAAAATGGAAAGCATTTCCTTTTAGGCTTCCAAAAAATCCTTATTAAACAACAATGACAACAACAAAGACTTAACTTGAACATGTGAACCAAAAAGGTGGAAAAATGTGTTCCCTTTACTTTAAATTAGGGGGAGGCCGACTTAAAATCAAATTGTCCATTTCATTATTTTGTAAACAGATAACACTGGCTTGATGAGAAAGACAACTTATTGAAAGAGGTTTTGTTCAAATTTAAATCACCGCTTTCCCTAATCTAAGTGCTTTGTTAAGTGTAGCATTTCTTTAGCAGGATTTTTAAGAACTTTGATGTATTGCTATGATGTGTTATGACATTTTTTGAGGATAAATTTAAGGTGGCATGCTGGTCTTTATTTTTCTGTGTGACTAAGAATTTAGGTGGTTAGTATTTAGTCTTTATAGAATCATTTTTGAATTCTTTTCTTTTATGATGGCATCTAGCTGCTGTGGTTTTGGGTAACAAAATCAACCAATGGATGTTGAAGACTTTTAATTGCAAAATAAATAATCTGTATTAGCATATGCCCCAACTGATAATGATTAGAAAATTATAAATGCTTCTGTAGTAGAAATATCACAATATTTTTATATTTAAACCTTTTCAATGTTTTTGTTTCTAGTTTTTGATTAATACATAGGTTCACATAGGATCACACCTTCAATATCCAAAATTAACTTTATTTTTATGATTGGAACATTTCTAGTACAGGCTTATTTATGGTAAGGAGCATGGTATTTGAAGTCAGGTATATATTTAGTCTGAATGTCTGACTTAGCTATTCATGATTTGTTTGACCTTGAAAAATAACTGATTCCTTTTTAAGTCTCAGATTTTCATTCTATAAAATATAATAAAATTGCAAGGAAAAATTGAGATGTTATGTTTGAAGAATTTGGTATGATGTCTAGAACTGATTGGGATTGAAAGTAAAATGATGCAAGATTAAGGGAGAAAGAAAGAAAAAAAAAAGGGAGAAAGAAAGAGACTGCTGTCTTGAAATATAACCATTAGAAAATTAAACACTCAACTGTAGGAGTCCAGAGAATATTCATTTCAAGTTGAACAATCACTGAAGGTCCAATGCAAAACTTATTTTATTCAATGAAAAAAATGGGGTTACAAAGCGTGAAATCGGGAGGTGGACCTGGTTTAACTCAGAGATTCAGAAGAAGTGAGGCTGGATGATAAAAATACATGAAAATTGCCATATCTTTTGGAAGTGACCTATACTTGAGAGAGACAGAAGAAGAGAGACCTTCAATGGCAATAGTTAAATTGAATGCAAACTATGTGGGGAGATTTAAAATCTGAAGGTATCTACCTACCCAATTCTCAGTCACCTAGAACATCTTCTTATTCCCTGAAGATGGCCCTGGTCTCTACCTTCAGCAAATAGGCCAATAGAAATTCCCCTTATTTAAAGATCATTAATTGAAAAGCAATCAGCTCTAGGTATGTGTCACAAACTAAGATGAATCTGGAAAAGAAGAAAATAACAAACAGCCAATGAGAAAACAAAAAGTTGTTACCATACAGATGATGCAATTGTTACTGAACATTTTGCCAGGAATGAAGAATAGCTGATTAGACCAAATTTATTACTAGAAGCAGAAGGCAGAAGTACTGTATGGGAAGGGATGAAAAATAAGCAGGAACGAGCCAGCACAAGGAAGCGGGAAAAAACACCCCACTCCCCTCCATTGAATTGGTTAACCAAAAATAAAACCAAAAATAAATAGAGCTAAAAAGATACAGTGAAGCAACAGGAGAGAAGCAAATGAAAAAGGGATTGAAAGTAAGGAAAAAATTAAAAGATTACAAAGGAAAATGAACAATTAGCATCTTTCACATTAATTTAGGATTAGAAATATGTACATTCATATGGATTAAATACATTATTATTCATCAGTGCAAGAAATATTAGGAAGCAGAAAAAAAAGGACAATATAGAAAGGCAGTTATACACTAACACAGAGCACTTGGATATAATGTTAAATGAGATAGCAAGACATTTAATATGTATATCTGTTGGGGAGGAGGAAATAGTCCTCTGTCCAAGGTTGTTCTAAGTGGAATAAAAATTACATTTACATGAGATTAATGGGAGAAAATAAAATTTTACTCTGTACTCTATGCTGAATTCACACAGACGTGAAATTCCAAAGACAGGCCAAATGCCATATATGTGGCATCCTGAGTTTAGATGAGGGGTGGGAGTCTAGGGATACCAAGGCGGGAGAGGCCTTGAGCAGGAAGGTGAGAGGAGTTGTTTGCAAACAAAGGCTGCCCTGTGGTGCAGATAAATTGCTTAGGTAAAAAGGAATGTCAGTTAGTAGCTCTCTTCTGGGGGCACCTGGGTGGCTCAGTGGTTGTCTCTGCCTCTCTCTCTCTCTCTGTGTCTCTCATGAATAAATAAATAAAATATTTTAAAAAATAGCTATCTTCCTGGGACAAGTCCTCTATCTTCAGTTCTTTTTTAGGCTGTTGATGGAGGTGTACTTAAAGTTTCTTCCTGGGATGCCTGGGTAGCTCAGCGGTTGGGTGTCTGCCTTCGGCTCAGGTCATGATTCTGGGATCTGGGATCAAGTCCTACATCAGGCTTCCTGCAAGGACCTGCTTCTCCCTCTGCCTGTGTCTCTGCCTCTCTCTCTCAGTCTGTGTCTCCATGAATAAATAAATAACTCTTTTTTTTTTTTTTTTAAGTTTCTTCCTGAGTCTTTTGAGCCTTGATGATTTTCAGCTCAGAATAACCTGCATACCACTGTGGCCTGTGTTGGGGTGGCGTGCTCTTGGCTTTTCTATACTATTACCATCTGTGTAATATGTTTGTGTGTATGTATGGATATTTGTAAGCATTTTTCTTTTGGGAACCTGTACTACTAGTATAAATAAGATTAATAGTACTGATGGCCCAAGAGAGGAGGAATGGGTGGCTAAAAAAAAATTGGGAGACACATGACTTGCCAATGACTAAATGGCAATTTGCCTCAAATAACCACATTTATAGGAAATCTGACTGTTTACATTATGGTCCTATAACTGAGGTACTGTCTTTTATTATATAGTCAATTTTAAGTCTATTTCTAATGCCCAAGATAATACTTACCACCCTATGAATTACAAATCACTCCTAAATATGGGCATGCAGAGCTGGAAACATGGAACCATTTCATGAACCTGAACATGGAAACATCCATTACTTTTTTCTCTTTCTTTCTTAAATTATGTTCCTTTACTTGTGTCTGCAAGATCATCTCCTTCATTAACATTTTTCCTCAAATTTAAAAAAATAAAACAATAAAACGACTCATATTCCAAAAATAACCCTTTTATCTAGCCACTGCCTCTTAATATTAAACTTGAAACTTTTGGGACACGTGGGGGGCTCAGCGGTTGAACGTCTGCCTTTGGCTCAGGGTGTGATCCCCGGATCCAGGTTTAAGTCCCACATCAGGCTCCTTGTGGGAGCCTGTTTCTCCCTCTGCCTGTGTCTCTGCCTCTCTCTCTCTCTCTCTCTATGTGTCTCTCATGAATAAATAAATAAAATCTTAAAAAAAAAAGAACTTGAAACTTTTAAAGAGATCTACACTTGCTACCTATACATTTTCCCTTCCTTTTGTATAAAATCAATTCCAATCTCACTTCAATCCTGGCGTTGTTGCAAAAACTGGTGGTACTAAAGGTGAGCTTGTATCCCAACTTTCCTGCCCCATTTAGCGTTGACCTTTCTCAAATTTATTTTCTTTTGTCAGTTCTGCACAATATTCCCGATTCTCTTTCTGATTCTGCCTATACTGTCTCAACACTCTGTTCCTTCTTTCTTTCTCCTTAAATAGTCATATTCTCAATTCCCATATTTTCCCCTTCTCTTTCCTACCTCTATATATCATTTGGGAGATTTTTTTACTCCCAATGTTTACTACTATAAGCGTGAAGTTGACCGTCAGCACCTTCAGACCTTTGGCTTATAGGAACCATTAGAGAGGTCTACCTCAAACTCTCTTATATTAAACTATTCTTGTCTTCAATCTTCTCCTTATTCCACTACCATTTAAATTGGTTAATCAAGATCTGAATTTTTTACCTTCCAAGTGTTTCTAGTATCTGTCTTTTCTTCTCAAAACTCCTCAGCCATTGTCCAAATTCAGAACCTTTTATCCTTTACCTGAACAGTGGCCACATAGGAATTGGAGTTTCACCTTCAATCTACTATAAATTGACTTCTAACTTTGCCAATTCTGTTGTTTTCATTGTATCTTCCATTTTGTCAGTGAATACAACTTTCACATATCCAAGTTTATTCTGTTACTCCTTTATATTAACAATTTTATTATCTCATTATGTTTGTAGGCTTGTGGTTAAAGGCCTTAAATGTGTGTAGAGAACCTTCCATAGTCTGAATCCAGATTGTCTTACTTGCATTACTCCTTGATAATTCTTCTTAAGGCCCTAGTTTAGCTTAAGTTTTAGAGCTTTCACAAATACACCATTTCCTTTCTAGATTGTATTAAAAAAAAAAAAAACTTGTCAAAGCACTCTACCTCTTTCTGACCAGTTGAATATCACCAAAATTTTATTTGTTTTTTAAAGATTTTTAATTATTTATTTATTCATGAGAGACACAGAGAGAGGCAGAAACACAGACAGAGGGAGAAGCAGGCTCCCTGTAGGGAGCCTGACAGGGAACTCGATACAGGGCTTCTAGGATCACACCCTGGATCAAAGGCACATGCTCAACCACTGCTGAGCCACCCAGGCATCCCAAAACTTCCTAACTGGATTTAATTATCATACCCTTCCTGATGCTATCTCTGACTTCTTCAAATTATCACATTCTTCATTATTTAATACTAGTTATTAGAATATTTTTTTCAAAATTAGAGTATTACATCAGTGATTTTGAATCCCTGTGTTTCCTTACCACACTTTAATGCAAGCTCTTTTAACAGCATGAGATAGGCCTCAGCCATTTTATAGTCTCCATGCATAGCTTATTGCCAAGCACATTAAAAACCCTCCAGGAATGTTTTTTGAATTAATAAATAATGTTCTATTAATATTTGAAAAATCCTTCCCATTTTGCTGTAAAATTTTACAAATATTATCTCAATTGATTTTATTATTTTGAAACTTTAAATATTACCAGTTTTTAACATAGTAAAAAAGAGTTTTTAAGGTGGTAGCACTACTGAAGAAAGATAAAAATTCTGTGAATTAGGAAAAAAAAAGATGTGTGGGAAATATCAGAAAGGGAGACAGAACATAAAGACTGCTAACTCTGGGAAATGAACTAGGGGTGGTGGAAGGGGAGAAGGGTGGGGGGTGGGAGTGAATGGGTGACGGGCACTGGGGGTTATTCTGTATGTTAGTAAATTGAACACCAATAAAAAATAAATTAAAAAAAATAAATAAAATCTCCAAATAAAAAAAAAAAAGAAATCCAATGATTGAAGTCAAAAACTTGATGGATAGTGGAATTCTACTTTCATCCATGATGGAAACCTGGTTCTGAACTTATCTTCCTGTGAATGAATGGATGAATGAATGAATGAGAGGAAGGAAGGAAGGAAGGAAGGAAGGAAGGAAGAAAGGAAGGAAGGGGAAGGGAGGCAAGGGAGGAGGAAGAAGGAAAGAGGGAGGTAAGAGGGAAGGAAGAACAGATATTTGACACAACCATGTTGTCTGAGCTCAGAGCTCATAGAAATGGAATAAGCTTGAATTTGCCCAGTAGAGTAAAGGAGAAAGAGCCAAGCAGTGAAGTGAGTCCATGAATTCACATCTTTGCACAGCTTAATTGAGCGCCTTTGGCTCAGGGTGGAGCACAGGGCTCTAATCAAGGTGTGAGATGAGGCTACAGTAATCTTAAATTTCTTCTCGGGAGAGTATGCTCCAGGATCATCCCTGTGGCCGTGGAAGGCGCTCAGCCCTCCCCACGTGTTGCCTGGAGACTTCAGTGCTACAGCCCGTGGCCTTCTCCGTAGGAAAGCTCTCATAATGACGGCCTGCTTTCCCCAGAGCAAAGGTTCCAAGACAGAGTAAGGACCTGAATGAGAGCAGGAGGGAGAGAGAAATGGAAGCCAGCCTTTCCACAGCCTGATTTGTGGATATTTTTTCTTCCTACGAGGCTTACACTTACTTCCCAGAGACTTTCAAGGTACTGAAAACTACCATATTTATTCTTCTAGGATAATTGAAGAATAAATTTCTTAGTGGATTTTCATGACATTTTATTTCAAACCCATTAGCACTGGTCATAAATCTATTATCTTCTAAATCTGATTCTATGTTAGACCCGAGGTGTGGCAGGGTTTGCTCTGCCCTTGTGCCCGTTGTTCTTGGTGGGGTTACTTCAAAGAATAAAGAGGTAGGCCAGGTGAAGAGCGGTGGGCAGCAAAGCAACACTTGTTGAGCAGCAGTATAAACTCCAGGGGCTGTGGTGGCTAGAGGGTTTCTAAGTTTAAGGGTTTTAGGAGTTCTTTTGCAGAACTACCTGAAGCAATCAGGGTGTGCGGAGTCATGCCCATCAGGGCCTTGGTCACGTATGTGCCTACCTATTAGGTTAAACATGCTGATGATGGTTTTTTACTGACATCTGGGGGCTCGTGTCCTGCCTGCCCCTAGCCCCTGATACTGACAAGTGCTTTGTGGTTAAGTGCCTTATTTTAGGATGTTTTGCAGGACTCATTTCCACAAAGGCTGGAAGCAGAAAGCTAGCATGGTCCTGTCTAAGCTGTATATAATGCTGTCTTGTCTTAGCTGTCCTGGCTCCAAATTTTCTTGCTGGGGACCCTGGCCTTGAGGCTTCACTGTCTGTGTAACTCCTACCATTGGTATATGATTAAGCATATTTTAGACTTTTTAAAAGTCTCACACCACGTGATATAATTCAGCGCTTGAAAAGAGCCTTTGTTGTATTGCCATTGTTTTCTTTGTATATTTTATCTCCTGCCAAATTGTATGTTTTTGATAAGAGAGTGCACATTTTTGCTATATTCCCTCGCATGTATACCTGCCCCTTCCCAATCCTGGTCAAGCTCCATATAACTCAGTATTGACAAAACATTAGGCATTCCACAAGTATTTCTATATTTTGGCTTGGGGTTGTTTATAAATAAATAAATAAATAAATAAATAATAAATAAATAAATAAATAAATAAATAAATAAATAAATAAATAAAGCAGGAAAAATGGCCCAGAAGAGAAAAATAAGTAGAAAAGCATGGCAAGGTCAAAACTCTGAGTGAAAGAAGAGGGAGTTTATCCCAGAGCATGATGAAAAGAGGAGGAAAGAGAGTGGGGGTGGTGGCTGTCTCTGAGCCAAGCCCCAGCAGCCAGCTCTCTTGGAAAGCCTGAATCACCAGCCTCATGGACCTAAATGAAACATTTTGCTAATATATAATTCTCTTCATTTTATCTAATTTTATTCGGGTATTAAGTAAATCAGATGTGGGCAAACCTTATGCCAAATTAGCGAGTAGCTTTCAAATAACAAGAAAAATGATCATTTGCAATAGTCATTGAATCTTGTTAACATGAATTATAGTGAACGAAGTCCTGCAGCAAGGTTCACTAAAATTTTATTTATTTTTTTTAAGATTTTATTTATTCATGAGAGACACAGAGAGAGAGAGAGAGGCAGAGACACAGGCAGAGGGAGAAGCAGGCTCCACACAGGGAGCCGGATGCAGGACTTGATCCGGGGACCCCAGGACCACGCCCTGGGTGGAAGGCAGACGCTCAACCACTGAGCCACCCGGGCAGCCCGGTTTACTAAAATTTTAAATTTTTGACAGTTGCAGCAAGGATTTGGCTATTGACATGTTGGAGAAGACCAAAAAGAGTCTTTCGACTTTGTGAATTAACTTGGTTAATCAGATGCATGGGAAAAGAATAGGGATCCAAATGTTTTCTTACATTTAATAGAAGATTTGCAAAATGATCGAGCCCGTACCTTGGAGCATTTTGGGGGCATATGGCATTTCCATCTTAAAACCAAGCAATTAGACAAACTTGCAATTTGAAAAATATTTATTGTCTCAAAAATTAGTGAGTGTAACCAAAATTATCATCGCAGTTCTGAAAGTTTGCTAAGTATTAAACGAAGGCATATTTATACTTAGGATTTTATATTTATATTTCCTGCAGGTACAATGGCCATCATAGGCCATTGAATTTTTTGTTGTGCTCAGTTGGATTTGCAACCTCCCAGTCTAGTAAACAACTAATTCTCCCAACACTGCTTACAGTGAGTTGAAGCCACTGCTCTTGCCTATTCAGCATCTCTTTAATTTATAAGCAGTCCCATAAATCTTTCCTGGCTTCTAGGGACATAAAGACTTCTATGATGAAGTGGCCAGCATGGTGGCTTAACAAGCTGAAGGCTAGCTTTTTCCCTCCATGCATCCTAGGGACCACTGTCTTATTCCTGGCAAAGTAGATCAGATTTTGAATTCCAGCCAGGGTAATTAGCACGCTTTAGGATCTCAATACACAAAGCAGAATGGTCAGCGTTAGCAAAGATGTCTTGTGAATGTTTTCTGAGTGGTAGAAAAGAAAAAGGAAGGGCCAGCTGCGGCAGGTCTTTGGGATTCTAATGAAAGTGACCCATTAAATACAATTCCACCTTGGGGAGGATTGTATTTATCAACACTCTAAGCTTTGAGGGAATGTCTTTATCTGTTTTTCTTTTTTTTTTTCTTTTTTTTATCTGTTTTTCAAACGTATTCTGAAAACTAGGAATAAAGAAAGAGCTGGGGTATCCCTAAAATTCCCTAGACAGTAAATTCCCCTTGGAAAGTTACATTCCCTAAAATAGAAGCATCACCAAAAAAAAAAAATGAGTTGTTTTTTTTTTCCTAATTCTAGTAAGAGCAACCTTCCCTTAGCTTACTATACTCTGACATTGAAAAATTGCAAACTGTCCTGAAATAGGGATGGATCTAAAAGGGCTGGATGTTTGACAGGTTTGCTATCAACTCTTCAGAAAAGTTGCATGTTCTAGATTTTGAAGCAGTGTTTTGGAAATTTGGCAAATATGGTGAAAAACTTTGGAATTCTTAGGGAAACTCAAGATCAATGATAACATTCAACATTCCAGGCCTTAGGCTTCAGGCTACTTCGTTGGTTTCCTACCCTTGTGTCCTCCAGGGGAGATGAATCAAAGTTTTATGTGTCACTTTATTCTTTTTTTTTTTTTTTTTTTTTTAGAGCAGTTTTAGGTTCACAAGAGAATTAAGGAGAAGGTACAGAGATTTCCCATGTATCTCCTGCCTCCCCCACTATTGGATTTTGACAATTAGGAACAAAGCTACAATAAACATTCATGTGCATTTTTTTTTTTTTTTTACATAAGGTTTCCACTTTTTTGGGTAAATAACCAAGGGAGTGCAATTTCTGGATTATATGGTTAAGAGAGAGTTTAGCTTTGTAAGAAACTGCTGAACTATCTTCCAAAATGACTATACTAGTTTGCATTTCTCAGCAATGCGCGAGAGTTCCTGTTGCTACCATTTGGTAGCTGTCAGTGTTTTGGAGTTTGGCCATCTGTCATATTTTTTGGAAGTGAGTTCCTTTGGTCAGCTCAGGCATAGATTCTAACATATATGTGGTAATATGTAACTTAATATGATGTTATGTATGTTTACAGATGCGTACATATGCATGTGTGTGTTGCGTATGTGCATTTAAATTACATTTTCATTTGGATATTTAGCCACATGAAAAAAAGACAAAAGGTTATATTGTCATTTCTATAAAGAGCAAGTGACTGATTGCACATTTAAGATAGAGAGGCCTGTACCTCTCAGGTATGGGACTGTTGGTATTTGAATTTGGCAATAGGTACCGTACAGTGGACATAGCTAACTAACAAAGCCATCTCAGAGCAGGTGTCTGATATGAAGCTCTAAATCACACTTTTTACTGGCCGTTTTGCATTGCTTATTTTCCTTCGAAAAAAGTACTTGATAGATGCTCCAAATTATTAGTTTGAATGAGGAGAAGCAGGACAAATCCTCTTGGTATGTTTTTGGTTATTACTATCTATTTCTAATTAACCTCTTGGCCAAGTAGTGGGAGTTACTGATCCGTGTAGTAAAGATGAGAAAAATGTCAGTCAGTCTATCAAATTAAAAAATACGCATCAAAAACTAATTTCCAGTGAAAGCCACAGCAGGTCACACATTTTTTTCAAACTCCTGGTAATGGTTATTTCTACTATTTTGCTCTTTTATAAATAGAAGGATATAAAAAAAAAAATCCCACATGTTAACGTTAAGGCAAGATAATTATTTGTCTGGGTCATTCCTTTATGATTCTAAATGAAAATTAAACCCCAATTATAGAGACATAAAGAATTTGCTGAAGAATAGAGGTAATAAACTCAAGGACTAGGTTCCTATTTTAGCTCGAATGACACTGTTTTCATTGAAGCAGTCAGCTAAGGATAGTGTGTTTCTGTGTGTGTGTGTGTGTGTGTGTCCCCTCATGTGTACTGCACCCGGCAAGAATAGTCCAATATATACAATCATTTTCGTAAAGTTAGAAGTCATAAATCCATAGATGTAATTACTTTGAATCTGAAATGTTTTAAACAAAAGTTCAACAAATCTCCCCGTAATTGTGAGTCACTTCCATTCCCCTAAGTGTGAAAAAGAACTAAGAAAGACATGCTTAGATATAGACTCAGATACATATTCACAATTCAAAAAATCATGTCCTCTACCATGTATGGGGCTAATAAATGAGATTATTTTGTTAATTTAATAATAATTTCAAATATAAGGTGGGTATATATATACATGTTAGCCTTATGTCTCTTTTTAAGATATCACACACACACACACCTAAAAATATCTCTGTCTTACACATTATCCATTAGCATATTATTTACATATGTTAATATGGTTAATATTTTGATTATTTTCTTTTTTTTAAAGTAAACTCTATGCCCAACATCGGGCTTGAACTCAAGATCAAGAGGTGCATGCTTCACCAACTGAGCCAGCCAAGTGCCCCACTCTTGGTTATTCTCTTATTGATCATCAGTATATTCCTTTGCTGTCTTTCAAAGTGTTTATTCCTTAGAAGTAATACAGGTATGCTAAAGAAAATTAGGGAGCACTAATAAGCGAAACAAAGATAATAAACATCAAAATCTTCCAAAGATATCTACTATTAAAATGTTATTAACTTATAGAAGAGATGTGTACTTGTTGTTTGGATCAGAAATCTAGATCTGAAATCTGCTCAACAACTTATAGGCTCCTTTACTCTTGATCAATTTGCCTCACTAAACTAGGGCTCACTTTTATCATCGGCACAATACAAATGGTAATCAGCACTTGGTGTGTGTGAAGAAAAAAAATGAGAAAATGTAGCTCTGGCTATTAATGGTTGTTCTTGCTATTATTATTAGCTCTTACTGTTTTTGCTCTAGATGCAACAATTCATTTATACCTATATACTATATACTTCCTTTATGTAAAATATCATACTTTTAAATATACTTTTTGGTAATTTTTCATTTCCATTTAATTGCATATCTTGAAAATTTTCCATGCCGAAAGAAATCGTATAATGACACTTTTTAAATGAGTCTCACAAATGCTTCGTTGACTAAATGTTGTCATTTAGTTAGGAAATACCTTATTTTCAACACTTATTCCTAACATTCCCTTTGTTAAATTATACTCTGATAAGCATTGTCCTAGATAAACCTTTGACTAAAATCTTAATTATCTTTAAGAATTATGATTATACTTTGACAAGCTTGTTTTTTATGATTTTAATAGATATTTCAAAATACCTCCTAGAAATGTTATACCAATTTACATCACATGTTCTAGCTGTATATGAATATCCAGTACACCGATTATAACCATAAGAGTGGGATATTTGTTTTTTTTGTTTGTTTGTTTATTTTTTTTTTTTTTAAGGGTGGGATATTTGGAGGATGACCTAGCCACTTGGTAATATGGTTGGTTCTAAAGAGTTTCTACAGTCTCTTAAAGTACCATTGTCCTTGGAATCTAGAATTAAAGAATCTGGATTTAAGACAAACTTTTAAAAGCGTTTTTCCCCCCTTTATGCTAAAGAGGAGAGATCAACAGGATCTTGATTTTTCTCTTCCAGTTTTTCTGGCACTCTATTTAACGTCCTCTGTGATTTGTTAGGTTTTGCTGTTTCTTGTATTTCAATACTTTGAACATTAGTGATGCTCTTTAAGTGTTACACTATTAATTATTTCATGCTTCTTACCAGAAACATTACATTCTGTTACTTGGCCAGAAACAGAGAATTGGGGATATCATAAAGATGGGCTCATCTCTCCTTATAAGTAGATTTGTTTCTTAGCATGAATTTTTATTAGAAGCTTATCTTAAATAATGTTGTGTCAAATCCACAGTGGAGGCTTAGTAGATTTGGCCAAGCTATTGACTGATGTCTGTCAGACATATCATGTCATACATCTGTTATTTGAACACATCAGAATTCAAAAAATGTATATAAATCTTTGCAGTCCAGCTAGGAAGTTAATTTAAGTATTGTGTAGGTGATATATTCATTAAAAACCAACATATTTGTAGGGAAAGGAAATGAGATAGTAATTTTATCACTACTGGTTTTCAACTGCTGAAAAATTACAGATTTGGTAAAAGAACAGAAGAATTAAATCAGTGATTAGGGATGAAAAGAAGAACTCTGTAGGCATTTAGAGAGCCAGTTGAATTCTTGTACAGTGTCATTATTTAATTGATTTTATTTCTTAAATAAAATCTATCATTATTTAGTCAACATATTCCTGGTTGTTTTGTATCATCTCTTTTCCAGACATTATTTTATTTGTGCTCTAGATTATATCCTTTCCTGATTTCTCATAGATTTTATACTGAAATATACAACCTTTCTCCTTTATCTTTATTTTCCCTTGATCTAGTGTCCTTTCTATAATCACTCAACATGTATAAATCTCTGTCATCTAAAAAAAAAACAAGAAAAAGAGAAACCTATCCTTAGAAAGTTTCAAAGTGTTTCTCATTATAGACATTATTATCATTACCATTTTATCTAAGATTCAGAGATAGTGAGAGGTCACAAGAAACATCACCGACGTTGAAACTCTGGACTGTAGGACTGCAAAGACAGTGGTTTTCCAGTAACTCATATGCACATCTCCTCTCTCGTATGTCTATGATACTGATCATATAGAATATGGTGTATTAAGATACCGAGAAGTTAATTTTCCCAAGATAGCCCTGAAATTTGCCAAATATTTTATCATTTTCTTTAAGGAACCCTGCCAGCATGGTGCTACCTGGTTCAATGAGTCATATTTTTTCTGTAAATCAAGTACATTTCTCAACTAATTCTCCTTGTTAAAGATTGGTGGAGAATTACACCAGCTGCAAATACATTGTGTTTGATTTTTGTGAATTAGCATGAAGACTAAAATTCCTAGAAAATTGATGGTTGGTGGAATTTACATAATTTTGGTCATATTAAGAACTTCTATTTATTTAAATATAATTTATCCCCCTCTGCTGTAATATCATGCTTTTTTTTTGTGAAATGAAGATAACAGCTGAGGCCTAATTCATTTAAATTCCATTATACAGTCAGTGAGCAATAGAAGTATCTCTTCCATAAAAAAAAAAAAAAAAAAAAGATCCTTTAAGGCCGAGTCATCTATACTAATATTACTCATTAATGTAGTCACCGTTTATGGACCACTAGAAACTCCCGTACACATTTTCTTCATAGTAAATTAACCAAGTTCCTAAGTCATCCACATTACATAAATTGTTTTGTTTGGGGATCTAGTACATCTCTGTACACATAAAATGAAGAAAGACATTTCCAATTATGCGCTCCTTACTTTCTGAATTCTAATCAAAATTAACTTTTGTGCCTTGATGTTATCAATAGCAACGGGCTATACATCATCTATATATGTCCTGATCTTATTAAAGTTTTCCAACTTTGGTGGAAGAGTTATTTTTCCCCTCTAAAGCAAATGCTCCATCCGTGTTCTGCATTTCTTCCTCTCCTCCATTTCAGGTACATTTGATCCATCAATTATTCCCTCTCACAGCTGACTCTCAAACTCCACCTACATTCCTTCCTGCCCTTCAACATATAACCCAAATTTCCTCAGGTGAGGTAACACATACTCAGAATCTTTATATGTCAACCTCCTATATCTTTCCAGGCATTTCCCTGTATTTCTACTTTTTCCATTACAGCCTCCATTGTTCATTTCTAATACATTTCCCATTACTTTTTTTTTCTTTATACAATGGTCTAACTTCTTACAATTCCACATACAGTTTACTGTGGAATAGACAGACAAGTAATCTAGATGTGGGAGGATGATGGTTCTGAGGAGGTCACCGGAAAACAGGCCTATAGACAAATGGTCAGATTTGAAATATATTTTAGAAATAAAATCAACAGAACTTGGTCATGGCTCTTATGAGGGATAAGTTTGTTAATGTGGAAGAAAGCTATCAGGAAGGACTTCAGTGTATTAGGGTAGAGGAAACTGACCTTTATTAAGAAAGGTAAGCCTCAGACAACAGGTTTGTAGTAGCACACCAAGAGTTCATTTTTGGTCATAATAATTCTAAGATACCCAAGGCAACTACCAAAAGAATTAGATTCTGAAACTTAGAAGAAAAAAATCAGTTATACATTTGAGAGACATTAGGATCAGTGTGGTCTTTAAAACCTTGGAACTAGAATGACTTTCTGAGGCAGATCATTCTGAATGAGAGTAGAATTGGACTCGCCAACCGGCTCATGAGAACTGCCCATGTATATGCTTCACATTCTCAATGTAATATTCACTTATATCAATTTTAGTCAATTTATTTGAAACAAATAAAAAAAAAAACCCTCACTTGACAATGTCAGAATTTTGTTTGGGAAATTAATGTGTTAGACTAAAAACCTTCAGGTCATCATCTGGCTTTTCCATTTCTTTCACACAGCACATCTGACCTATCATTCATTTCCGCCAACACTAGTTTTGAACATGGTTCAAAAGATTTGTTGTTGTAACCCTTTTCCAAGCTACCATTACCTATCTTCCATGGAGGAGTGAGAGAGTGCCTTTTAACACAGGAGTGAATCAAGCCTGTGCAAAGCTCTCAAATTACTCACTCACACTAGATTCCTCACGAAAGCCTGGAACATCTCTGCTGCTGCCATTCCTATGTTTCCAACCTCAACTCCTATGCTCCTCTTCATCATTCACTGCATTCCAGCCATACTGGACTTCTTCATATTCCTCCAAAGCTGTTGCTGCCTCTGGACATCCATCCTTGCAGTTCCCTCTGCTTATAAAGCGTATCCCTCACACATACCCAAAGCTTTCTCTTTATTCCAGTTCATGCCAACTTGTTAGGCCTTCCCCATCCGTTCTATCTGTGATACCACTTTCTCTTGTTCTCTCTTACTACATATACCCTCACTAGGTTTTGTATTTTCAAAAATAATTTTTATTAAGATCTTATTTTTTAGGGATGCTTTAGCACAAATTGAGCACAACATACAGAAATATCCCATTTACTCCCTTCTCCCGACACGCATAGACTCCCCCATTATGAACACTCCTCAGCAGGTTGGTACCTTTGTTACAATTACATTGACACATCAGAATCCCCCCCGAGTCCCTAAATTACATGGAGCTTCACTTTGGTGTTGTACATTCCATAGGCTTTGTCACACGTATCATGGAGAGTGTTATCACTGCCCTGAAGATCCTGTATCTTGTGCCAATTCATCCTTCTCATCCTCCAAACCCTTGACAACCAGTGACTTTTATATCTCTATAATTTTGCCTTTGCTGAAAATGTCATATAATAGGAATCATACAGTATGTAGTCTTTTTCATATTTGCCTCTTTCACTTTGTAATATACACTTATATACATTTAATAGTCTCCATGTCTTTTCATGGCCTGATGGCACTCACTCTTTCTCTCTCTCACTCTCTCTCTCTCTTTTGCTCTTTTTAAGTATTGAATACTATTTCCATTGCCTAGATGTACCATAGTTTATCTATTCGCCTACACAACAGCATCATTTTTTGCTTCCAAGTTTTGGTACTTATGAGTAAAGCTTCTCTAAGTGTCTGTGTGCAAGCTTCTGAGTGGACATAAGCTTTATTCTTTTGAGTTAATACCAAGGAGTAAGTACGGTTGCTGGAATGTGTATTAAGTTTAGTTTTGTAAGAAACTGCCAAACTCTCTTCTAATTGTGTAATTCTGCATCCCCACTATCGATGAATGAGAAGTCCTGTTGTTCTGTGTTCTTGTCAACATTTGGTGTTGTTGGTCTTCCAGATTTTGGCCACTCTAATAGGTCTACAGTGGTATCTCATTGTTTTAATTTGCATTTGCCTGGTGACATACAAAGTCGAGTAATCTATCATATGCTTATTTGCCATCTATGTATCTTTCCTGGTAATATGGCTGTTAAGGTCTTTGGCTTATTTTTCAATCTAATTGTTTATTTTGTTACTGAGTTTTAAGAGTTCTTTGTATATTTTGGATAACGGTACTTTATCAGAAGTCCCTCTGCAAATATTTTTTTTTTCCCAGTCAGTAGTTATTTTCTCATTTCTTGGCATTATCTTTCTCAGACCAGGAGTTTTTAAAATTATTTTTAGTAAAATCTACCTTATCGGTTATTTCTTTCATGAACCATGCATTTGGTTTCATGTCAAAAATCACTTCCATATTCAGAGTGATGTGATTTTTCTCCTATGTTATCTTCTAGGGGGTGTGTGGTTTTATCTTTTACATTCAGGGCTTTGTTTCATTTTGAGTTACTTTTTGTGAAGGATATAAGGTCTGTACCTAGGTTTGTTTGTTTGTTTGTTTATTATTTATTTATTTATTTATTTATTTATTATTTATTTTTCTGATAGATGTCTGGTTGTTCTAGCATCATTTGTTAAAGAGACTATCTTTTCTTCATTGTGTCATCTTTGTTCCTTTGTCAAAGATTAGTGGACTACATTTATGTGGGTCTATTTCTGAGGTCTCTATTTTGTTCCATTGATCTATTTGTTTATTATTTTGTTAATACCACACTGTCTTCTACTGTAGAATTATAGTAGATATTGATTCAGGTACTGTCAGGTCTCTCTCTTTATTCTATTTCAATATTGTGTTGGCTATTATGGGTTTTTACCCTCCATATAAATTTTAGAATAAATCTGTTGATATCTAACTTGCTGGATTTTATGAGATTGCCTTGAATGTAGACATCAAGTTGGGAAAAACTGACAATTTGATAATATTGAGTCTTCTTACCCATGAACATGGAATATCTCTCTATTCATTTAGTTCTTTTTTGATATTGTTTATTAGAGTTTTGTAGTTTTCTTTATATGGATCTTGTACATATTTTCTTGATTCATATCGGAATTTTTTGGATGTAATATAAATGACACCATGTTTTTAATTTCAAATTCTACTTGTTCATTGCTTAAATATAAGAAAGCAATTGAGTTTCGTAGATTATTAGACTTGTATCTTGCAAACTTTCTGTAATCATTTACTAGTTCCAGGAAGGTTTTTAGTTTGTTTGTGTGTTAATACTTTCAGATTTTCTATGGACAATTATGTCCCTTATGAACAAAGACATTTTTGTTTTTTAGTTCCCAATCTGTGCTTTTCCTTTCTTATTGTATTAGCCAGTACATCTAGTGTGATGTCATAAACCAGCAATGAGAGGGAACATCCATGCTTTGTTCCTAATCTTCGTGGGAAAAGCTTCATGTTCATTTAGTGTGATGTTAGGTATAATATTTTTGTAGATGTTCATTATCAAGTAGAGGAACTTTTCTATTCCTACCCTAACAGGATAACCGTTTTCATGGTACATATGCTCACCCACAATGATATGAAAACAGGGCTTAAAATATCCCTTGAAAGAATAACTATTAGAGTTTCCACATGTTAGCTGCTGTCTTAATGACTATCCTCAGGCAGATCAGGATTTTTATATCTTTATCTTCACTCAGTGAAGCAAGACAGAGCCCACATTTGTATGCCTGAGGTTCTCTTAAAATTATATCTGTAAACATGTATCCAGTATAAAAACTATTTTTAATAAAAAGTTACGTGAAACAGAAAAAAAATGAATGGTGTTGGATTTTGTCAAATGCTTTTTCCACATCTCTGGTTATAATTATGTGATTTTTCTTTAGCTTATTGATGTGATGGATTATATTAATTGATATTTGGATTGTGAACCAATCTTGCATATCTAGAATAAATCTCACTTGGCCATATGTATAATGCCTTATATACATTGTTTGATTCAATATGCTAGTATTATTTTATTGAGGATTTTTGCATATATGTTCATGAAAGATGTTGGTCTAGAATTTTAATGTCTTTATTTGGTTTTGGTATTAGAGCAATGCTAGCTTCATAAAATACACTGTGAAATTTTCCTTCTGCTTCTGTATTCTGAAAGAGATTATAGAGAATTGGTACCCCTAATCGGCTTTTGCTTTTTTTCTGTAACTCTTTATTAAAATCAATACTTACATGTTTATTTGTTTATTACCTTTCTTCCCCTCTCAGGAATGTGAACTTCATGAGATTAGGATTCTGTCCATTTTGGTTGCTCTTGCTTTAGTACTAATACAATATGTGACACACAGTAGGTATCCAGATATTTGTGGAAAATAAATAAAAGGGGATACATTTAATAGCATTTATGAACTTAAGTACTAATGTCATTTATTTACTTTATCAATTAGTATTTATCATCTCCTTATGTCATTTTTAAAAATAAGGTACAAAAGAGAAGACCTCCTTAAATCCAGAATGAAAAAAGCAGTTCAAAATTTCTTTGGTGAATAATCTTGTGACTTTATTTTATTTTTTTTTAAAGATTTATTTATTTATGATAGACACACACACACACACAGGCAGAGACTCAGGCAGAGGGAGAAGCAGGCTCCATGCATCGGGAGCCCGACGTGGGACTCGATCCCGGGTCTCCAGGATCGCGCCCTGGGCCAAAGGCAGGCCCCAAACCGCTGAGCCACCCAGGGATCCATCTTGTGACTTTATAATACTTCTACCTAGTACTTCAGATTCTTATGAAATCACCCTCAACACATTTATTTTCAAATGTTAAGAAATGAACCTTTGAGGATTTTTCTTTTCTATTTGTCACAGATGTGTCTATAATATAGCTACACTTAACAATATTTACTATCTTTATTGGCCTGTACTTTCTTTTTTCATTAACAAGGATTTTCCAAGACATGGTTTTGCTCCATTGGATAATTCAGATGCTCATTAAAATACAGTGAGATTTTGCTGAATCCGTTGAATACTGCTTATGTTTTAATGAGCATTAATGAGCTTTGTGATTGTCCTGTGGAGCAAAACTCATATCTCATTAGGTAGATTCCCAAAATGCCTAAAGGTGAGCAGACACAGCTTTAGATATATAAGGTAATTTCATACTTAATTAGTTCCTTCCTTGACACCACAGATACATACCCAGAACTGTGGCTTGACATGGCAAACGTGTTGTTTGCTGTGATGAGTCAATGAAATGATAGAACTCACAGAGCGCTTCTGTGACTGGTTTAAGGTCATCCTCTCTTATGTTAATAAATTGGTGTATTATGACTTGATTCACAGGAAATAGAGTACAAGAAAGGAGTTAAATGATTCTTAACTTGAATTGACGTTTTTATAATTTGTACGGAATATAGCATTGGAAGGACTTATGTGCACGTACTCAGATGCACACGTCAGTGGTATTGCTTATTTTCATTAACCGAGTGGTTACCACCTGACAAGAAATGTGCATACAATATTTTTCCTCCTATCAAAACTCTGAAAGCCAAAACTTTTTTTTTTTTTGTACTTTATGGGTGAAAAAGCTGATGTATGAAGTATTCAAATAATGTGCTCTGCTAGTTCACTAGTACTACCGTAACAAAAGACCACCGCCTAGGCGGCTTATAATAACCGGTAGAAGTTTATTTTCTCACAGTTTTGGAGACTGGATGTCCACAAAGTTTGTTTACTCCTGAGGCCTCACTCCTTGGCTTACAGATGGTTGCCATTTCACCGTGTCCTCCCATGACCTCCCCACTATGTGCAAACATCCTTGGTGCCTCTTTCTCTTCTGAAACAAAAACCAGTCAGATTAGGGCCCCACTTTTAAGATATCATTTAATCTCAATTACATCTTCCAAGGCCCTACCTTCAAATGCAGTCATGCTCTATGGTGTGGGAGTTGAGGGCTTCAATGTGAACTTTAAGAAATACATGCAGTCTATGACATTTGACAAATATCATACTGGTAATAAGTGCATATCAGTGATTTGAATTTAATTGTTTCTAGCTTCAAAGTTCGAGTTCCCATTCTATATACTCCATGACATAAATTTCATTGGATTCAGAGTAATCAATATGAAGTTAAAAGATACTTACATATTTGAAGTACCAAAATACAGTTCATTGTCATTGCAACAAATTAAAATTAAAATTAATCAAATGGTTTTTAAGTTCTCAGTTACTTTCAAAAATATTTATTTATGTGTATTGGAGAAAATAAACTCAAATATAGGGAATCCCTGGGTGGCGCAGAGGTTTAGCGCCTGTCTTTGGCCCAGGGCGCGATCCTGGAGACCCGGGATCGAATCCCACGTCGGGCTCCCGGTGCATGGAGCCTGCTTCTCCCTCTGCCTGTGTCTCTGCCTCTCTCTCTCTCTCTCTCTCTCTGTGACTACCATAAATAAATTAAAAAAAAAATTAAAAAAATATATATAAATACGCTGATCAAACCTAGTTACTACTTATACCTACATGTAGAACATTAATCTTTAGTAAATTTTGAAGATCATTATTTCAGATTGGTTTATATAATATCATTCCCAATATACAATTTCAACGATGACTGGCATTATCACCGGGTATTAAGAAGCAGAAAGTTTGGAATAAAGTTCTTTTTATTATTAATGGTTAATGTACCATAGCTTATAAGAATATAGGAAGAAGATTTGATTAGAATGGTGCTGCTCTCTTGGGGTAGGCTAACAGTCTTTATGGTCTCATTAAAAGTAGAAAGTCTCTGGGAATTCTTGTCAGTGGATCCTGGTTGTACTAGGCCTGGCTATCATGTTGTTACAAACACATGCTCACCCACCAAATTAATAGTGAATGGACATCTGTGAAATTATTGGTGGTGTTTAGAGGGTTTTGAGTTACAGTCACAACTTTCCAAATATGATGTCATTCCTGTAAAGTGTTTCTGAACACTGAAAAATCTGTGCACTTTTTAGTATAGCCTTTTGATTAAGAAGGGCTCTTGGACTCAAACAGATGTGAGATTGATCCCTGCTCTGCTGCTTACCCTCATTGTTTCCAGTGAGCTACCAGGCCTCTCTAGGCCCCAGTCAAATCATATGAATAATGGGGAAAATATCTATTTATCTAATAGGTCATGAGAATTAAGTAACTTAGCATTTATATCACCTAGCATAGTTTCTGAAGCATAGTAAATGCCTGGCTTAGTCAGTGGTAAATTGACGCAGTCGTTATGACAATTTATAATTTTCAATTTAATTGTATAGTGATTTTATTTAAGACCTCATATCTGTCTCGAGGCAAATTCCATGGAATTGCAGACTGTTTTTCTTCTTTAAATTTTTGCATAGCTAACTCTTGGTATAGTACTTGGCATATAGAAGCCCCAATAAATGGCTGTTGAATAAATAAGTTAATTAATTAATTGAATTTTATGATCTGCATGCTATGTTTAATTATAATGGTAAAACGCCAAGTCAAGTGCTTTAGAGAAGAGGAAGAAAAAATGGGATGCATCTCATTATCAGTAATAGTTTCTACAGCTTATCAACAGACTAAAAACACTATTGAACAAATGAATGATGATATTCAGCTGTAATAACAGCCTTGTTGATTCATTGCCTTTGATATGTTCCTTATGGCTAGTTTCAGCTCAAGGAAGGGAAACTGCAGTTGAAAGATTCTTGTTCTTTCTCATGAACTGTACTATGCATATATTTTAAAAAAAAATCTTATCCAGGGGGCACTTGGGTGGCTCAGTTGGTTGAGCACCCACTCTTGGTTTTGCCTCAGGTCATGATCTCAGGGTGGTGAGATCAAGCCCTGTGTCAGAGTCTGTCTCACTGTGGAGTCTGCTTGAGATTCTCCCCCCACTCTCCCCTGTCCCTCTCTCTGTCTCTCTCTCTCAAACAAATAAATAAAACCTTTTAAAAGGAAATCTTACCCAGCATCTTCAATAGTTTGTAGTTGCAGAATCTTCAGGTTGACTCACTCTGCCATTTTACTGAAAGAGGACTTCAGAGAAAAACAGTAATTCTTTTTCTAGACAGTTTTTAATTCATTCAATAATTATGTGCCAGGCATTCATGTAGGCTCTTGGAAAACACCTCTGAAGAATGTAAACAAATTCCTGCCCTTGGAGGGTAGCAAAAGTAGAAAAAAAAATATACATAGGTAAATACAATAGCATATTCTCAAATGTTGATTACTATGGTGGAAAAATGAGTGGAAGAGGGTAAAAAAGTCTGAGGTAAATAAAACACAAGATGGTCAGGGTAGCCCTTTTTGAGGAACTTGAGATTTGAGTGAAATTTTGGGGAGCTGAGAGAGTAAATCAAAGAATATTTGAAAGGAAAGCCATTCCAGGCAGAGAGAACAGCTACACAAAGTCTCAGGTAGAGGACCTGGGACTGGATCAGGGTAGGAGGAAGAGTTAAAGTAGAAGAGGTGAGGTCATGCAGTCAGAAAGATTGAATTTTATGGGAAATTATCTTTGGCTTTTTGAAAACACTGAATACTGTAATCTAATTCTATAAGCTAATAAGTGTTGACTTCCAATTATATTATGATCCCTTTAGGGCATTCACTATTCCTCACTGAATATTTCCAGTGCATGTCATTGTGTCTGCGACAGTGTAGGTGACCGGTAAAACCTGTGGAAGAAATGATCCCTCACTTGGATACAGGTTATCCAATTTTTGTGCCAAAACCAAAAATCTGATTTCTAAAACTAATAATCTAAAATATCAAACATTTTGTCCAGTCAGTAAGTCCTTTTCATATGTATTGATGGCTGTGTCTTTGTCCTTTTTATAGAAAATATCAGAGGGAGCATGGATATGGCAAAAAAAAAAAAAAATGTGTGCAGCTCCACAAGAAAGAGACAGAGCAAGATAGAGATGGAGGGAGAGAGGAGTTTAAGGGAAGCAGGAGAGGGGGAAGGAATTCTGTCAACTTGTAACCACATATTTGGTATTTCTTTGTGTGATTTATTTATTTATTTTTAAAGATCTTATTTCTTCATTTGAGGGAGAAAGACAGACCAAACAACAGGGGGAGGGGCCGAGGGAGAAGGAGAAGGTGAGCAGGAAGTCAGATGTGGGGCTCCACACCAGGATCCTGAGATCATGGCTTGAACCCAAGGCAACACTTCTCCAACTGAGTCACTCACTCAGGTGCCTCTTCTTTGTGTGATTTAAAAAATCACAGTCTGTTTTTGTTCATTTTCAATTTGGTTTGTGAAAATAATGTAACTAAAATCTAATCCAATTTATTTGGGAGCCTTAGTATCACCCTCTATTTTATTCTCACAACAAAAAGGGAAATATCCTTGTCCATTACTGGAAGTATATCCAGTGCCCACCATGACTGGGTGGGGGGAAAAGCTGGTCAACTATATATGCATATATGATAAATAAAAACATTACTCTGATTTGTAGGTAAATATCACTTTTTTTTTTGTTAAAATATGGAGTATTTACCTAGTGCCAAATTTCCTAGGAGAAATCTAGTAATTTTCCTATGTATAGTTATCAGTTGAAATTATATATTTATAAGAAAAGGATACATTCTTGAGCAAATTTAACTCAACTTTATGATATTAAATATTAAATTATAGTATAATCGAAAAAAATGTTTTCAGTAAAATTAGGTAATGTTAAGATGACTTGGGAATATTATAGTCATTTCAGAGTGCCTTTGCTTGATAGATTCCCTCATATATAAAAATGAATTTTTGCTACAAGTTAACCTTTCCTTTTTTTAAAAAAAGGGAATAAGTATGTATTTACCTATTACATATATATATGCATTTCTGTGTCATAAAATTGTTATTTAGTTATTCATACAACTCTGCATATAATCTTTATAATTAAACATCTATAATTTACTTAAGATTATAATGTTTTCACCTCTGAACTGTGAGTACTATAGGACTAGCAGATTGCTACACTAATTATTCTTGTACTTAAATAGTAAGATAATTACTGTAGCAATATTCTATTCAAAATGAAAATTGGATCCACCCCCTGGCACACTTAAATTAGGAATCCTTTTCTTTCAGTTTTGCAAAATGTTCTTCTTTTATCCTTTTTAAAAGCATATTTTCAATGTTAGAAAGAGCAACTCCATTCACAGGAGATTCCATGTTCGATAAGAATGTCATCACTGTGGTTGAGCTGCCTATGCTCAAATTCTAAGGGTATTCCACATATGAACAATAGTTCCATTAGAAACTGATTCTGCTGACTTTGCCCAGCCAGATGTCCATGAATAAAGCCATGACAATGAGAAGAGCATCAGCTAGGCTGAAGTTATTAACCCATTAGGAATTTGGAATGAATTAAACCATTAATGCCATCCATATGTTGATGGGAAATCATTTATTTTCCATACCAAGGCACTACCCACCAACCGCAGGCTGAAATGAGTGCTCCCTATTTAGAGCCTCATCATATGATGAATGTTTTTCTATAAAACACCTTTAACATTTTGCTGCCATTTATTTTGCTTATGCTGTCCATTTGTTCTTGAAAGTGGGAACTATGCTTTCTTCTTTCCATATTCCAAATTCCTGAAAAGTCCCTGGCACACAGAATTGTGCCTCAGCTAAATTTGTTCCATTAATGAATTAATCTATGTTTTAAAAACAGATTAACATAATTAATACTGTCATCCAAAAGGACAAACCTCAAGAGCTTAGGGGTATAACACACATGTGCATATGTGCACAAGCACAGACACACACACCTGTACATTACCAGCTCAGGTCAGCGTCACTCCTCAACTCCTTTTGGCCATGCCTTATTTGGCATTTGGCCTGAAGGCTTCTGTGGTAGGAAAACAAAGATGTTGATGAACTGCAGGGGCTTTAATTACTTCTATTCCCAGTTCTTCAAGAAGCACCAATCACAAAATTCCAACTTGACTGCAGGGAGACTGGGAAGTATAAAAAAACTGGATTTATATTTAATAGCACACAGTCTCTGGCACAGTCTTCTTTTTCTTTAATCACTTCAGAAATATCTTTCGAAAGACATTCTAAGCATCAAGGACAAAATAGATCATCTCATTTTTTGTATCATTTTTTTTTTGTGGTAGGTTTATAATATGTATGATATTTGGAGCTTATTATTTTGGAAATTTTTTTTGGCCAAAGTATAGTAATCACAATATAAATATCTATTTGTGTTAGTCTTTCCTGTAAAAATGAAGTGTAAGTGAAGATATTAGAAGTTTCTAAATAATTAACATTATGAAAACTATGGTGTTTCTTTGAGATGCTGAGAGGAAGGGGTAGTTGTTAAGATGTGAGCATAGCAATCACTTGAGGTGATTTTCCAAATGTATATGCTAGGGTTCTACCCCTGGAAAGCAATTTATTTTGGATGTGACCTTGGGGAATAGAATTTTTTTAAAGTCTAAATTATTGCTCAAATGCCCATTTTCTGAGAATTGGTAAACATTGTAAATTTTGAAGAATTAAACAATTTTATAGTTTAGAAAATGTTCTGAGAGCCTCGCCAAACTTTTGGAACCCAGAAAACCATGTAAACAAATATATTACCTATTTATGGGGAAGACTACACCCGATAATTTTTATGCCTTGGGTTAATCATGATTTTGCTGTCTCAAAATAGATAGTGAAGAATGAAACAACTGTGTTCCTTTGTTTACTCTTTTAGTATGTTTCTGAAGAGTGGCATTGATTTATTTTCCATGTAGTATTTGGGATCGTATGCCAGAAAATGTGAGCTGGGTTGATTCCTCGACACAGAAGTATAGATCATATGTCTCAACCTCCCTTGTGCTTATTCGTGAACTATAGTCAATGCAATGAGAGAAGTAATAAGTGCCAGTTTGAGGTCTAGATCACAAACAAACATATCCATGCTCCTTTCTCCTCTGGCTTCCATGGAAAAAGTATCAAAATTGTATTGGGAGTCCCATCAGACAGAAAAAGTCTTCATCCCTGAATCCTGAATTTGGAGATCTCCTCATCAAGAATACTTGCATTATCCTGGAACATAAGTTAGCAGAATATTGATAAGCGCCAAGTCCTTGAAATTTTGGAGTTTATTTGCTTCAGTAGTTTAAGATAGGCCTTTCCTTCACCATTAATCAGGTTATTTTTACTTATTTTAGGTGATCACTAATAGCATATTTTTAGTCTTAAACTTTGCCATTTTAAAAATCTGCATATTCCTTAAAATATCTGTCTCAGGGGCTTTTTTGGTGTTAAATTTCATTAGGTTACCATTTCTAAATCAGGGAAGTCCATGTACATAGTGTGTGTTATCAAAATGATATTTTACTTCTAGTGACTCAGTTTATGCTTCCAAGAAATGCTTGCTTGCTTATTTAGGTATTTATTTATCTATTTATTTATCTATTTATCTATTTATTTCTCTCTCTCCACTCAATACATACACACACACACACACACACACACACACACACACAATCAATTCTATTTTTCACCATAAAATTGTAAAATGAGTCAAAGATACCATACCAATTGTGCTTGAGTCAATATATAAGCATTTGTATAGAACGGTAATCCTCACCCTTTTTCACTGGGAAATTCATGTCAGATGGAATTCACCTAAATCTTATGTTCCTAAAGATTGTGACATAGCTAAGATGTACTGCTGGCTGTGCACATTTCTATAGCTATAATTCAATTCATTTGCCTTCTTCTTAAGAAAGCATATGAGTCAGTGAGACATTAGAGCAATGGTCTCTGAATGTTCTTTTTTTTTTTTTTTTTGGTCTCTGAAATGTTCTAAGTAAGTAAACCATTTTTAATTTTTTTAGGTAAATTGCTCAAAAGTGAGTTATCTTGACTATGATGAATAACACATTACTTGGGGGTCTCTTGTTTTGAGTATCATGACACAAGTGATCCTGTCTCTGGCCAGGTTCCAGTTTGGTTCTGCCATCAGCTAGCCTTCTAGAATTCTGTTTTCTCATCTATAAAAATGGGAGTAGTAATATTAATGATTTGAGAAAAAATCTATAAGGCATTTCTTCTTGTGATTTCTGCGTCATAGCAACCATTTGGAAAGTGTTAGCTGTTGTATCAGTCAGGGATCGAAATTAACCTCACTTTATAAAGTAAAGAGTACTTTATAAAATTTGTTTTATTCTTCTTTAAGTCACTCCTGGTTTCCATATCTTTCTTCACTAGGTCTTTCACTATTTCTTATCCTAGCATATGTAGCAAGGAAAATGATCTAAGTTTGCAAAAAGGCTACATACATGGCCAAAGGGCACACTGGGTTATCCTTATGGTGATGGAAGCCTGACAGGCACTCCCATTGGAGAGGATTTCTCTGCTCCAGGTCAGTGTGCACAAATATCAGTAACCTGAATGGGACTCAGCTATTGCACTTTAGATAGAGTAACCTTATCTTTAAGTAGATAGTTTTTCTATATAGGAAAACATATTTCTTTGTTTTCATAGATATCACCCTTATCCCTATGATATAATCACGATCATATCGGTGCACACAAAAGAAAGACTGTCTTCCTGCATTCCAGGGATAGATTTGTAAGTTTTATCATGATAAACAAGGGCCTGGTTGCACAATATCTCCCTAACAATGGGGCCAGATAGTATTTCCCGACACAATAATGTTCATAAAACTAAGAACTAAAGAATGGAGAACATAAGATGATTTTTTTCTCTTTATATTTTTTTGACCGTATATGACAAGCACTGAAGGTAAAAGTATAAATGATACAAGTTTCTCATTGTCTTTAGGACTGAGAAGTAAATTTGGTATTTGTAAAATAATGTGCATCAATTCAATTTTGTTTGAATGTATATCGATAAAAGTATACCCGGCTAACAGATACAAAATAAGAAAAAAAAGATGTCTAAGAGAAGATATGGTAACAAGTTTCAAATATAAATATTAAAGGATTTCAGGGGGTAATGTAATTGATCTTCCTAATAGGAAGATGAAGATTTCATGGATGACAAAGTAAAAAAGTATGTGATGGTTAAACACCAAGATTTCTGACTAAAGATAGACACTAAATAGAGAGTACATCTATGCTCCCTTATGAGGCCACATAAAATGAGGATATTTTAAAAAGATTTTATCTATTTATTCATGAGCAACACAGAGAGAGGCAGAGACACAGGCAGAGGGAGAAGCAGGCTCCATGCAGGGAACCCAATGTGAGACTTGATCCCAGGACTCCAGGATCACACCCTGGGCTTAAGGTAGATGCTCAACCACTGAGCCAACCGGGTGCCCCTAAAATTAGGATTTAAAAAGAATTAAATGCACACTAGTATAGGGAATAGTGCACCAGACAACGGCACCAGAATTTTGGAAGTTGGAAAGCAGATGGTTGAGTGATAAATAGCTAAATCAAGAACACTCAATGATAAGGACGAAGAGGGAAAAGTTAGAGGCAACCATGATTTATACTGTAGATTCCCTAAAAGACTCGAAAACTATCTGTACAGGATACTTTTGGAAACAAGATGAAGATGGAACTAAAAGCCAAAGGAGTATTAGGAAGTCTAAGAATCACTTATGAGACTAAAACTCTGGAACCAAGATGACTAATATCTGAGGAAACATTCACTTTAGAAATCCTAACAGATTAGAAAAGTAATATCATCAGGCCCAACAGGCAGTCACATATAGACTTCAAAATAAGCATAATTTGTACAATATGAGGGAAGTTTGTGTAATATGAGGAAACAAGACATAATTTTAAAAAGGATCAAGTATCAATATTAAGTATGAAAACATGAAAATTTAGTTTTTTAAAAATGTGACAAATAACATAATGAGTTAGGGACTTTTAAGATCACTCTGAGTAACTCTTAAGAAAGGAGGTAAAAATAAAGGGATAGAGACGCCTTGGGAGCTCAGTGGTTGAGCCTCTGCCTTCAGCTCAGGGTGTGACCCCGGGATCCTAGGATCAAGTTCCCCATTGGGCTCTCTTCATGGAGCCTGCTTCTCCCTCTGCCTGTGTATCTGCCTCTCTCTGTGTGTCTCCTGAGAATAAAAATTAATAAAATTTAAAAAAAAATAATAAAGGAATAGAAAAATATGAAAAGAAAAGAGGTATAAAAGATATGAATAAAAGTGCCATCCAACATCATAAAAGGCTAATTGGAGTCCCAGGAAGGAGACAAAACTAAAATGTAAGGAATGAATTCTTTAAAGAATAACATAAATTTATCAGAATTGAAAATGAAACACATCAGATTGAAGGGCCCATGGAGCAATATAAGAAACAAATAATATAAGAAAAAAAGTTCTCAAAGTTTCCAGAGACAAAGAAGATATCACTTACAAAATGACAAGTATTTGACATCAGATGTACCAAGAACAATACTGAGTACAAGAAAACAAAGTAGACTTTTTGATATATTGAAGAAAAATAACTGAATGCAACATTTTATATCCAGTCATTGGCATTTAAATAAGACAGCAAAAACAAAAACCAAATAATATTCTCAGGCTACAATATGATAGAAGATAGGAACCACCACCCTAAAACAACTTTTGAAAGTGATACTTTAAAAAAGGAAAAAAAAAAGATACTTAGATATGAGCTAATGATAAAATATTTTATAAAATTTGTTATCTACAGCAAAAAACCAAAGCAAAACAAAAAAAAGCCTCCTTGAAAAAACAAAAACATCCATAGAAAAGAAAAAATGGACATGTATACATAATCCCAAGTTAAAATTCTATACAGTATCAGTGTGGTGTGGATTGAGCAGGGGAGAGTCTAAGTGGGGGGTATCAAGGGAAAGAAATTGATAATTACTAACACGTATGTATTTATGCATATTAACACGTACTTGGCTTTTATTTCAGTCCCTCTGATTGAAAATGACACACTGAAACAAAAATTTAAAATTGATAATTATTACCAATTCACAAAATAAAATATAAAGGATTTCAAATCTTCAAAATGTATACATTTTTACAGCGTCTATAGTTCTGAATTTGTATTAAGCTTGAAACTACCTCAAAACTTTTTTTGAGACATCCTGTTTTATGTGCGTGTGTGCATTGTATGTGTGTTTGCACACATGCGTAATGATCTGCGTGGGCCCCAAAGGGGTTGAGAAAGAAAGCATGGATGGGAAAGTCAGTTCAGGATCTTTGAGCTGAACTAAGATCATAAACATAAATCTAAATAAATATTTTAATATCACATACATACGTCCACACAGAGACGCACATACTTGTGCATCTCAGCATCATTTATGATCGGGCATGATGCAAGCTTTAAGTAAAATCAAAGGTTTTGGTCTTTCCTATCCCTCTGATGATAGTGAAAAGAGGAAAACGGTAAAGACGCAATTGAAATCAGTTGGGAAATATGAGAGTTGACCTTCTGCCCCACAAATTCATATGTAATGTGTTTTGAGGTTGGAATGTCAGTCTCAGTGCGTGTGCATGTGTGTGCGTGTGTGTGCGTGTGTGTGCATGTGTGTGCATGTGTAATGAGTGTATACAGTTTTGTCCTCTGTAAATATTAAGATCCAGTGTTCAGATCTCTGCTTTCGAGTTACATGTTGCTTTGTGTAATAAACTCATTGATTGAAGGGGGTCTTGGCAAGTGTTTAAAAACATTTTTAGGAAAAGCTTAAAACAAGTGTTTTGAAAGGAAACATTTTCCACTGTGCTTTTCAACTATTCCGTGGCAGAACCGTTCCGTTCAACACAGCTTCTCATGACTTTCCCCAGCTTCTAAAAGACAGGGCTGAGCTTTCCCAGAGTTCTCCTTTGTGCTTGAGAAAATAATGAGTCAATCAATTAAAAACACCTCAAACACAACCTACGGAACATGCTTCTCTATTCTACAATCAACGACGTTGATCAATAATTGGGCTCTCTTTCTTTCTTTTCTTTTGAGCTTCATCAACAACCATTTTTTTTTCCTACAAAAAAGAAAGTGAGGGAATAAAAAAAAAAATCAAAATTACACTGGAAAATGTGTAACCTTTCCACAGCAGGAGGGAAGTTAACTGTGCAAACAGGTTATTTAAAATGACTTACAACTGGCTTGCATCCGTGCCCCTTGAATGGAGTGATGATTATTTACAAAGCAGGTTTCCCCCGGACATGGACCTCTCAGGATGGCCACCAAGGAAACCCAGGGTTGCTATGACAGGTCCTTTATTAACACTAAAGTGATCATTTCAAACAAGTGGTCAGTTCAGGAACAAAGGACAAGGATAGCATTTGCTCATAATGCAATGTTCAGACCTTGGCCAGCATAACAAGGACAAGATCACAGGATGCATTTTATTTGCATATTATTCTATTAACATTTACATTGGCTAAGCAAATAGAGGCCACATATGGAGCTCAGAAGAAGTCATCACCCCTGCATGAAAGCTGTTTGACCTAATCTAGCCAGACTCAGGAATCACTGAAGAGAAGAGTATGAAGACAGGCATCTTGGCTAAATTCCAATGGCCTAATTACCTTCTGCCCATATAAAATTCTTCCTGCCATTCTCTTGAGAAGTTATTTTCCACCTCCTTTCCTGACTGCTCTTGTGCTGGGGAATGGCTGTCATAGTAGACCCCACAGGTGCCTGCCTTTCAGCTGTGAGTGAGTGATCCCTGGAGATAAACCCAGTACAGCGTTTGGAGATCCTTCCCTGTGAAAGGTGTAATATAAATGGAAAGCATTGTTCATTTCCCTGGGGAAGCTCACTTAACTTGGCAGACCCACACTTAGGCCATCGCAGCCGGGGAAACCCACTCCATTATCAGGACTTAGTTTCACATTAAAAGGGAGTTTTAGAGTAGAACTCTGGTTGTGCAAATACCTCCTAATACCACTACCTAGGACCTCAACTGCGCCTTCGCCTGAGAATGTCAAGATGCCACAGGAACTCTGTGCTTTCCTCTGCGGTTGTTAGGTGTAGGAGGGAACTTAGGTGAAAATAAGGAACTATTTTATTTTATTTTATTTATTTTATTTTATTTTATTATTTTATTTTATTTATTTTATTTATTTTATTTATTTTATTTTATTTTATTTTATTTTATTTTATTATTTTATTTCATTTATTTTAATAAGGAACTATTTTAAACTGCTTCTGCTAAGATAAAAACTCTCTGGTGCTTAGGCTCCTTACAGAAAATGAATGAAAACCCTCCTCCGTTATTAGCAAATGAAGCAACAGTAGAACCCATTCAAGCTTTTTATGCTAGCTTTTTATGCTGGTGTTGAGGTTTTTGAATCTAGCTGAATCCTGGCAATGTAGCCTCATGTTGCCCCGGAATTACAGGACTATCTCTGTGAGGGATGGTGATTTACCATCTGTCTATCTAACCTATGCCTTACCACAACATGTTGAAACACGGTCAACTTTTTAAGGCTTCACTTTCTCCTTCCCTGGGTATTTCAGAGGGTTCATTGCAGTAATTAAGTGAGAGACCTTCATTAAATGTATATAGTATAATCAATGCTCTATATGTGGCATATTTAGTAACATTATAATTACTGAAATTAATTAGTGATAATTTTAATTTCTATTTATTCCCAAAAAGAGTAAGATGCAAAGATGACATCCCTAGATGCATAAGATATTAAGAAAAGTATGAAAAGATACTTAGAAATCACAAAAAGAAAAAGAGGATAATGATGCTACCAGAAACTCAGAACTGAGAATTAAATTTGATTTTGAGTTGTTTAGCAGCAAAGATGAAGACTTGGAAACATGGAAAAAAATGAAAGTATGAAAAATTTAGATTACTTTATTGTTTGATAAAATAAACCTGCCAGATCATTAGCAGAAACAAAAACTTTGTGACATTAAGTGGTAGATTGGGTTTAAGTTAGTAGTTTAATTTAAAAAATACATTTAGCATCTTTGATGCAACTTTGTTCTAGAACCAAGCAAGGGATTTTGACCCTAGGAGTTTGAGTCTATCCAATGTTTACTATCAAAGCTGTTCAATGGAGATTTAATAAAGAGAGTGATATGTGTCATTTTAAATTTTGTATAAGCTACATTAAGGAAGATAAAAATAAATAAGTAAAATTGATTTTATAATATATGTTATCTGGCCCATTATATTCAGAATACTAGTATTTCCATTTGTAATCAATATAAAAACTCTTAAATAAGATATCTTGTATTTTTTTCATACTAAGTTTTTAACATCTTTCATACTAAGGTACTTATAGTACCTTGTCATTTATATTAATCACGTTCTAAGTCCTTAATCATATTGAGATAGCATGGTTCTAGATTAACTTGTGCTTCCATGTTGGATAGTATTGCTCAAAATTAACTTGACATGAACATACAAAAAATTCAGTGATTTAGGAAAGTAAATATAGAAAATGATAAGTAGGCATGACTATGTGTATGTCTACACAGGCTCTTGTGATGGCATGATCATTGGTAACCATGTCTAAACTTGAGTTAATTTTTTGTTCTTATATTTAACAAATATTTGAGTACCCATTATATTTCTGAATACACAGGAGAAATACTTGACCTTTCCAGAGTAGGAGTCCAACCATTAGCCTCCAATAGTACAGACAGTATTCTAGCCACTGAGGAAATAGCAGTAAGCAAAATGACATCTCTGCCTTTGAAGCTTAAATTCAAGGACAGGTAGGCAGTAAAAAATAATTGAGGGCACCTGGCTGGTTCAGCTGGTGGTGCATGTGACTCTGGATCTCAGAGTTGTGAGTTTAAGCCCCACGTTGGGTGGAGAGATTCCTTTAAAAAAAATAAAATAAGCAAATATATATTTGGTCAGGTGTTGATAATTGCTATAGAGAAAAAAACGAAATAGAGTGCTACTGTTTCTTGAGCACTACTTTAGGTGGAGTGATTGGCAAAGGCCATTCTGATGAGGTAAAATGTGAGCAGAAACAGAAAATCTCAGAAGGAAACTCAAGATTGGCAAATTAGCAGACTCCAAGAACAAGAAGGGAGCTAGTGTGGTTGGAAAGCAGCAAGCAGGGTAGAGCTTATGTGGAGTTGGTGTCAAGTAAGAACTTTGGATGTTTCTGAGAGAGCTGGGAGTTCACTGGAGAGATAGGAATAGAGAAATAACATGATGCCATTTAGGTTTTGAAAGTCCATCTCTGACGGTACTTTTTTTTGGAGAAGTGAGGGTAGCAGAGGAGGAACGAAAGAGGTAACAGCCCAGATAAGAGACTATATTGTTTTGGCCCAGACTAGTAAAGATAGCAAACTATTTTGATAAGAATCAAAATCATATACTAAATACATAAAGTCAATGGGTTCTTTTTAAACTCACAAATGAAACCACTTTTGGATGAACTGTGCTATCAGCAGGGCAAGCCTATTCATATCTTGCAAATTTAGTTTCCTAGGTGGTATTATGTGCAAATTTCAATATTGAATTCAATACAGATTGTTCTTTTATGCCTTTAACATGCAGCACACTGTGCCGGATAAGAAGAAAACAATTCAGTGGTCCTCGCCTCCTTTCTTGCCTCCTGTCCAGGGGCTCGTGGTCTAGCAAGAAAGACGATGGTGTGTGTTATCAGAAAGGGAACATCAAAATAAAATGAGGAAACAAGAAAAGGATTAAATTAAACTGAAAGACTCGTTTATTCAGGCATCCATTCACACAGTGACTCTTTATTGTTTTGGAGACTGATATGTATTGGCTACATAAGGCCTCAGAGTTTGGAAATGGTTCATAGACAAAGATCCCAGCTGTGCGGGCTTTCCTTGCAGTATGAAGTCACAAGGTTGGGTGGGCTGCTTAGAATATATACCTAGGACAGTTGCAAGTAGCATAGTTTGAAAAAGACTCTAAAACATGGCTGCAGAAGGTGGCCACAGTTTCAATCCAGAAAAGCAGAACCGAGGACCATTTCCAAAGGACAATTTTAAGCAAGATATGGTGTAGCTCAGAGCAAGATGGCATGCCTGAGTCACATTCAGAGAAGATTGGGGGAATTAGGGGCAGGCCTTCAAGTTTAAAGGAGCTGCACTCCACCAGAGAGATTGTGCTTTTGGCGTATAATTAGGATTGGCAATGTGGGAGGACTCTGGTAGGTAGATCTGGATGGAAAGGAATTCCTTCCAGGAATAAAATCTGAACAGTGGTATGTATGCCAGAGATTGCAGGGCTTGACAGGGGAGCAGTAAATATTCAGTAGGAATGTAGCATGTCAGATATTTGGGGGAGGAGAGGTGAAAGTAAAACTAAGCCAAAGCCTCATTATGAAGGGTTTTCAACGTCACTCTTCCATGTGTGTCTTGGTGAAACAGTTTTATTGAAAGCGTGAGTGACCAAAACAAACAAACAAACAAACAAAAAACAACAAAAAAAAAGGGAGGGGGGGCTTGAGTGTCATGATACAAATTGTTTATTTGGGAATATATTTCAGGGTTTAATGTGTAAGACAGATCACAGGGAGGGCACAGAAAGGTTGAGTTCCTGGGTCAGGTCCAAGAATGAGGTACTTAAGGATAAGGAATAGAAAAGAACAAAATGATGCAAGAAAAAAAAAAAAAAAAGAGGTAAAGTCGATGTTAGCCAACAAAGGCAGATCATTGTAGTTATATAATTTTCACCTGGTCATGCCTTCTAGACTTCCTTTCATTCATTTAAGTGAAGTGGAAGAAATTACATATGTAACAAATTTAGACCTTGAGAGGATATGACTTTTGACAGTGGAAAGCATGGGAAACCCATGGGAAAAGAGGCAACCTAAGAATAGCAAGTTTTGCTGGATCATGTGATCCTTGTCTATTCATCACATCACGTCTTCTCCTACCTTAGCACTGACTATATTATATGCATTGATTTACTTTAGAAATATTGGTTGAGCATCTGCTGCTACCAGGCATTCTACTGGATATTTGACTATAGCTTTGAACGTTTTGCTTAAACCCTGTTTGATGAACTTTAGTTGAGGACACGATGGATGGATGGATGGATAGATGGATGGATGGATGGATAGATAGATATAAACCATTAATGCTATGAGAGAAATAAAGCACTCCGTGAGAAAATCATGCAGTCAGATCAGGGTGTAGATATTTAATTTAGATAGATTGGGCAGGGAAGAACGTGCTTTTCCACCCTTCCTTTCTTCTTCACTCCCTACGTTCTAGTCAGGGGAAATCAGAATTGGGAGGTAAAGTAGAATAGTAATTAAGATCATGGAACTGAATATTAATCATGGGATCTGATAAAATCTGAAAAAAAATGTTTTTCTTCCTTTTCTTAGGCATAGGGTACTGCACCATCCCTTGTTATACTCTGCTTGTACTTGTAAATAATCCTTTATGAAAACTTTCAAATTACCGGATTGAGATGATATATATTTCCTTCTAGGACTGGAGCATGCTTTTAGGAAAGACGGAGCAGACAGGAGCTTTGGAACACTTGAACAGTTAGCATCCAAAGAGAGCGAGATGAGCCAGCTACGGACACTGCAGGATGATTAGGAGGCCATGGTATGAGGAAAGGCAAGCAAAGAACATAAAGAACAATAAAGAAGTTGGGAGTAGCCGATTTGGTTAAAACCCATTTGGAGTGGAGTTAGATAATAAGAAATATGGAACCCTTGACTGTATTGGTGTAGAAGGCACCAGAGGTTAAATCTTTAACCCATGACCCCTAATGCACCAAACTGCCTTAGCCTCTCAGTTTGTATCATCACACTCTTTATTTACCAACTACTGGAATTGAATAAAGGGTTCTCATTCTTCCAAAAACTACTCTTGCTAGGGTCACATCCTTTCTCTTAAGAGAAAGACTTAATCTTCCCTCTGCAGCCTTTTTACCTCTCAATTGGATTTTTCTCCTAAGCAAATGGTTATGCTCCTCTATCTTCTGTTTTTAAAATCAAGTATGCAGGGGTCCCTGGGCAGCTCAGTCGGTGAAGCACCTGCATTCCACTCAGGTCATGACCCTGGGTCCTGGGATTGAGCCCCACATCCCATTGGGCTCCCTGCTGAGGGAGGGCATCAGCTTTACCCTCTCCCTCTGCCACTCCCCCTGCTTATGTTCTCTCTCTCTCTCTCTCTCTCTCACACTCTCTCACTCTTTCTCCCTCAAATAAATAAATAAATAAATATCCAGTATACAAATAAACAAAGCTAACAAAGTTCATGATGGCGCCTTGTGATTTCTTTTACTTTGTCTTCCTTGAGAAACCAGTAAAATGGCTTTGGTTTCTTAATGAAGCATGAAGATATACCAGCAGCAGAGAATGAGGATCTGGTGATGGTTTGGACATTTTGAGAACCAGAAGGTAGAAAATAAAGTGGGAAAATGGAGGTTTTAGGGAGATATAGTACAAAGGCTGATAATGATGCTACTTCAGACAGAGCTCAAATTTTCACTTATTCTAAAGTTTAGGGCACTCAAGAAAGAATAAAAAAGAGTGAAGTGGAACTTTTTCTCCTTTTTTCCATCTGTGAAAAGACATTAAAGCCAGTGTGTGTGTGTGTTTATAAGCTATTTTGCTTAGAAATCTAAAGAAGTCAAGTTCTCTGTTTCTTTTTCAGACTCCAAAAAGATAAACAATAAAAAATTATCCACCATATTCAACTAGTAATTAAATTAGAATTACATAAGATGCATGCATAACTCTGCACATACAAAAGGTGTGGTGAATTGAATTGAAGGCACAATTTTAAGGAAAATTATTACAGCCCCAATGAAATATTTATGTTAATATATCACAGGCTTAAAGTATCAGAGACCAAATTTGCATGGTAAGGAGGCATGGTATCAGATTATAATTGAGGTCTACTAGATGTACAAATAGGGCAAAAAGAAAAAAAAAAAATGACCTTTCTCCTGTGTCCAAAAGGGAGAACAGACCTGATTTCCTCAAAGTGAAATAATAATTCATGATCAAGAATTTAGATTAGGACTTTTTTCTTCTTAATTTTGCTGTTTTATCACCACTTTGTATTATCTTTACTCTCTTGTTTTCTTTCATCGGGAATTCTGCTCTTTTGGCCCATAAAATAGAGATGATCTGGGTTCTTCAGTAATCCCGCGCTGAGCTTGACCCCAGTTTGCCTCTGAAAATAGTGATGACGTTACGGAATATTAGACAGAAGATAAGAACAGGAAAGATGTGTCCCTTTTTTGCTTGCTATTGTAGTAAGGCTACAGGCTTGCTATAGCCTTCCATATGGCCTATAGATCCACTGCCCACCCTTTTCCACCTACTTTGGGCTGAGGAAATTAACTGCCTCAGTGATCTTCCCTGCTCTCCATCTTCCTCTTGGGTTTAGACAATTGAAGTTCTCAGTAAGGTATCTGAAAGTGGGAGGAGCCAGGGGCCAGAGGGATGGGTTGGTTGCATTGAGTTGGTTGCGTCTTTTCTCTAGGAGTTCTTCTGCATATAGATCTAGACCCCCGGCTTGGTGAGCACTCCTACCACTGCCCCTTAAAGGCTTAGAAATGATATAATATGTATCTGCTTGTACTAGGCCTAGGGTATTTCATTATTTCTTGTTAAACCCTTCTCACATTTTGTAAATAATCTTTTATCAAAACCTTCAAATTACCAGATTGAGCATGATAGGTATTTCCTTCTGGGAGCCCAACAGATACCAAGGGCTCTCAGAAGACCGAAGATATTGAACTGGGAGGAGATTGGATATGATACGGCGAGGTTAGAGCTTATAGGGACTCTGAGTCAAGCTTAGAATAGTGCAGGCATGGTCTGACTCTTAAGATTCAGTGAGAGAAAAACTACTGCTTCTCTAGGTCCCCTCAAGATGAGAGGAGACCACAGCTTCTGAGAGAATTGAGCACAGAACTTCTAGCAAATTATTTCAAGAAATTAAAAATTCAATTCAATTCTAAGACCATGGCAGTAAAAACATACAAAGAGCCTGGAGCATCTTGTAGTACCTGTAGGAAGGAAGTGTTCAAAGTACAGAAGGATGGGGCATGTCAAAGGGACACAGGGAGCCAAAATGAAAGAGCTCCCAGAGGCCAAATCTGTAACATTTGAGCAACAGAATTAATAATAAATAAATAACACAGTATTAGACTATAACCCGAAGTAAAAAATAAATATACATGAGCCCATGATGATATAAATAAAAGATTGAATAAATAAATAAATGGGGGAGAAGATACAATAGTATATAATATATGTAGGTATTCCCCTTTTGAGGAAGTAGAATTTAGTCCCCCTCTCTTCCCTTGAGGGAGGGCAAGGCTTCAATTTCTTTCAGCTCCTCAGCTCTACGGTTTGATTCTTCCCTGAGAAGAGTGTGATGGATTTTCTGAGGATTAAAACCATGTTATTCCTGCTAAACTCTGATACCTACAATCTCCCCCAGCCCACAGCCTCATATAATTTTGGCTTATACAAATGGCACTTATTATACTGGTGGGAGCAAGAAACAAATTGATCCAAATGAGAGTTTTTTGTTTTGTTTTGTTTTTTTAAAAAAAGCCTCCACTCTACATTTTTTTTTTCTAAGAAAGGGAGAACAAACAGTAGTTTTGTGTGTTCCATTGATTTCTATAGACAAAGAAAAATGCACTTAATAGTTCATGTGCTAAGATGTATTGACTATGATTTCATCCTCTGACTTTAGGAGGGTAAAAGGAATGCATCTTTCTGGACATGGAAATGAGAAAACTTTCCTTCTGCTACTTACCCTCTGGCTGGTTCACAGGCGAATCCTGATCTGGCTGAAGACTCATTGTTCCTAAGGAATTTAAGAGGCACAATTTCCCTTTTTCTCTCAAAAAAGTATAGGGAATGGTTATCACAAACAGTGTACGACTGAAAAGAACAATAAATCAACTCAAATTTATTGAATACCTGCTTTTTTCAAGGCAATTTCCTAGATACCAGTAAATATGGAGGGTGGGGGGTTGGGAGAGAGATGATAAATGTTTCTAATATTATGTTATATATTTTAGAGAAATGGGGCTAGACAAATTTTATGAAAAGCAGAGTTCATTTCGATATGTAATGTATATAGCTAAACTGATTCAGAAGACAGGGTAAGTATGAATACACTCTATGATCATAAACTTCTATTTTTGTGGATGAAACCGAGGGGCCACGAGGAGTCCTATCGTACCCCCTGGCTGTTAGAGAGGTTGTGTATTGACTAGCATTAGAAGGCATCGCTCTTACTAATAGGAACTTTGAGGAACTTATTCTAAAAAACATTGATTTTAGAAGCAAATATGTCAGGTTCTCTTAGGTTGAGGAACTGAATACTCTAGCAAGCCTAAGCTGAGCAATGAAGATAAAATGTACTCTGAGAATTCTGATACACCTTCAAAAATGGCTCAAGTTTGCAGACCATAATTAACAAAAAATTGTTTCACATAAAGAAGATAAAATAGATCCCTGATGAAACCAACATGAAGCATCAGGTTGAATGCAAGATGGCAAAATATTGAAAAGATTAAAAACAAAAAAATCTCACAGAATTGTTAAATTAATAGTAATCCTGACCTAAGATTATTTCTTCCTACATTACTTTAGTTGATTGAAAAACAAATACAAACAGACATAATTAAGTAATGCATTTCTTCGTATATCATGTTAAACAAAAATTCTTTGGATAAATAGTCACAATTATTCTGAATGCTGGCAACATTTATAAGGAAGCGAGATGGCTAAATAAAATAACCGTAGCTAAAAATCTAGTGTTCCAACCCTTATGGACAGAGAAAGAGAAATTGTATTTATCATTAGTCTTCAAAAATGCTACAACTTTTATTTTTATTTTTTAGATGTCACCAGCATTTTTTGGTATATATTTGTCTCTGTGCCTCTAATACCTTACAAGTACCCTTTATAGAAAGGGTAGAAATCAGACAAAATCCTGGTTATCCCTAAAGCATTGCTCATGCATTTCTACTCCCCAATGATTTTTAAAAATCCTCTTGCCTCTTCTGGTATTTTCCACACCCATTCATTGACATCTTTCTATTTTTTTTTTTTAATTCTGAAATGTATTGGTTATCTGTTGTATTTTTGTCTACCCAGATTTGGAATGTCTTTCCAAATGTCTCTTTTCCCAAGAGAGTTACTTCTGTCTTCTATAGCAAAAGCCTTGCTTCAGCCATTGAAGCTGTAATTCAAAAATCAGTAATTTTAAATGATTGGCTGGATGTCACGATATTATAGGAAGTACAGTAGTAGATCATTTAATAATCTAGCAATGAATTGGGCTGTACCAGTGGCTGTTTGTGTTTGTTCTTGGCTGCTCAGCTCACTGACAATCCTTTTTCTATAAAGAAAATGTGTTTATTCTCTCGAAAAAAGAGAAGAGCTTGAGAGGCAAAATTGATATAGGAAGCTGGTTCATGGCAGAGACTGGAGTTGACAGACTAAGATGGAATTCCAGTCCTACTACTTACTGCTGTATGAATTTGAGTAATTGCCACATTAAATTGATGATGAACTTGCCTTTCATGCCTTACTGGATTCTCTTTAAACCAAATCTCATCAAATCAATTAATATGAAAACAAAGATCTTATTTTATTGCAAACAGTTGAAGACAAGCATGGGCCTTATCATATCAGGGAAACACCAGCTGAATCACATTGCAAACATCCTAAAAAATCTGTTAGACTATGCCTGCCCTTTAACAGAAGTTGTACCTTGATGGCTGCTCTCCCAGTTCTCCTGGGTTTCCCTCCATGGAATTTTTTTTCAAATGCCTGCTTTTCTCTTCTCTTGGTTCCTCTGAATTCCTTCCTTGTCCACTCATCTGTGTCTCTCCAATCTATTATAAAGCAATTTTCCCTTCTCTTAACTTCCCCCATTCTACTCGGACTTCACTTGAATGTTCAGCTCAGTGGAAGAAAACCAAGAGTCAAGCATCCTGCTTGGAGATTTTGAGGATGCAAAGGAATCATCCTCTTTAGAAAGCAGAATGGGTCAATTTAATTAAATGCTTATACATTTTTGTATTCCAGTACATTTACTCTTTTTAAGTTTTAGAAACCTCATTTATAATGATAACAATAGAGCAATACACACCTCCTAAGAATGTTATTAGGATTTTAAATGTGATAATGTATACAAAACCTTTATAATCATCCCAGAAAAAAAGGGATCAATAAATGTTAACTCTGCAACGTCTCAGTCAACAGTGTCCATGGATTTAGTGGATACTTCCAATGATTAAATTATATTTCTACTTGGCTTACTAAGATTGTCCTGCTGACAAATCCCTTAAATTTGATGGAAACCATATTCCTTCTTCATCTAGAGTTTACTTTAACATTTCTAGGTTCTTGGTTTTTATCTAAAGGACACCTAGAGATTTAGCTCATGTGGTTTTCTAAGCTAAGTAGATGACCATGATTTCCCAAATGAAAAACAAAAAAATCAAATTCTTTGAACAATGCAGCACACTTGTGCCTCCCTCATACAATCTGAATTTTCTTATAATTAAAATTAATTGTTTTAATATTAAGTAAAAACCTCAATCATAAATCCCTTTTTTTGAAAGTGACATGACTTTTTTTTTTAAGATTCATTTATTTATGTGAGAGAGAGAGAGAGAGAGAGAGAGAGAAGCAGAGACACAGGAGGAGGGAGAAGCAGGCTCCATGCCAGGAGCCCGATGTGGGACTCGATCCTGGGACTCCAGGATCACACCCTGGGCTGAAGGCAGGCGCTCAAACGCTGAGCCACCCAGGGATCCCCTACATGACTTTTGATGTTCATTAGCCCTGAGATCCTGGGAAATTATTTAATCTTTTATAGTTAATACACTGGATCATAATTTTCTATCTTGGATTGCCCTCACACCTTGTACTTATTTAAGTTGAATACATGAAGAAATGTTTCCATTTATAGTTTGGTAGCATGCATTTTTGTAGTATGCATTCTGATATATTAACCTAGATTGTGCAACAAAGACAATCTGATTCCTAGGCATTTCTGTGAGTTGATTCAAAATGGTTAACTCAATAAATTTCTGCAGACCGAGTGACCATAGCTTCAGATCTTTTAATAAGGTAAGCAAAGACTAAGTACACTGAAATATGTAGAAAATCCCAGAATTAACAATACCTTCTTGACATTACATCTGTGCCAATATGGCTACATAATATATAAGAAAAGTTCTATATTTCTTTTTTTTTCTATTTTGGAAGACAGATTTACTCCAATTTCATGGCTTATATAGCTTGATGATTATACTTGATAGATGATATATTTGATCATATTGTAAATACACTTTCTCTATACTGATAACCTGAAATGAAATATAATTTCCTTCTAAATGAAAAGAACTAAATATATCTTCCATTCTAATTGCTAAAATACATTAATAAGGCATGAAATCTATTATCCAGGTGCTCTAAGAATGAGGCTCAAGGTATAAATTCTCTATAGCTTGATATTTGATTATTTTAAAATACATTGCAAAAAAAAATAAATAAAATAAAATAATAAAATAAAATAAAATAAAATAAAATAAAATAAAATAAAATAAAATACATTGCCTGATTGTAGTTCCAAAAATATATAACTTGATCCTGGTTTTATTTTTTTTACCATTTGTTGAGATATGGAATTCCCTTGTTTAAATAAAATGTACTCCAAAGTGAGAAATTACTCTTAATGTGAATTAACCAAACAAATGTTGCTTGAATATATCTTTAATAGTAAGATTAATTTTGCCATTTCTCAAGCAATTGTTCTAGGTAACATTAAACTTTTGCAAAATAAATGGATATCCATAATGTTTAGATATATTTATTTCAAATAAACCAAAAGCACTAAGACCAATGAAAGGAAGTCTTGTTCCTTTTGGCTTTCTGTATTATTGATATACATTAGAAGTTAATTGTATTTTAATTGGAAAAGATATATCACAGAAACATGAAAAATGATCTGGGTTCAAGCCTATTTTTATTAAGTCTTGGTTAAATTACCTAGACTTATAAACCTTGTGTATTTCATCTTAAAGTCTTTCAAAATTAGCTTTAATGGTGTCTGAAAATGGCAAGAAGACAATTTTGTCTGTTTTCAGATGCATGAGAGCATCAAATTATCCATGTAATGATTGACTTGATTAATCTGTTCTCCCACCATTAGTCAATTACTTATCTGCCTTCTGTAAATGATATTCTCTATCTCTAAAGATTTTAACTCTGTGAACAGTGACCACACACAATATCTCAATGCATTGAACTGTATGCTGCAAAACAAGCAAAGTGCTGAAAAAGCCCTAATAATAGACTAAGTAGCATATAAAAACTCATTAGCAAGTGTTTCCTGGCACTGGCTAGATGTTGACTAGAGTATTAGTCTAATCAATCCTGGACTTTTGGATGACAACTTAAGAAAGGAGAAATGTGGCACAGGAAATATGTTATCTTCCCATTTTTGAAATGTAGAGTCTTGCCTCTGGTTTGAGATTTGAGATACTGTATATTAAAGTGGTGAAGGAATTGGGTTTTCATTTAGAACCACTGGGTTTTGACTCTTCTTTCTGCCACTTACTATTTCATATTGGACAAGTTACTTAAACTAGGGATAAGTTTCCTCATGAGTAGTGTAATGCACATGCAAAAGCTCAAAAGTTAGTATTTAGTATTAGTATATATATAGCATGTGGTATTACCAAGTAAAATATTTGTCATAGTGCACATTGCACATGGAAAGTTAAAAAAATTAAATAGCTATTATTTATGTGTTATGTATTTGTTTACTTAAATGTGATGTGCCTCCTCCCTCTAATCTCTTTCTTCTATGTTGCAGAACATCTTTTTTTCTTCACTTTTTTCATTTGCAGGTTGGGCTCTCTGCACGCAGAGTCTAAGAAAGATTAGAGAGTAGGAAGTTTATGAGGGAGTGCAGTCAGAATCAGCACCTACGCAGGAAAGGGAGAGAAACAGGGCCGTGGGAGAACTTGGGCAGCAGGGCAGTCACAACAAGGTTTCAGTCAACCCAACAGAGAGCTCTCCAGCTAGGAAGACCCATCGGAGTCATCTTTTATTGCAGCAAAACTCCTGGGTCTTTATTTTCCTATCGGCCAAATCATTGGGCATCGGCTTCCCAGGAAGGAGGCATAACAACACATGCTTCTCCAGCTAAGGGCAATTCTCTGAAATGACTTACAGCAGAGCATTGTTCTTTAGTAGCACTCCCAGCAGCTGGAAGTAGGAAGTCTTCCTTAAGGGGATCCAAGCAACAAATCACAACATCCATTACAGAAGTGCAATTCTTCATAGGCTGTTGTCCTGGTGCTTGTTCAAAAACTGATTTTTTTTTTTTCTGTTTTATTTTTAGTGACTTGATGCTCTACCTTTTTTGGAAACAACTAAAGAAAGGTAAGTCAGTTAGTAGTAGATGTCACAGAATTCTGGGAATCATCGCCCCTTTGACAATTTTCTTTGTTTCTTGAATGTACTGGGTGAGCTTACAATGTGAATCGCTATATACTGAGTTGTTGGCGTGACAGATAAGAAATACTCGACTGAAATGGACTTTGTAAAATAAAAACAAACAAACTGGCAGGTAAGTGAAATCATGAATTTAAGGAAAAGGATTGTCATTAATTAGCCTGGAAAAGAAACTTTGCTCAGGATCTTGGACCAGAGATTAGTCATCCCTGTCATGTGCAGAAATGATAAAAATACCATTTTTTTTTGGTTTAAAACAAGTGGCAATTTGACAAAAATAAGGTAGGTTGTGCATCCACAGAGCCAAATAATGGGACAAACCAGAAGCCAAATTTTATTATTTAGGTTGATTTGTTTGCAGTGTTTTGTCAATATTTGGAGAAAGAAAACTTATTGGAAGGACACTTTTTTAAAAGACTTCACCATACTCCAAGGAGGAGTTGGGAAACCAAGCTACAGGATATTTTTTTCATGGACTCTTCAAAAGGATTTGTGATCTTTCTCTCTGAAGGACAGCCATGGCCAGCCCGGGTGACTCTGTGGTTTAGAGCCGCCTTCAGCCTAGGGCCTGATCCTGGGGTCCGGGATTCAGTCCTACGTCAGGCTCCCTGCATGGAGCCTGCTTCTCCCTCTGCCTGTCTGTCTGTCTGTCTCTCCATGTCTCTCATGAATAAATAAATAAAATATTAAAAAAAAATAAAGGACAGCCATTAGTGTGATTAACTTTCATGATTCCTAATATATTATTTCTTACTTTAAAGTTTGAGTTCATTCTGTGTGATTGTGACTGTCTTAGATTTAGTAAGGTGCCAATTCTGAATCCTACAATGGGTAGGAGCATGTGACTCCTTGTACGGACGCTTCATTGTGGTAAATGGTGTGCAAGGGAAAAGCAATTTCCACAAGGTTGAGGCTGTATTCTCAGCAGTTATTTATTTTATTTGAATTAACTATGAATGGCCAAAATGGAGCTGTATTCTACTTATTGTATGTAGGTAAATATCAAAGGGGTATATGTGTGTGTGTGTGTAATAATATGGAAGTGAGAGGCAAAAAATAGGTATTCATTACGTGTGTGTGCATATATTCTTATAAATAGTTTTTAAATCACAGAATATCATTGTTTTTCACCTATGCATATTACAGTAAACCTTAGTATTTTTCAATTATTTAATTGGAAATATATCTATAGCCTTCACTATTTTACTGCCTACCATATTGGGCAAGTAGCTGTGCCATGTTGGTTGAATATACATATGGATTTAATAGCTAGAATTTTGTAGCTGGCTAGCTGACTAATGAGAGCCCATATCTAAAGTACAAATATATTTTTATAGCAGCTGTTAAACGTTTTAACCTACAACAAATGCTTAGCTTGACTATAAACCTTAGCCCAAAAATAAATTCACACGTTTCAGTAGACTCTTCATCTACAGAAAAAAAAAAATTGACAGAGAATTTTCTTTAATTAGTCAATTAGAAATAACACTGTAGCCCCATTGTAGGTTTATTGTCACCATTCTAGGTTAGCAAGCTTCTTTGCTTCCTTATATGTTACAGCAGTTTTTGGTTTAATATTTGAAATTAATTTCTGAAATAGCTTAGACAGGCTAAGCATTCAGCCTGTCATTTTTCTAAATCTGATAGGATGGAATAATAAGTAGCTGAAAAATTCTAGAGCTATATTAAAGGCTTCAGTGATCACAAGGGCCTATGATTCATTCCCAAAACAAAGTTTGTTCCCTAATATGTCTGATGTATTGCTTTTTATTGGCGATTTTCATATCTGAGTTGGTGACCCTGCCATTTGTTTTTATTGTTATTGTTCCCTTTTTGTGATGAAGATAAGAAAACTAGTTCAGGCCCTCTGGTTGTTTATGTCTAAAGCCAGTTGCTAGTGTTGCTGCACTCCTTTGCTAGGTTCCTTTCTTGCCAATCTTTTCTTGGATACCTGCTTTCTGAGCAGATGTTCTTTTTAATTTCATCTCATGTGAATTTTAAGTATTTATTCATCAAATGTCTCCATTCTTCAGTCTACTAGGAATGGGTTTTTGTATTGCTTTTGTGGCAGTCATTGGACCATTGACCTGTGATTTGCATGTCTGTAAAGGAGTCTTTCAAAGGAGTGTTAGCTCAAAGAGGGCAAGAGTTGTATTTTCTTAAAGATTTTATTTATATATTTGGGAGAAAGAGAAAGGGGGGGCGAGGATCAGAGGGAGAGGGAGAGCAAGAATCTCAAGCGGATTCTGCATTGGGCACAGAGCCCGACACGGGGCTCTATCTCAGGACACTGTGATCATGATGTGAGCCGATCAAGAGTTAGATGCTTAACCAACTGAGCCACCCAGGTGCCCCAAGAGTTGTGTTTTTATCATTTCCACAGAACCAGATTCTGAGGATAGAAACTAATATACTCTAAACATCAGATAGCTTTTGACTGAAGGGGTAAGCAATAGAACATGACTGTGGAATTAGAATTTTAGTGGACAGAAATGAAAGAAATTAAAACCGTGGAGAATGGAATGGTACCATATTGTTGGTTTGGAGAGTGGTACATAGTTATTGTTTGAGTAGATCAGGGCTTGTGATTCTTTCCTTGTCTCTTTGGATGGATCTGACTAGTCTATGCATTATGACACATAGAAAAATTCAAGTCATCAGAAATCAGTATTCTTTGTTCTTTTAATTCTTCAAGAATGGCCATCCACATGCATGTTTGATCTAGTATTGTATTCCCTCTTCTCCATGACCCTTTCCATTCTCCTGACTCTGAACTTTTAAACCTGTATCTTAAACAAGATAAAGCCTACCTCCTTTATCTCCTTTATTTCCATATTTTGATGATGCTTTTTATATCTTTTTTCAACTTGCCGAATTTACATCTCATCCTCTACTCCTACCTTGTTCTAGATTTTCTTGCTGTTTTTATTTTTCTTCTTTTAGTTTCAGCAAATGTACAACTCGAACATTGTTACTAAGTAGCTACTCTAGGAAAGCCAAGGAGAGGGCTCCAAATATATAAATGGTGATATTTGTTTATTTGATGCTTAGGGCCTATAATTCTGTGAAATGAATCCTATATGTGGATGTTTTTTTTCCAGAACGAATCTTATATATGGAGAGGTTTTTTCCAGAATGGAAGTATGTATGATCCATGTTGACTAACACAGAACATACTTACTTCAGTCTCAAACATTTTGTGCCAAACTAGTAAGAGCTAACTCTTCAAAAGTACAATAAGGATCAGAAATTGAGGAATACAGAACCATATTTTCTGAGAAACTTCACCAGTTTATGTATACTGTGTACTGTTCATCAGCAACTAATGAACAAGATCCTATATGACAACTTATATAGAAGTGAAATGCTCATGAGTATGACTGCTAAAGTCAGAACACCTGAGAGCATCTCTCAGCTATGCTCTTTATTTGCTGGATGACCTTTGGCAAGGTGCTTACTTTCCCTGTATCTCATTTGCTTCATGATATTATGGAGAAGATCAAATATATAAACATATGTGAATTTCTTTACTGTGATATGTAAAGTGCTCAAAATAGAAGTTTTTACTATTATTATCTTTACTATTACAAAGTGTTCTTGGCCTATTCTCTAGACTTATTCCCCCGCCCCTTTTTTTTAAGATTCTATTTATTTATTCATGAGAGACAGAGAGAGAGACACACACACACACACACACAGGCGGAGGGAGAAGCAGGCTCCATGGAGAAGCCCGATGAGGGACTCGATCCGGGACTCCAGGATCATGCCCTAGGCTGAAGGCAGGTGCTAAACCGCTGAGCCACCCAGAGATCCACTCTAGACTTTTTCTTAAGCAAGTCCTAGACCAACTATAATGGCACTGGAAAAAATATGCTAATTCCAAATACAGTTTTCTAAGCTACAGTTTACCAACTGTGCTCTCATATTGTTGGAAAAATTGATGTTTCTGAAATCTAGTATCTTAAACTAAAACAAATATATTAAGCAATTAATGGAGTTTGTCTTCTTGGCCAAATTGCTTCAAAAATTTAGCTTTTCAACAAAAGAAACCTGTCTGTCTTTCTTTGGATAAAATGGAACTTTTAGCAGATGGATATCCCAATTATTCACCCTACCCTAATCTAGCCTAATCTTATGCCATTAAAATTACCACCTCTACAATAGTTGTAAAGTCGATTAATTCAAAGAAGGACCCAGATCCTGGTGATCTCTATCCTTGCTTCCAATTGTAAGGATGGATACTGTAGTCTGTTGAGTCAGCTTTCTAGGTGTGAATACACTGGATGAAGAGATCCTAGCACTGGTGAGATCTACTCTTTTATGTACACTCTCTTCTTAGCACCCACGTCATTCTTCTCCATACTGTAACAGTTTTGTTTAGGGGTGGGATTGATTCTACTTTTAATACAGTTGATAGGCTTCCAGTTATTTAAGTCAATTAGTATCGTCCTATTCCCCTTTACACAGATTTTCAGACAACCCAGATCTAAGCCAGTCAGAACATGACACTCCTCTCAACACAAGGATCTATTCAGAATAGTTTCAATTAATAGGAAAGTCAGATACCTACTTGATGATGATGCTCTCTTGCTGCATGAGAATGTAGCATGCATCTCAATTGCTGGCATCCACACCAGGACTCAAAGGGGAGCCAACTTTAGAATGAATCCATCTCTGTTTATGGCAGAACAAAGTCTGAAAAAAACTGAGTCCTCAATGACATTCTTGAACCACTAGACCTTCAAGTTTTATAAGCCAATGATTCCCCTTTATTGTTTAAGTCACTTGGAAGGACTATTTCCTTTATAACTCAAACAATCAAAATGATATGCTTTCTTTGAGTGATGTGTGTATAAACTCATCACTCAATACTATTGCACAGTCACTGTCCTATGGGTTAGAAAACTAAATAACAAGAGAATGTCCCCATCTTTGAAATTCTTGTATCTGAGAATTTAGAAGTTATTTTTACTACTGTAATAGCTAACTAGCACAATTTAGCTTGGCAACGGGCCTGTGATTATATAGAGAATTGCTTGAATGAGACCCAGAGACACTTAGAGACAAGTCCAAGGTCCTCAAAGATCAGCAAGACATTTTAAATCAAGATGGCCTGGGGGGTATGTCCCTGTCAGGTAAAATTTCCTCCAAATACAGAAGCTTTGCGACACCACCACATTCCTAGGACTCCAGTCTATTTTAGAATCCTAAATCTCATTCACAATGACTATTTGTGGCACATAAAATCAGGCATAGTAAACTGACTCTGCTCAAGGCCCTCTGCTGGCCTTCCTTTTCACTCAAAGAAAGCATGTGGGTTTTAAATGATCTGTAAAATGCTATCTAATCTAATCCTCATTTAAATCTCTAAATTCATCTCCTAGCACTCTTCCTTTTACTCTTTACCTCTAATTTTGCTGGGTAGCTTGTTTCCCTAGAAACATTGACACACTTTCTTTGCACTGGCTACTCCTTTGCCTAGAAGGTCCATCCTGCTAATGTTCAATTGTCTCTTAACTCTCTGCTACTATCATTTTCACATTCACTTTCTTTGGCTAATTTTTTAAAAAAAGCAAATACTGCTCTTAACACTCTCCCCCTCCCCACCTCCCCCCTGATTACATATGCCATCCTATTCTTGTTTCAGATTTATATTATTTTTAGTGCTTAGTTTCTAACATTTTAGATAGACCTAGCATTTTAGATAGATACAACATTTTAAATATTATTGACATAACATTTTTAAATTGATGATCTTGTTTATTATTTATTTCCTTATTAAAATATGATTTCTATGGTCATCAAGGGAAAGATGGTATTAGACTTACCTACCTTCACTCACCTAACTAAATTAGACAAGATAACCAAGCAATGGACTTCAAGCACTGGATAACAGGCAGGACGGATTGTGAAAGAGAGTAAGCATATGAGGTGAACATAATGTTTTTATCCATCTTTTGTATGGGACACTTCCCTATACAGTATAGGGAATTGGAGCCAGCCCGTGAGTAGAAAGGGAGGTGAGGGGATAACTGAGATTTGTGGCAGAGCATTAAAAAGCAGAGAGCCTGTGATAAATGGACTAAGAAGACAAGAAAATAAAAAGAAATAAAGTTTCATTATGTACTGGGGCACAACTATAGGAATGATGGCTGAAGTCTCACCAGTAATGGTGGAAGCCAGAAGCCAAAGAAATCTCATCACTGAAGTTCAAAAGGAGGAAGAGGAGGAAGAGAAAGAGAGAAAAGGAGAGGAAGAGAGAGAAAGTTAACCTAGATTTCTGTATCCATGAAGATATCCTTCATGAATAAGATCCAATTAAGGATATTTTCAAATAAACCGAACAGTTGAAAAATATACATTGTTTACGTGCATGTGTAGGGAATTCCAACCAAGATAGATTGTACATTTGACGTCAGTATCATATAAGACTTGCTAAGTCTCAAAATATTGCAAAATAAAGTTTTATAGAATGTCTTTTGAACATAATTCAATGAGTTAGAAATCAAGGCATTAAGATATCTTTAAGTAAAGTCCCCAAATATTGTGAAATTAAGCAACATTATCCAAAATAGCTCATGGGTCAAAGAATAGTTTGCAAGAAAAATTAGAAAGTAATTCTAAAATTGGTAACACAGTATGTCAAAATTTATGTGATGTAGCTAAAGCAATGTATGAAGAGAAATCATGAATTTAGAAACCACTCAAGAGATAAAAAAGCTAAAAATCAGTGATCTGGAGTTCCATTTTGAGGACCCAAAAAACTAAGGGCAAATTAAATAGAAGAAAGGATATAGTAAGGGTAAATTAGGAATAAATGAAATAGAAAATAAAAATAGAGGAAAGTAACAAAGTCCATAGTTGATTATACAAAAAGATGGATAATGCTGACAAAACTTATCACCCGCAAGATTAATCAAGACAAAAAGAGAGAAAAACAAACCAATTAGTGAATAAAGAGGCTATCACTAAACATCGTATGGACACTAAAAATTATAGAGAAATATTATAAACAACGTAATGCTAATACACTTGAGAATTTTACTAAATAGAGTGATTCTTTGGAAAACACAACTATCAAAACTGGCAAAAAATTACACATATAATCTATTAAAAAGGAATTGAATATTATTGAAACATCCACACACAGAAAACTACAGATCAGTTTCACTGGTGAATTCCAGCAAATGTTTAAAGAAATATCAATTATATACAAACTTTCAGACAATGGAGAAGCAAGTACTTCTCATTTTATAAAGTTGACTTTATGCAAGTTCCTCGTTTTTCTTCCATACTTTGTTTTTCTTAATCAGCAAATGGAAAATTGATATCTCACAGACTTCTTGGGAGGAGCAAAGAAATAGCATGTACAATGCGGTTGTCGGATATTCCTGGGCGGGGCTGGCGTTGTTTAATTTGGATTGTTTTCTGCAAGTCGATTTCACAAGGGAAGAATGAGACACAGGGAAACAGTACCCATACGATATCTTTTATTTCAAAATTCTGATAGGCATTTGACAATTGAATATGATTTTTTGTACGTTCAAGATAACTCATTTAGAACACTAAGAAAAAAGTGTTTTATGGAAATTTTGCAATCTACAGTTTCTATGAAGAGACATCTTTTTCTAACCTGTCTTTGCTTCTTTCAACAATATATTTAAGTAGATTTGTTCTTCCTTGATGTATTGAGATGCTTGGTTTGTGGTAATTCAGGACCCCCACTGATTTATCCTCTGGTCAGGTTTTCATTCATGTTCTTACTCCTGTTATGATGAATATAAACAGCCCAAGGTTTTTAGCATGTGTGGTTCATGGATTTTTTTTACTGTTTTTTTCTTCTCTTATATATGAGTAGAAGAGGCAGCTCTTTCCTAAGTGAATCACAATGTGCTTTTGCTCGGTTTGTTTTTTTCCTAATTATCATTAATTTTGAGCTGAGACAAACACACTCATGTACGTACATGGAGGGAAATTAACTTTAAAGTCCTAGCAATTTTATATTGATGTATAGAAAACACAGGATTCCAAATTAACTTGTAAAATCTCTATTACTGCTGAAAATCATTGAAGTATATGGATAGTGAACTGATTCCAGAAAAATAGCTACGATAGCTGGCTTCTCATCTCTACGCTAATAAGGAGAAGTTGAATGTATGTACAAATACACACGCATGCATACCTATAAATTCGATTTGTCTGTGTCTTACTTAAGTTAGATTGTTACAGACACAATGGGAAGATTGTGGATCTTGGAATCCAAGATTCCAAAATCTCAAAAGCACTGAAAGGAGATTTTAATATTTGTTTCTTTGTAGGGGGAAAAGAAAAACCCAAACCTCTATAACTAACCTTCTACATAAATTGTACCTCTCTGAGACTGCTGTTATTACCTTGATTACTAATATTTTTTTTTTCATGAGATTACGTGGAAGGGACAGTGAACCTGAAATTTCACCAAAGTTGAGAGTATGTAGCCAGGAGTGTGCCTTTTCATGCTCGATTCGATCTTCAAACTACAACTTTAACGACAAATATTACTGAGAATTTTATAGCAAAAGAAAGTGGTACAGAGAAGTCAGTCCACTTACTTCAAACCATGCAGCTTTATAGGGCAGGATCGGGGTTCAAAGTCAGGCCTTTTGACTTTGGAGTTTATAATTCTTTCCTTTAAACCACTACTTGTTGGAAGGACTTTGAACAAATGATACTGTATTGTGGTAGACCCAGCAATAACACTTTGTTTCATGCTGTGTCAAATGACTATATTTGCGATATATAAAACAACATGACATACTGTCATATAGTCATTTTAAAATATTTTTAAAGCCACCACAAAATTGCTTTTCATAATTTCCATTGTGAATAATGGCAAGAGAGTTAACTCTTGAAGTGTTAAATTATGTGTGTACCCATGCTGTGTGTATATTCGTGTAAAATCCATTTTATGTAAAATAGATAATACATACATCTAATACTTCTCAAATGCCATTGTTTTTACTAGATTGAACTGTCATCTGCAAAAACTCTTATTCTACTGCAGTATCACAAACAGCTACACTATGTTTTTCTGACAAGCTGTATTTTTACTTTATGCTTCATTTTTGAAGCTTCAAAAATTGATACCAGTTCTTTTCAAGACGATATGTTCAACACAGTGGGGCGAACATTATTTTTTCTTGTGGTGTAGAGTAGAGGAATTCCAAGTGATAGAGTTCTAATATAAACTTTATCTCCACTCATAACTCAGAAGCTTGTAGGATACCTTGATAGTTGTGCAAGCTTATTAGATTTCAGTCATAAATTATTATGCTATATACCCAAGGGTACATTCCTATTTGGGAAGTATATGCGTTTTTATAATTCAAAGTCTTATATATTATGTTCCTACTTCAATTCTCTTGAAGAAATTTCCTTTAATCTTATGTATAATGACAAATAATTATCATTTTGGGCAAAGCAGTGTTTTATGGAGAGTTTACTGATTTTTTTAACTATCTACTTTTCACGCTAGCTACCTAGATTAAAAATCATCTATGCCTACACTTTTGTTGCACAATCTAATCTTATGTAATGCTAATAATCCAAATGCCAACTGAAAAAAATCTCTGAATAATGAACGTAAGTATACACTATCTGAAATTAAAAATACATACTTACAAAAATGTGGGTTTTTTTTTTCATTAACATCTCTATGTACCTAAACAAATGTATGGTCATCTATGTATTTGTAATATACACATTAGCTATAAATACTAATATTTATCAAGCAATTACAATGTGACTGGTACAAATTCAGATTTTGTTGAGCCAGGGGCGTATGCAATTTAAAAAACTTTCAATAAGAACAAGAAATAAAACAACAAATACTTTCATACTAAAGAACAAACGTGAATGTATCTTAGAATATGAAAGTAAATCATTACCAGTTACATGATTTTAAAAGTTGAACTGTATGAAAGTTGCCTAATCCAGAAAAAAATAATACATTTAATAAAATATGTCTAAAATTTTATTTTTATTGCTGCGTGTTATTTGAGCATCTCTTCTTCACAAAAGAATGATTTTTTCATGGGACACCTGAGTGGCTCAGTTGGTTGAGTGACCAGCTCTTGATGTCAGCTCAGGTCATGGTCTCCCGTGGTGCACTTGAGCCTGGTGGTGTGGGGCTCCCCACTCAGCGGGGGTCTACTTCTTTACCTCTCCCTCACCCTCTGCCTCTCCCTGCCCCTCCATGCATGCTTTCTCTCTGTCGCTCAAATGAATAAATAAGCCTTTGAAAAAATTATTTTTATCATTTGTTTTTAAATAGAAAGATAAATAAGCCATTCCACTATGTTGGTAGATTTTTGTTTGTTTGTTTTGACCGATAATTTGGAAAAGATTCAGCCTCACAGTGTTTCCATGGTAATGCCATACAACTTTTTTGGATTATGTCAAATTTGGAAAAGTTTTTCTGAATTTCTTTCATATATTTTTGTAAGATTTTAGAGTATTTTAGGTATTCTTTTGCAGTGACTCATCTTCAATACTTTGAATTGACAGTACTCATTAAACAAATTGTCAACCACATCTCCTCATTCCAGGGGGTTATAATGAGTATCTTTTCTTTGCCATTGTCAGTATTTTGTGTCAAAGCAGTAAAAAAACAAAAACAAAAACAAAACAAAAAAACAAAAAAACTTCTCCAACGTGAAAAATCTTCATTAATTAAACTACCAAATAACTCAAGTCTATATTACTTTATCCAAATGTATTTTCTGCTTAATAAATCTCTAATTTCAGAATGATTTAAGGAAATATTTGACTTCACTTCTCATTGCTTGAATAATTTCTGCTGATTTTATATAACACATGCAGAAATTGTTTTATTGTGCCACCCATATATAATTTTATATCCTGCTTTATCAAGTGTATTTCAAACAGGAGAAAAAAATCCATCTTTACTTAGCATCTAAAAATTGAGCTCTCTGCTTACTGTTGTACATGTTTGGGCATTGGAAGAATTATTCACTGACTTGCTTCCGGCTTGTACATTTCAATTCTCATTTTTCCTCTACTCTCTGCATGCTTCTGTTGCAGATGCCAGAGGATATTTTCTACATTGGGACTCAACCTTTGGCCCTGCTTCTTTAGGTCAAAATGCTGGGTTAGATTTCAGAGTGAGCAGTATCAAGACTTTCCTGGAAGCTATTTCCACACTTCCATGACTAGCATATCTACCATAACTTCTGTGACTAGCAATATCACTATATAGAAAATGCCTACAGACCACACGTGTATATCCCACAGAAACGAGACACGTTAATTAATAAACTCAATTCCCTTCTATCAAAATCTACCAAATAGTAGTTGTCACTCTAATACTTATTAAAAAAGGGAAAGTATAATGAATGAGAAGACTGAGTGGGAAAAGTCCTTGGTCTTCATTAACTATAGTGAAACTTTATTTAAAAATTTTTCCCCCAAAATTATAACCAGTGGAGCACATTGTGTGGACTCTTTAGGGGACTTGATGCATATTTATTTTCATAATAATATTACCTTTGGTGCTAAGCATTTCACATAAATTATTTGATCCAAGAATAATGCTTTTTTAAAGTATAAACCATTTTAGTTTCATTTTACAGAGAACAAAACAAGAAGAAAGAAATTAAGGTTACAGCAAGAACCCAGGCAATCTGAGTCAGAAGTTTGACCTGTTATCCCTCTCAGGCATTTTTATTTAGATAGGGAAAAGTGACTTCAGAACATGCCAGTGTCTATGATGGGTCTTGCATCTGATCAACTGCCTGGTGATTGTATTAAGCTTTATTTAGATTTTTATTCTCTTCACTCACACAAAATTGAATGGTGTGTAAAGCCTGATTTGGCCTTATCCTAGACAATCCTTTTATCACTCACAGGGATAAGAACTAGAAAAGTGACAGACACAAAGCTAATCCAGTGAATAACAGAACAAATGTTAAGATATCTTTTGGTATATATAGCCATGAAAATAAAGGAATTATAGCTACATGCATGACCATAGATAAAGCTGATGAAGATAATATTCATAATTAAAAACAGGTTGCTAAAGCTTGTCACAGTAGGATTCCATTTATACAAAATTCACAATATACACTGTGTGTGTGAAAATTGAGAAAATAAAAGTGATAATCACAGAATTCAAGGTTGTGGTTACCAAAGATGGTGTGGTTGGTGAGGTCAGAGGAAGAGAACCACAGAAGGGCACAAAGAAAACTCTAGAAGGTACTGTTGAGGTCTATTTTATTGTTCTTTGTTATGCTTTAGAAATGCATTTAAACTCTATTAGCTATTAAATATTTAATTAAAACAACCAATACATCTCAATGCGATTTGAAATAACCGGGTGGGTAATGTAATAGTTTCAAGCTGGAGATGACCAAGCCAAAGAACTATAGACAGGAGTAGAAGAACTAGGTAAAATTGGAGGTTTGAAAAAGGGTGTTCAGGCTGGACATTGTTACACAAAGAATGGCTTCATGTACATTGAAATGTAGGTCAGAATTTGAGAGAGAGTGGGCTCATGGAAAAGGCCAAGTGAGGTAAAAACATCCATGGCCAGCATCCAAGTTCAGTCAAATATCCTCAGTACAGAATGAAATAAGAATGGCTCTAAGATGAGTACAGCCTGAATGGCAAGTGTTTGAGAGCAATCTTGTGAGCTCGAGGGCTGAAACTGTAGTGTTTGGCAGCATTTTAGTCATTTCAGCAGATACATGTCAAATTTTCACTGTAGGCCGAAAGTTGTGCTGGGTCCTGTACTAAGATATTGAAGAAACAGCCTCATGGTTCCTGTGATTTTCAAAGCATGAATTTTCTTGCCTTTCAGGAAACATGCCTCAAAGGAGATGGAGAACAAAATGAAAACTTAGTTTCTGAAATATTGGGGCAGATGAATCCAGTTTGGCTAAAGTGAGTTGTGGACTTGAGATCCCAAATACCTACGAGCTGCTATTTAAGAACTCAGCAGTTGAGGACTTGGAGTTTAAGCTAGAATTCCAGGCATTAGCGAAGCAGAGTAAGAATGGAGACAGGAACAACAGCACCATGATAATTGAAGAAGGAAAACTTCAATATTGAGTTTGTAAACAGAGGGTTAAAGATGATTTGGTCTAGGCTTAAATAAAGTAGAATAGGCCATCCTAAAAGACACGTGGGAATAAAATGCTACGTGTCTGTGTGTGTTGTGTAGTAATGAGGGCGGGGATAATGTAAGGAATAAGGGTTGAGACGCTGTCAAAAGTGTGGGTTGAAAACAACTTGGTTTAAGAAAATATAAAACTTTAAATTTAGAAAATTTAAACTTTAGAGGTATTAGAAGTGAAAAGATTGGTTTAGCAATAATTCATATAAAATAAGCCAGATGTTTTAAGTAAATTGTAAGTTCAAAATAGTATTTTATTCAAAAGCCAATGAGATTAAATACACAATGTCATTGATCACATCCGCTTTTGTGATTCCATAGACTCCTTCCCTCATGACTGTTAAAATAAGAACCCCTTTTATGTTTGTTGATATATTAGATTTTCATCTTTCTCAGCGGTCTGTGAGGCTAATACAGTAATCTAGCATAATTTCTGACACTTACTGTGCTGATATTTTATTTATACTTTTTTTTTCTGCTTTCCATCTTTCTCTTATTTTTTAGGTTTTTGTTTCATTTCCAGTTAGTTAACATAGAGTGTAGCTTCAGGTGTACAGTACAGTGATTCAAGCCTTCCATATAACACCTGATGCCTCCCATCTTTCTTGGTCTTGCTCTGTGCCCAACAAGGCTGACCTTTATGGCCTGCATCAATGAGCATTCTGCTTCTGGCTTCTGGTTGTATTTGACTAATAAGTCATTCAAAAGGCAGGGAGAAAAAAAAATTAAAAAAAAATATATAAATTAAAAGGCAGGGAGATAGTATGAAGAGGGCATTTAATTTCTTAACTCCCTCTGGCTGGGCCACTTTGGTCTCTACCAAAGGCTACAGCTCCTGCCAAGCAGTCCTCTCCTCTGGGTATAACTATGTCCACTGAGTAATGGTAATCACTCCTTCCTCTTGCCCCTTCAGGCCTAAGGTAAGAGACCTTCTCTGTTATAGGATCGAATTCTTCGCCTTTTCTTCTTGGTAATCCATGACTCTAACCACTCCTTGTAACACTCCCTTAAATAAAGCCTCCTTGAGAGTGATACATATTTCTTTCCAGAACCAGAATAAATCCAGAATAAAATTATTTGAATAAAGTTTGCTTTTCGGATTGAATGGGATAGCTATCTCTATTTACTTGCATTGGTTAACCCACACTAAGATAGTTATTTGGTTCTGGAGATTAATTTCAAAAGGAGAGTTATGTAGCATGCTAGATGGAAGCTTAAACCCCAGAGCTCCTAACCAACACACCAAAAGTACAGGCAAAGTTTTACTTATTTTTATTTCTATTTCTCTCAATAAAGGGCAGCATATTTTTAGTGACTATAATTATCCAGTTATAAAATAGCAACCTTTTGATGTAAGGCACAGCTTTTCCACTGGAAATGTAGAAGCAGAGGCCCAAGCACCATTGTTAGGGCTATCTAAGGAATATTCCCACTTTAGATACAAGGTGAACATCCTGAGTTCTCAGGTCTCTTATTACTTTTTTCTTCCTCTTTCTTTTTCAGGGGATCACTTATATGTGTTCATAGAACAGATTACAGAAATGTAGGAAAATATTCTTAACCACCCTAATAATGGCATGATATAAATTGAGCCTTTTGAGCATAAAAATCCAATTCCAAGGGTACAGATTTGCAAGGTTAGGGATATTACAATACCTCATTCCTCATCATACTATTTTTATTCTTTCAGAAAAAAAAAAGTGTAAATAGACTATCACATTTTATTAAAAGAATATAAAGACCAAGAGACTTAGAACTGATTGAAGGAGGGGGAAGAGAAGTAACCTGATGTTTTTATATATTCATCAGATTAATAGTGATTTTATAAAATTTGGTTTTAATTACAGACTGTTTTTTTTTTCTTTACAATATGGCCTTGTACCCAATTCTTTTAAACTCCATATGCCAAATCCAAAACACATAGAATGCAACATATGTTTTGAACAAGGATATTTCTAACCTAATGATTTAGGAAGGAAACTTGCTTTCCTGTGCTGTCAGAAGCAGTATTTTTTTTTTTTCTGGCTTTATGAAGTGAACGTATGCAAGAATCCAATATCACCTAAGTCACTGGGGCATGCTGCCATCAAGTTGAAAATCATATTTTACCCGATGGTGCTTTCTCTCAAAAAATGAGAAAACAATGAACTTGCCTAACATTATGGAGAGTCTTAAGAAATGCTATCAGGGAAAGAGATCAGGGTCTGTCTAGGTGCAGTCACAAAACCTATCGCTTCTTAAACATCCCAAGTGTCAAAAACCAAGTGAAAGTAGATAGCTTCACCCCTAAAGATAGGGTGAACTTTCTCACTGGGTGGGTCTCTTTGCCTTTCAGAAGCCCAGGTCTGGGATATCAGGAATTGCAACCTTTTTAAACTAAAGCATCTCCTTTCATTTTTTAACTCAGAGGCCCTGAAAAGACAGTCTTGTGCAATATGTTTCCTGTGAGTTCTAATTTATGATTGGCGTTCTGATGGAGAGCTGTCAGGTGGCCTTCTTTCTCCCTACTTTGTCTACATTGATTTATTGGGAGGACGAAGATGCAATTGCGGTGGCAACTTTTTCCATTTAGGCTCCACAGATACAGTGCACACAATTTCCAGTGATTAAACAGAAGGCACCTGACAGACTGCTGGCCGGCAGGCTTTCATTACTGAATCATGGGAGAGGAGGAGATGACACAATTTTTAATGGCACTAGCTTTTTCTCTCTTGGATATTTAGGTCACCAAGTGAGTATAATTTTGGCAGCTCCAGCCTTATCCCCATTTGAACATACGAAATGTTCTAATTTGACACCCCAAATGTCACGCCTTGATTGGCAGCTTTAGTTTCAGAGGGATGGATAATCAGAATGAGACGTCCATTGCAAAGCAAGTGTGCTTGAAGAGATATGCAGGGGAAGCTTCAAGTACTTGCCCAGCTCTACCTGATGCTTGCTGGGAATAAATATTGCGTTTAATTATTTTTCACAGAAGAAAATGGGGCAGACAGATTTTAGCACATAGACAACTAGGGTGGGATTCACAGTAGACCTTCTGTCCACCTCTATCCCTCAATCCATTTGTGTTTTTCTGCCTAAGTGCTTTTAGTTACTGGCAGAGCCAACAGAGTTCTTGGCCTAAGACGAACAGAGGCAGAGTTTAGGGGCACATGTCTATGGCAATTCAATTTGATTTGACTCGTTTAGTCAATGCAATATGAATCAAGATCCTAGGAACTGAAATCAAGGAAAGTGATCCCTGACTTCCTGTCACTGCCTTGACCTCCTCCCCTGCTCGATAAGCCTACACTACAAAACTTTAGAGAGAGAAATTTAAGGGACTTTGCCTGAAAGCAAGAATGAATATTTTTGACTATTGGTAGCTACCCAAGGATGTTTTCAGGCAGCTAGTTACAGAGATTCTAGGCAAGTAGGCACTATTCTTTACATCAGGATAGAATATTGAAAGGCAATTGAGAGAGATTTTAAAATGCATACATTTTAGCAGTTGTAATTCAACAATATGACTCAACTCAGGCTTTCTAGGCATCTCTTATGTGTAAGTTCTCTGCTAGTTATAGAAATAAAGATAATTTGAAGCAGATAAATAGCTGCTTTTTTCAAGGAGAGCATTAATCATTGTAGTGCAAAAAGAGAATCATCTTTATTGTTCTTATACTGACTATACACCCCACGTCTACGTTATCTCAGAGGAGAAAAAATTGTTTCCACATATCCACACACCAAGTCTCCCCAACCATTCTTTTCTATGAATATTGAGGAAAGTTCCATAGAGAAAATAGAACTTAGCGGAGCCTAGAAAAAAAAAATAGAGGCACTAAAGTGATTTTAATATATGGAAAAACAGCCAGGTCACAATAATGAACTGAACTACTCCCATATTAATATGCACAATATACCTACACAGGCATACAATACAAATATGGGCTTATATGAAAAAAGTTTCCTCCCACCAATCCATCTGAAGAGGTAGATAGTTAAACACCATGGGTATTTTCTTCAAAGGACTTAGTCATCTAAGAATAAATATAATTATATTCAGTAGAAGTAATATTTATAATTTCAGCTCTAGTGTTCAGAAAGGTAAGTAGACATCTGGACAAAGTAAATGCAATAATATACCTTCAGTGCAAAAATGGGATCTGGCTTCATGTTTCTAAGTTACATATAATTAGGTCAGGAGAATTAGGAAGATTTATGACTTTCAAAATTAACTTATTTGTTTCTTATACTGAGTTAATAAAGAATAATTTTTTTGAAACATGCTAGAATTCTCTCTGGGAAGAAACAAAACCCTAATCAATCTAAGGCATGGTTACAGGTTCATTTTGATCCCCTCATCCCTAGTTAAGTAGCAGGATAGAAATACGGGGGGCGAAGAAGTTTAACTTAGACTCATATTGATGGTTAGGAAATTGTCCTTTACACAATGCTCCTGTACCTATTCTCGGTTACTATGAACACTTTTATAGCACAGAGGACAGAACCAACCAGCAGTACTCAATGCCCAAACTCTACTCCAAAATGAGGGTTGAAGGATTGGGATGAGAACCTTAGTTACCCGGTATAGGCTCTTAATTAAAATAAAAATAATAATAACTAATAAAAAAAGAAAGCCTGCACCTAAATTAAAGTTAAATGCAGGGTAACTTGTGTGGAAGAGTATTAGTTTAGATGCCATTTGTTTTGAACTTGCTGCCAAGACTTCCTGCACTGAATAAACTTCTTCTAATATAAGTACATACACAAGTTTTGGAGAACAAATATTAGATCCAAATACACATGGGAAGAATAATTTGGAAGCAGCTGAGTTAGACCCAAAAGTTCACTAAGACAGAGATAATGAGACAGAGACAGAGAGAGAAAGGGGGAAGAGACAAAAACAGAAAGTCAAAGGACAAGCGGGGTCCTTGTTAGAATAAGGTCACACCGTAGAGGAGGCTCAGAGGCATCACATAGAAGAGGCCAGGCAGTAATGTGCCCACCGGTGTGAGGAAACCATTCTCACGGACCACAGGAGTCATCTCTCTTACCGTGAGCTTCCTTTGAACCAAATGCCACATTGAAAACAAGGGCAGGAGCAAAGTCTCGAATAGGATTACTTTTAACTGAAATGCCTAATAAATGATATAAATGACTGAGTTTTCCCAGAAATTAGCATTTAATATAGAAATTGAGTTCTTTAAAAATATATTTTTTCCCCTATATGTGAATCTGTATGGATTTTCTATCATTTCCATCCCTTTTCTGGGATTCCTGACCCATATAGGCTGAAGGAGAAAATGCCATTACCCACTAGCACTTCTCCCAGCTGGAGAAACCCAAGTTCCTGTGCTTTGATTAAAGGTGATGATTAAAGGTGATGAAGACTGGAGTGGTTGGGTGGCTCTGCTGGCTAAGCGTCTGACTCTTGATCTTAGCTTAGATCTTGATCTCAGGGTCATGGGTTCAAGCCCTGAGTTGGACTCCATGCTGGGTGTGGAGCCTACTTAAAAAAAAAGAAAAAAAAAAAAGAAAAAAAAAGATGGCTGAATCTATAAACATTCACAAGAGAAATTAACCATTTATTCATATCCACTTACATTGCTACCAAATGTTAGGTATCAGCCCTGTTTTGGATAACAGATTGATTCTGATTTTTGTTTATCTTAGCCATTATTTTCAGGGTAGATTTGACCCCTGAGCAACATGGGTTTAAAATGTGTGGGTCCACCTATACGTGGACTTTTTCCAATAAATATAGTACAGTATTGTAACTGTATTTTCTTTTCCTTGTGGTGTTCTTAACATTTTCTTTTTTCTGGCTTATTTTATTGTAAGAACACAGTATATAATATACATATAGCATAAAAATATGTGCTAAGCAACTGTTTATGTTATTGATAAGGCTTCCGGTCAACAATAGGCTATTAGTAGTTAAGTTTAGGGAGAGTCAAATTATATGTAGACTTTTGCCTGCATGGGGGTTGGCATCCAACCTCCACATTGTTCAAGGGTTGGTTGTATTTGTTTTGCACTGATACTGCTTCATTCCTAATTAATTCAATTCAATCTTTCTAAGCATCTACTATATACTAGTTCTTTGATAGTGTTTAATATGAGCTAGAAACTGTGCCAGGTATAAAGGATACAAGGGTAAATGTTCCTTCCTTAAACAAGCTTCCACTCCAAAACATGCTTCTTTTATAATGGAGATGCTATGAATGATGAGAGAGTAGGTGAAGAAGAGGTGAAACGAGGGAGATAGGGCCTTCCTGTGTTGGGACAATGGGCAAAGTTCTATGAGATCTTGCCTTTTATTCTCTATTGCCACTAATCAGATCCTTGGCATTCTTCCCTGGGTATATGGCTTTTTGAGCATATTCTCTGCTTTCAAAACAACTCATCTTGAGCTTGGTCTTCTGGAATGCCACAATAACTTCAAAATGATGTGAGACGAATGTACGTACAAGACAGAGATTAATTACAGATTAATTTAGTATAAATTAACAAGTTAGTTTTAACCAATATGGTTTTGAGTTTTAATCAGTATCCTGAATTCTAATTCTGGTACTACTCCCCACAAGCCAAGTGTGGTAGGCAGGTTTCTAAAGATCACATCTGCTAGCTTCCTATCTTTTGGTTACTCAAACAGTAAGCTAAGTACTTCTATGAAAGGATTTTGCAGAGGTAATTATAATCTCATTTCAGTTCATCTTAAAATACAAAGATTATCTTCCTAGGCCTGACCCCACCAGGTTCACCCTTAAAAGCAGAGAGTTTCTCTTGCTGGTGGCAAAAAGAAGTCAAAGAGATTTGAGTCATGAGAAGGATTCAACATGCCATTGTTGGCTTTGAAAATGGTGGAGGCCATATGCCAATGAATGTAGCAATGCTAGCAGCTGAGAGCTGCCCCAAGCTCACAGATAGTAAGAGAAAAAAAAGAAAATCTTCCTCTACAACCATGTGGAACCAAATTCTGCCCAAAATTTCAGTAAATTTGAAAGTGAACTCTCCAACAGACCCTTCTGATAAGAGCCAAAGGCCAGCTAGTATCTTGCAACCAGAAAGAATTCATCCATAGTCTGTCAGGCTTATGGCCTACAGAACTTTGAGCTGATAAACAGATGTTGTTTTAAGGCCCTAAATTTGTGGTACTTTGTTCTATGACAGTAGGAAATGAATATATCAGGAAACCTTGTTGAACTAAATTATGAGTTCTGGGAGTCAGCCTCCTTATCTACAAAATGGAGGTAATTCTAGTACATACAAGTTTTTTGTGATACCTGAATATATATGGGGAATGCTTAGTAGAGAGCAAAATCTAATGCAGGGATATTGTCATTATTAAAAATATCCCCAGGGCATGAAGTATTCAGACTCTAGGTTTGCCAATTTTTACACGCATATTCTATATTCCATGTAGTTCCTGTTCTGGGGTCCTTTTGTGCAGGCCTTTCAATTCCCCTGTCTCCTTTAGCCTGTCAGTTTAGAGTTGCTATTTCTTTAAGTGCCTAACAAGTATTTATGTTAAAAGTTTTAATGACTTTTTTTACTTTCTTCTTTATAGAAATATTAATGATGTTTTTGCCCATTCCCATATTTATTCATGTAGTTGTGGATACAGTCTTGTTATCTGCACCTTCAACAGACGGGTTAGGCTTATACAACTGTGGATGAAATGGTCTGCTCAGGAGAATTCCTACGTTTATGCACCGGAATGGGTTACCTGCTCTTATACCTTCACATAGAAACTCATCATGCTCACAGTTGACTTTTCTCTACAAGTAGACATTAAACGGTTCAGGGGCTTCTGGGGTAGGGACAAGAGAAAAAGGAAATACTTTGTGAGAGGAATGATGATTACCTACTATACGAAGGAATATATATTCAAATTGATATCTTGGCTCCATGTGAAAAGGACAACATTTGGCAACCGTGGCAACGTTATTTCTGATATTATTTCATAAATATTATATTCTACTTATGCCTCACAAAACAGCATACATGTTTTATTGTAAATATTGAATCAATCTTTCCAGTATAAATTTGGAAAGTTGTAATAATATGGATAAGGCTATGTTTGGATTGAGCCAAAAGTGTTGATCCTGCTCCTTGAAATGAAATGAAATGATTCTCAATGTGCATCCCATTCAGGACAGCCAAGTGACTTTGTTCTTGTTCAGCAAGTGATTTTATTCATATCTATTATTTCTAGCAATATGAGACTAATTCCACTAATCCAAAAGTATTTTGAAATCATGTGGGCTGAACTTATATCCCAAATATGAATAATATTCTATTTCCAGACCATGCACTGGAAATAACCCTCTAGGGAATGAGGAAGCAAATGTTGGACCATTTGTATTTTCTCTGCTTAAATTAATCTGAAGTCTGTAACTTTAAACTGTCTCCAAATGAGAACAAAATGTCTGATTGTTTTGGGGAGTGTTAAATCTTAGCCAAAATATTCGTGTGCATTCCCAAATGTCTTTCTGCATTTTCAGAAGTTTTGTCTGAGGAGATAGAGACACACCTTCCAAAATGCTGTGACCTATAGGACTGCTAGACCTTTCAGAGATTGTAAAGTTATACCACAAAGCAGCAGAAACATATCAAGAATGCATAGACAGCTGGTCTGCACTATTTGCCAATTACCGTGTCTGAGATTGCAGCCTGGCCTTCATGTACAGCTTTGCTGTGCCTGATATTATCTTTGATAGTGTGACAGTTTTGAAAAAGTTGGCCTAATAGTCAATTAAATTTCCAACTGTGAGAACTCATTGATTTGATGAACTTATATCATCAGGCTTTATCTCTGATTTATTTCAGTTTCTTACTGATTGACAATCAGGACTTCCATGTATTATTAAATTCCCTCTGGAAAAAAAATAAATAAATTCCTTCCCGTTGCAGACTCAGTTTTACAATTTGAAGACGCATAACTAACCCACAAGACTTGGGACTCAGAATCCTCTTGGTTGACATTAAGAGAGAATGCACGATTATGATGCGAAAAATATGAAGACCAAATAGAATAGGAACATTCCTCTTTGAACATTTAATGCAGTTCAGTGGAAAAAGGATTTTGTAATCATTTCCTCAACATCATGGCACAATAGTTCTCAGTGTGGTTGAAACTATGTGGAGATTAGTATTTTTTAGTATTGTTTTAGTAAGTTTGCTTCTATCTGTGTTTTTCTGCTGCTGTTTATACAGAGGAAGCAAAGCATATGCAAATATATTCAAAATATCAATTGCTGATGACCCTGAAATTGTGAAAGGCAATACTACATTCAATTATTCCAGCGTTTCAGCTGCACTGACTGCTGTGGACCAGTGCAGAAGAAATATCAGCACTACAGTTCTCCAATTACTGTCCATGTTTCCTACTATGGGGAATGCAAATGGTGGATTAATTACATCTTTGAGAGAAAGATGCCTTTTATCTCTTTGTATTGTCCCTTCCTAGCTGAGTGGCTGCTTATATTTTAATTTGAATGAAGGGAGCATCTTCCACACCAGAGAAAATTTCTCATTATACAGGAAAATCAGATAGAAAAAGAAACTAAAGACACTCTTGAACCATCACTGATACCGTATTGAACATATCAGCCCTGTGTGGTTTCAAAAATTGCATGCTCACATCACTTCTTTGCTGAAAATTCATTGTCTATAGAGCAAAATAGTAATTTATTTTAATGGCAATAAAACTCTTTTCATAGGCTAGTACAAACCTCCCATATTTCTGTTTCCAGAATTGTATCAGCCACTTGCTTCTTTCTCTGATTGATTCATTTGTAATTTGCTATCTCCCAGATGCCTCTTTTACTCTGGAGTGTCTTCTCCATGCCTCTGTTAATGTTGTTCCTTTGATCTGTAGAGTCCCTTTTGCCTATTTTTTTTTTTGCTTATTTCTTCATGTGATGATCTTAAACTGCTATTTCAAGATCAATCTTAAATACTATAAACCATCTGGAACTTTCTCTAATCTCTCAAGGCAGAATTTCCAAGGTGACCATATCTTTCCTAGAGACATCGATCATTATGATGATTCTGTATAATATACACTTGACTGTTTTTCTGGTGTGTTCATTAGACTGAAGAGTTCCTTTAGGTCGAGAACTATGTTCATCTCCTGTACTTATCTCTATTGATGTATAAACAAACCCATTCTAACAATAAGACATGAGATCCAAAGGTATAATTGCATGAATAATACAGCGGTTTATTTCTCTTGTGTGATATAGTCCAGTTGGCCCCTTGGCTTTAAGAGCTTTAAATCATTAAGAGACTCAAAATTTTTTTGCACTGCTTTATTCTGTGCATTCATTGGCTGTGGTTTTCATCCACATGGTTGAAGGTGGCTCCTGTCTTCTGTACATTTGGTAGAAAGAGAAAAGAAGCTTTAGTTTTAGAGATGACCTGAAGTCGCACACAATATATGCATCATAATGTATTATCATATCTATTGGTTTAAATCTGGTCTCAAGGCCATACTCAGTTGTAAGATGCGGTAGGAACTGGTGCTAGGATGGTTGGGTGCCAAACAAAATCCTGATGCACTGGGTGAATTTTATTGCTGAAAGGAAGAGCAGGATAATGTACACGGGGGAATGATTAGCAGTCCTTCCCAATGTACCTAAATAGGGTATTCCACATATACTAGGATGTCAGTGATTGTTGTTGAGTCAATGTTGTTGAGTAGGTAAATGAATGAGTGAATAAATGGAATTACATATAGAAATTAGCATAAAGGAAACTAAATTTTGTAGATATTTAAAGAAATATTAGGAAATGAAATTCCTAAAATTAGGAAGTATTAGGAAATACACCTTACAATTTGCAATATTTTAGCTAAACATAATTATTATGATGACTTATTTTAATGGGACTTCTTTTATCTGCCAAAACTTTATTGATGCAATATAAGATCTCTCAAAACCAAAAAGATAGTAAAACTAATTTAGTATTGGGTTAAGTGACCTAGTTTTGACAATATATTGAACATTTCAACTCACTGTAGGTGTTTTATGTTTAGCATTTTGAATGCCATCTTAATTAACTTCAGTGGAAACTGGGAGTTTCTTCACAAAGTAAAGGTAAGAGATAAAGCAAAAATATAAAGATTTCTAAAATCTAACTGTTAATGAATTATTTTCTCCTGAGAATAAACAATCATTGTAAGACCTTAATTATGCATTCATTATATATATTAGTTATAATTACCTAAGCATTTATAAATCTGTTCTATATATATTATGATAGCATATCAAGCTTTTGCCATTAAAGGTAGTCTTTTAAAATATCTCACTTTTCTGCCTTGTGGGGAAGTAAATGTAGATAACTGAAGACATTTACTCTTGAAATGATATATTAGTAAATAAGAATCAAAACAAATCTACCTGTGATTTACAATATCTGTAAACACTAGATGGAGCTCTATTACTAATGCCACTACTAATACTAATATATGTGCATTTGAGTATGTGTATGTTTGAAAACACACAAACTTAGGAAGGAACCTATTCTACAGATATTTTGAAAGTCAGAATGTAAATATGGACCTGTGTATGATTCGTCATTGTTTCTTGTTAAAGATTATATGAACAGCAGGCCTAGCTATTTTTCCATGCTACTCTCACCCTCCTCATATCCTAATTGCTTATATGTGAAACACAAAAATATACAAGTAGGAAAGATTAGTTTTTCGTTAAATCCCTGCATCACTTTATTCTTCAAAATGACCTGTGTAATTTCAAGACACTGCAGGTGCATTCAAGATATCTGTTAAACAGTAGTGTACAGTAGAAAACACTTTTCATTCATATGCAAAGAAGCTAATTTAATAGGCAAAACGCCTGTGTATTGTGTCACGCAAGACACAGTTTAGAACCAGCCACGGAACTCCAATATTAACCTACAGAAAATTCCAGAATAGAAATTTAATGACTCAAGTTGTGTTGTTTTGTTTTTGTGGCATAATGCTTAGCATTTTTTTTCCTCCTAAAAAAGATATTAAATGGTTCAGAATAGTTATTTCCCTGGTTTTCTTCTTTAGTTTTTCTCTGATGATGCTTCATCCACCTAATCAAATAGAAGAATACAGAGATTATTGTGGTTGTAGACTCAGCTACGGATTATTTATCCAAAAAACGAAAACATTTCCTTTGCTTGTCACCCAGTATATAGTCTTCCTTTTTTATGTTTTGAAAGATTTTTGCTAAGTACCTACTCCAGGTTACAGGTTACATTTCCCAACCTTCTTTTGTTAGCCATAAAGCTAAATTATTTCTGTGACGTACGATGGTGTTTGCAACATCCATACTGTGACCTTAAAGGAAAGTGGTGTGCCCTCACCTTTTCCAGCAACCCCACCCAATGGCTTCAATGCAGATATCCAAGCTAGGGCAGAGTCCCTGAGTGGCAAAAGTAATATAATAAGATAGAAGAAACTATAATCCTTGAATCCACTATACTTAGTTTGATTGCTTTTGACCAGATGATAACCTGAGAGAGAAATAAAATACTGCTTCCTTTAAGCCACTGTTATTTTGAGTTTCTTTGTTGTAACAACCAATCAATGATTATTGTAACAATCAATAGTCTAACTATTATGTGTTCCTTTGTTTTAGAAATGATTCCTAAGTGATTTGGTTTTATTTTCTACTAACACTTATTTTAAAATAAAACAGAATCCATTTGGTGCTGATTATTTACTTTTCTAAGCCAATGGAGAAGGAAAGAACCTCAAAGAACATCTTATTTGATGCTTTTATAGAGGAAAAAAAGTTAATTTTAAAAAATGGAATGCAGTATTTTCTAGTATGGTATTTTTTTTTTCTTCACAAATGAATTAGAGCACAGAATTGGATATCAGAGAGAACGTGGCTATTTCTCTTCTCTGACTGGACACTCAAAAGCCTTAGTTTTTCCATCTGTATCATGGGAAATAAAAACTTTTCCACAAAGTATTTGTGGGGATTAAATGAGATAAATAAAAGATGTAATGTAGAGTTTGTAAATCAGAGGCACTGAAAAAATGCATTATGGAGTCATTATGATGTTTCTCAAAAATTTAAATCATTTCTAAAAAAAGAAGTTTAATTATTTCTGCAAGAGACCCAGTTCTTTCCAGTTCCAGAATCCTAACACAGTTGTAATAATCCTGTGTTGGAATTCATAGAAACATTTATGTTCTTTTATCTCTTAGTAACCCTAAGTAGATAGATCTTCATAAAAATGAGTAAACAGAAAAAAATAAATCAACTTGAAGCCTGTGTGGGGAAAAAGTGCTGAGGTGCAAGAGTAAAAGATAAAGATTTAGGGATAAGTATTTTCATTTGAAATAGGTATTACAAAATAGGTATTTTGTAAGTAACATACCATAATATTTTATTAAAAATTTAAAGTAAAGAAAAATGGACTCTGAGTGTATGAAGCAAGATTAATTCACATCTAGAAAGCAGGATGAGAGATGAATCAATGCATGGAAAGAAGTTTTTCTAAATAAATGCTGTGCCAAACCAAACAAACAAACAACAATAACAAAGCACCAAAAATAAATAAATAAATAAATAAATAAATAAATAAATAAATAAATAAATATAAATAAGCAAATAAATAAATATAAATAAACAAATAAATAAATAAATATAAATAAATAAACAAATAAACAATAACAAAGCACCTATGAAATTAAGAAAAGACTGAAAATTATTATCGTAATTTGAGAAAATAGTGTAAACATTTTATAAATAATAGAAAATAAGAACAACAAATAATTTACTCTTATGTAAGGAAGAAGCAAAATTAGCTAACTCAACTTGCAAGTCCCCCAAAAGAAAACGAAAACCCAAATTCAATTGACCTAAAGAAAGCAAAACTGATAGAGTAATGAATGTGAGCGTAGTGAGAAATTTGTAATCTAAAAAATAAAACCAAGATATTAAGCCCAGTTCTCTATTCTTATAGACCTCTTTCTCTCTCTAGATCTTTAAAATGAAAAAAAAAAAAAGAAAAAAAGCTTTACAAATTAGATCAAAGAAAAACAATAAATAAAATAATAGAGGATGTAATAAAGCTAGTGAGGATGTCAGGTGTATGAACAATATATATTCAGAGTAAAATCTCAAGTTTAACATGGCTCTTGCTGATTTAACTGTCACTCCCTGACCTTCTGGCACCCTCTCTCCCTCTCCCTCACTCCAGTCCAGCCACTCAGGCTTTCTGGCTGTTCCTTAAACAAGTCAATCACTTCCAGCCTCAGGGCCTTTGCACTTTGTTTGCTCAGTCTGCCCCTACAGGTCAACCAGACTAATTTTCTTTGTTCTGTTGTCTGTTCCTGTTTTATCTTACCAGAGAGGCCTTCTTCAGCGGCTTTATATAGAACAAGCCACTTATATTCCTGTTGCTCTCTGTTTTCTTTAAGCACCTTTTTTTTTTTTTTTTTATAATACCATGCTATATATTTTCTTGTTTTTGCTGCCCCCTCCTTAAAATGTAAGAAACTGTTGACAGTTTATTATTTTACTTAACGCTTTCCTGGTATTGACTATATTAATAAATGCGATAATTGTATGCTTAGCTAACACGGATATTTCACCAAAATAGTTATCTTGAAAATATAAATTATCATAATAGGTTATACAAGAAATAAGAAACCCAAATGTCTCAAATCTAAAGAAGCATTACAGAAAGTTTAAGACAGGGGATCCCTGGGTGGCTCAGTGGTTTAGTGCCTGCCTTCGGCCCAGGGCGTGATCCTGGAGACCCAGGATCAAGTCCTGTGTCAGTTTCCCAGCATGGGAACCTGCTTCTGCCTCTCTCTGTGTCTCTCATGAATAAATAAAACCTTAAAAAAAAAAAGAAAAGAAAGTTTAAGTCAGAATTTGTGAGGATTAAATGAGCTAAGTAAAGCATTTGCTGTAGAGTTTGACAAGTCATAGGTACTTGAAAAAACTGCTAAACATTATGGTATCATCGTGGTTTTCATCCTTTGGTATTGGGGACTCCTCACACCCACCTTGCCCCATCCAGGATGAAATTCACTTACCATAACCTGCTTTACAAGATAACTTTGATAAACACCTGGTATTTTAGCTCCTGCTACTTGGCACCCAAATAGTTTGCTTGTCTCCCTAGCAATAGCCTTTGTCTCAAACTATTCTATTAAAATGGAAAAAAAATAAATAAAGATGAGGAGATCTCTATTATATCCAACATTGCCTGGCCCCATCATCCCTCTTTCTGTGGGATGAGAAGATTGGGAGGCTTTAAGGTTCTGTTGCTGAAATGTGACTTGTAGATTTCCCTCGTAAAACCTACTACTTAACCATTATGAAATTGTGGACACAGGCTATGTTCCATGGTGCATGGTAGCCATAATGCAAGGTGGTACTTGTCTTCCCCTACCTTACAGGACAGTATGTTTTTTTACCTTAAAAATCACATTGATTTAAAGTTATGTCACTTTATAATCAGTTTTAGAAAACTGACCATGTAGAAAACAAATATGCAGATATTAATGGTATATCGTACTAGAAAAAGAAGAGAGAATGCTTACTTGATTGCCTTCTTAAAAACTAACTACATCTGAGTGTATTGCAGACTAAAAGGAATGCATCTCTTATCTATTTTTGAATTCTATTAGATTTAATTATTTTTTTTAAATCATTCTCTTAACAGACATTTTATTCTTGACAGTGCTTCAGGCACTTTCCTATAGTCCAGAAATCAATAAAGAGAGCATCTTCTCTACTTCTGTTTGTTTTGTTTGCATGTGTGAATGTGTGTGTGTGTGTGTGTGTGTGTGTGTGTGTGTGAGCTTGAAGAGAGAGGCTGAGATAAATCTTGCTGCCTAATAAACTGTGGAAAAAAGTGTGGTCTAACTAAAGGAATATTCTATTTAAATCTCTCCTGTAAGTTTTCTTAGGCCGGTTTTAGCTATCTCATGTCTGTTGGCAGAAACCTTAACACTCGATGATTTTGAGTTTCAGATGATGAATCCTCAAGATTCACTGAACAAATTTAGTTGGTCCTTTTTGTATACTAAACGCTTTACTAAGCTTCATTACATATGTTCTCCTGTTTAATGATATGTGCACTGGACCTTGAGAACTTTGAGGGGAGTCCTAGGAGGGAAATACAACTAACAGGATGTCCTATGGCTAATTAGCAACGTTTCTTCCTGTTTCTTTCTTCCATATATATTTATTTAGTGCTGCTTTTTGGCAGACACGTGCAGGGTCCAGGGGGCAACCGGGAAAAGGAGAATGTGTGCAGCCTGATGAGCGGCCGGTTCACTGGTACCATTTGTTTGCACTTGGCATTCTTACTAATTAACTGGTTGTTAAATATTTTTCCTTATCATCCTGGCCATTGAGATCATTAGAATTAGCTTTGGACATCAATAAGATGGCAAATACAGCAAAAGCTTGACTTTGTGTATCCATACTTGAAGAAGTTTTCACTTTTGGCATATTTGACTGTATCATGGTATACATCTAACCATTTAAGTCATTTAACCATTGAAGAAACAATTGGTTATGGATTATTTTCTATAAACCATACTTGAAGTCTTTTAAGAAGAATACCAGTGCTACTAACGCCTTGTTTCTGCTACTGCAATTGATTGTACGCCTACATTTACTAGCGATACACTGGTCCTCAAATGACTTCTCAATAATTACCTAAGACCCAAACTCCTAACCATGGCCTCTCAGACTCAGTATGACCCAGTCCCTGCTTACTGCTCCTGATTCATCTTTCTTTGCCCTTCCTGCTGTTTTATTACTCTCAGGCCACAGTCGCCCTTCTCAGGATTTTTGTGCATGCTGTTATATCACTCTGGAATGTTCTTCTTCCAACTCTGATTTACCTCATTAAGTTTTAAATTAGGTGTCAGCTCCTCAGGGAGACTTCTATCCAACATCCTAAATATGAGAGTATCTCCCCTTCCCCAAAGTCAGCCCTTATTTTACCTTTTTAACTGAACCCAGAAATTGTCTTTTTGGGCGTATTTATTAATTTGTTTATAGGTTTATTGTCTATCTCTTTATCATGGAGCTTATATTTCTCTAGGCAGATGATTTTGTCTGTCCTGTTATATCTATGTGGTAATGGACTTGCTACATTTATTGAACATTTATTTTTTGATAGGTAGTTGCTGAGATATATTACTCTGTCATGTAGCTTTCTTAACAACCACGTTGTGTGTTAACCTTACTAATATCAACCTCATTTTTCCAATGGAAAAGATTAAGGCTTAGAAATGTTAATAAATGCCCAAGGTCACAAAACTACTGTAGCCTGGAGCCAAGATGGTCTGACTGCTAAATTTAGCCTTTCTCCATTAATCTATTTGTGTGAAACTGCATTCATAAAAGCTTCAACCTGGTTGGGCATGAAAAAAACATAAAGAATATCTGTTTTGTATATATTCATAGGGATTTAAGGAGATTTTTGCTATATATTTTAAAATATGACAATTTCTCTCAATTTAATTCTCTATTTAATATTAAATGCATGTCAATCATATCCTCCTCTCTGCAAAATCAGTTATTAATTTGCAGAAATGTTTCAAGAGAGTTGAAGGTAAAGAGAGGTATGAGGTATTGTTATTATTCTAATATTTATTATTTAGAACATTCTTCATATTTTGAAGATGAATTCTAGTCATTAATTATTCCCTGTCATGTTGCCTTGGTTACAATTACTCATAGTAACTGAAGCTGTCAGATGCTGCAGGCAGAGCATGAAGAGTATTGGGTCAGATTAACACTGAGTTATACAGAATGAAAGTCTAGTCATCTTCCAATTTAAAGCTCTCTAAATTCTCCTAAAATGGTTTTATTAGAAACATATGGCATAAATAAAATACGTGTTTGGGTAATTTCCTTATTAAAAGACAATCCCTTCAAGTTGATGCCCCTTATTCTACACTAGAACACCTTGCCTTTCATAAATAATCTCATATGGCCACACATTCAGATATTTTACACTTTACATCCATTTACAATAGACTTCAATTAGTGCGTTCCTGCTTAGGTAGTAAATATCTGGAACACAGAGTTCAAACGACAAAGATGGTACATAATTCCACCGTAAGTAACCTGGATATGCAATGGCAGCGCATGACTCCTAACTTGGAGAATAAGTGCCTACCCCCCCCCCCCGCCCAAAGATGTAGACTGCAAAGCATTTTAAAATCCCCGGCATCTATCAAAAAAACTACACTTGTAAACCCAGAAGGAAATGAAATTAAAGGAAAACCCATGATAATACTGTTCATTTTTATGTATGCTGATAAGCTTTAACTTTTATTGTATTTTCCCCTTAAGTCCTATTATACCAAATAAATGCAAGGCAGCTGGTTTACAAGTGTTGGGTCAGTCTCCAATCACCAGCATTACAAAGGAACAACATTCTATCTCCATTATTTTTGTGTGTGTGTGTGGAATTATTATTACTTTATATCTACGATGTGTTTCTTTTTGTGTCACTGGTCATCTCTCATTTAGTAATAATAGTGTCAGCACCACTGATCCTCTAAGGTTGTCATAAAAGCGACACCTCAGGTTTGAGAACTATATTATACATCGGTAGGAATTGATAGTATGTACACAATGTGAGAATATTATCTGAAAACATGCTTCAGAAAAAAAAATATGCTTAGATGTCAGGATAGACAGATTTTTAAGGCCATAGAACTCAATCGTGGTTTCTGCACAAAAATGATGGAGAAGATATTTGATAGAGCTACTCAACCATACAGCATGTGAAAATAAGGTAGACAAGATTATAACCTCTTATTC